>NC_091990.1:56348353-56694186 GCF_044704955.1 Pristiophorus japonicus
GGTGGAGTGAGAGGCTGGTGGGGGGGTGGAGTGAGAGGCTGGTGGGGGGTGGAGTGAGAGGCTGGTGGGGGGTGGAGTGAGAGGCTGGTGGGGGGTGGAGTGAGAGGGGCTGGTGGGGGGTGGAGTGAGAGGCTGGTGGGGGGTGGAGTGAGAGGCTGGTGGGGGGGTGGAGTGAGAGAGGCTGGTGGGGGGGTGGAGTGAGAGGCTGGTGGGGGGGTGGAGTGAGAGGCTGGTGGGGAGTTGGAGTGAGAGGGGCTGGTGGGGGGTGGAGTGAGAGGGGCTGGTGGGGGGTGGAGTGAGAGGGGCTGGTGGGGGGTGGAGTGAGAGGGGCTGGTGGGGGGTGGAGTGGGAGGGGCTGGTGGGGGGTGGAGTGAGAGGGGCTGGTGGGGGGTGGAGTGAGAGAGGCTGGTGGGGGGTGGAGTGAGAGAGGCTGGTGGGGGGTGGAGTGAGAGGGGCTGGTGGGGGGTGGAGTGAGAGGGGCTGGTGGGGGGTGGAGTGAGAGGGGCTGGTGGGGGGTGGAGTGAGAGGGGCTGGTGGGGGGTGGAGTGAGTGGCCGGGATGGCCCGTGGGGGACCAAGACGGGGGTGGAAGAGAGAGAGAGAGACTGGGGAGAGAGACTGGTGGGGGGGGGGGAAAGGGAGTGAGAGAGGCTGGTGGGGGGTGGAGTGAGAGAGGCTGGTGGGGGGTGGAGTGAGAGAGGCTGGTGGGGGGTGGAGTGAGAGAGGCTGGTGGGGGGTGGAGTGAGAGAGGCTGGTGGGGGGTGGAGTGAGAGAGGCTGGTGGGGGGTGGAGTGAGAGAGGCTGGTGGGGGGTGGAGTGAGAGGCTGGTGGGGGGTGGAGTGAGAGGCTGGTGGGGGGTGGAGTGAGAGGCTGGTGGGGGGTGGAGTGAGAGGCTGGTGGGGGGTGGAGTGAGAGGCTGGTGGGGGGTGGAGTGAGAGGCTGGTGGGGGGTGGAGTGAGAGGCTGGTGGGGGGTGGAGTGAGAGGCTGGTGGGGGGTGGAGTGAGAGGCTGGTGGGGGGTGGAGTGAGAGGCTGGTGGGGGGTGGAGTGAGAGGCTGGTGGGGGGTGGAGTGAGAGGCTGGTGGGGGGTGGAGTGAGAGGCTGGTGGGGGGTGGAGTGAGAGGCTGGTGGGGGGTGGAGTGAGAGGCTGGTGGGGGGTGGAGTGAGAGGCTGGTGGGGGGTGGAGTGAGAGGCTGGTGGGGGGTGGAGTGAGAGGCTGGTGGGGGGTGGAGTGAGAGGCTGGTGGGGGGTGGAGTGAGAGGCTGGTGGGGGGTGGAGTGAGAGGCTGGTGGGGGGGTGGAGTGAGAGGCTGGTGGGGGGTGGAGTGAGAGGCTGGTGGGGGGTGGAGTGAGAGGCTGGTGGGGGGTGGAGTGAGAGGCTGGTGGGGGGTGGAGTGAGAGGCTGGTGGGGGGTGGAGTGAGAGGCTGGTGGGGGGTGGAGTGAGAGGCTGGTGGGGGGTGGAGTGAGAGGCTGGTGGGGGGTGGAGTGAGAGGCTGGTGGGGGGTGGAGTGAGAGGCTGGTGGGGGGTGGAGTGAGAGGCTGGTGGGGGGTGGAGTGAGAGGCTGGTGGGGGGTGGAGTGAGAGGCTGGTGGGGGGTGGAGTGAGAGGCTGGTGGGGGGTGGAGTGAGAGGCTGGTGGGGGGTGGAGTGAGAGGCTGGTGGGGGGTGGAGTGAGAGGCTGGTGGGGGGTGGAGTGAGAGGCTGGTGGGGGGTGGAGTGAGAGGCTGGTGGGGGGTGGAGTGAGATAGGCTGGTGGGGGGTGGAGTGAGAGAGGCTGGTGGGGGGTGGAGTGAGAGGCTGGTGGGGGGTGGAGTGAGAGAGGCTGGTGGGGGGGTGGAGTGAGAGGCTGGTGGGGGGTGGAGTGAGAGGCTGGTGGGGGGTGGAGTGAGAGAGGCTGGTGGGGGGTGGAGTGAGAGAGGCTGGTGGGGGGTGGAGTGAGAGGCTGGTGGGGGGTGGAGTGAGAGAGGCTGGTGGGGGGTGGAGTGAGAGAGGCTGGTGGGGGGTGGAGTGAGAGAGGCTGGTGGGGGGTGGAGTGAGAGAGGCTGGTGGGGGGTGGAGTGAGAGGGGCTGGTGGGGGGTGGAGTGAGAGGCTGGTGGGGGGTGGAGTGAGAGGCTGGTGGGGGGGTGGAGTGAGAGGCTGGTGGGGGGGTGGAGTGAGAGGCTGGTGGGGGGTGGAGTGAGAGAGGCTGGTGGGGGGGTGGAGTGAGAGGCTGGTGGGGGGTGGAGTGAGAGGCTGGTGGGGGGTGGAGTGAGAGGCTGGTGGGGGGTGGAGTGAGAGGCTGGTGGGGGGTGGAGTGAGAGGCTGGTGGGGGGTGGAGTGAGAGGCTGGTGGGGGGTGGAGTGAGAGGCTGGTGGGGGGTGGAGTGAGAGGCTGGTGGGGGGTGGAGTGAGAGGCTGGTGGGGGGTGGAGTGAGAGAGGCTGGTGGGGGGTGGAGTGAGAGAGGCTGGTGGGGGGTGGAGTGAGAGGCTGGTGGGGGGGTGGAGTGAGAGGCTGGTGGGGGGGTGGAGTGAGAGGGGCTGGTGGGGGGTGGAGTGAGAGGGGCTGGTGGGGGGTGGAGTGAGAGAGGCTGGTGGGGGGTGGAGTGAGAGGGGCTGGTGGGGGGTGGAGTGAGAGGGGCTGGTGGGGGGTGGAGTGAGAGAAGCTGGTGGGGGGTGGAGTGAGAGGGGCTGGTGGGGGGTGGAGTGAGAGAGGCTGGTGGGGGGGTGGAGTGAGAGAGGCTGGTGGGGGGGTGGAGTGAGAGAGGCTGGTGGGGGGGTGGAGTGAGAGAGGCTGGTGGGGGGGTGGAGTGAGAGAGGCTGGTGGGGGGGTGGAGTGAGAGAGGCTGGTGGGGGGGTGGAGTGTGAGAGGCTGGTGGGGGGTGGAGTGAGAGGCTGGTGGGGGGGTGGAGTGTGAGAGGCTGGTGGGGGGTGGAGTGAGAGAGGCTGGTGGGGGGGTGGAGTGAGAGAGACTGGTAGGGGGGTGGAGTGAGAGGCTGGTGGGGGGGTGGAGTGAGAGGCTGGTGGGGGGGGGGGGGAGAGTGAGAGGCTGGTGGGGGGGGGAGAAGGGAGAGAGGCTGGTGGGGGGGGGGGGGAGAAGGGAGAAGGGAGAGGGGCTGGTGGGGTGGGAAGGGAGAGAGGCTGGTGGGTGGGGGAGAAGGGAGAGGGGCTGGTGGGGGAGGAAGAGAGCGAGGCTGGGGGGGGGGAAGGGAGAGAGGCTGGTGGGGGGGAAGAAGAGAGAGAGGCTGGTGTGGGGGGGAAGGGAGAGAGGCTGGTGTGGGGGGGAAGGGAGAGACGCTGGTGTGGGGGGGAAGGGAGAGAGGCTGGTGTGTGTGGGGGGGAAGGGAGAGAGGCTGGTGTGTGGGGGGGGGAAGGGAGAGAGGCTGGTGGGGGAGGGAGAGAGGCTGGTGGGGGGTGGGGGGCAGGGAGAGAGGCTGGTGGGGGGTGGGGGGAAGGGAGAGAGGCTGGTGGGGGAGGGGAAGGGAGAGAGGCTGGTGCTGGGGGGGGAAGGGAGAGAGGTGTGCTGGGGGGGAAGGGAGAGAGGTGTGCTGGGGGGGAAGGGAGTGAGGTGTGCTGGGGGGGAAGGGAGAGAGGTGTGCTGGGGGGGAAGGGAGAGAGGTGTGCTGGGGGGGAAGGGAGAGAGGTGTGCTGGGGGGGAAGGGAGAGAGGTGTGCTGGGGGGGAAGGGAGAGAGGTGTGCTGGGGGGGAAGGGAGAGAGGTGTGCTGGGGGGGAAGGGAGAGAGGTGTGCTGGGGGGGAAGGGAGAGAGGTGTGCTGGGGGGGAAGGGAGAGAGGTGTGCTGGGGGGGAAGGGAGAGAGGTGTGCTGGGGGGGAAGGGAGAGAGGTGTGCTGGGGGGGAAGGGAGAGAGGTGTGCTGGGGGGGAAGGGAGAGAGGTGTGCTGGGGGGGAAGGGAGAGAGGTGTGCTGGGGGGGAAGGGAGAGAGGTGTGCTGGGGGGGAAGGGAGAGAGAGGTGCTGGGGGGGAAGGGAGTGAGAGGTGCTGGGGGGGGAGTGAGAGGTGCTGGGGGCGGGGGCGAGGGAGTGAGGTGCTGGGGGGCGAGGGAGTGAGGTGCTGGGGGGGCGAGGGAGTGAGGTGCTGGGGGGGTGGGGAGAGCGTGAGAGGCTAGGGGGGAAGGGAGTGAGAGGCTGGGGGGGGTGAGAGAGAGGCTCGGGGAAGAGAGTGAGAGGCTGGGTGGGGGGGGGGAAGGGAGTGTGAGAGGCTTGGGGGAGCGTGGGAGGCTGGGGGTGGAGGGAGCGTGGGAAGCTGGTGGGGGGCTGGGTTTGAGGGACCGTGGGAAGCTGGTGGGGGAGGGGGGGTGGAGGGACCATGGGAGGCTGGCGGGGGTTGGGTGGGGGGGGGGGGGGAGAGGGAGCATGGGAATGTGGGGGGTGGGGGGAGGGAGCATGGGAAGCTGGGGGGGGCGTGGAGGGAGCGTGGGAGGCTTGGGGGGTGGGGGGGGAAGGGAGCATGGGAGGCTGGGGTAAGAGAGAGCGTGAGAGAGAGGCTGGGGGATAGCGACACGGTGGTTGGAGGGGAAAGAGGGAACTCATGGAAGACTGATCAGGTTCTTCTAACCCTCTACAAGTGATATCGTTGGAGTGGATGATATCCAGAAGTCATGACACTGTCACTATTAACTTCATACCCAATAAACCGGTTAACAATCTGTACACAATGCCCCATCTATGGTGGGGTGGTTGGGGAAGGCATCCACTTGGGCTGGGGGAGGCATGCACTTGGACTGGGGTAAGGCACTTTGGCCGGCCCTTGGTGTCTTCTGGGGAGCTCTGCCCTCTGTTGCTTCAGGAAGTTAAAGTGGATCGAGTTGCAATTTGCAAAGTCAGTGAGATCTTGGGTTGGGCGGTTCCAGTTATACGTTCCTGTGAAACCTCAGGGTGTGGCTTATCCTCCAAGGGGACTATGGGTGGAACATGGTGGCCATTTTTGCAGTACAAATAAGCGCATCCATAAATTAAAAATCCCTCTATCCTGCCCCCTGTAGTGTGCATTAGTTCCAACCAAGGAAAATAAATCAAAACTATGCAAGGTCCTCAGTGTGAATATGCAAGTACTAGGGAACCTGTACTGCACCATCAATGGGGCTGATTGTGGTCAGCTAATTGGGAAGAACCACTGTGACTATTTGTGACTTTAAGGAAAAAAGTACATTAACATCATAGGATCTCGAATACCTGTGATAAAAGTATGTCGTAACAGAAGTAGGCGATCGAGCCACTCGAGCCTGTTCCTCCATTTAATTAGATCATGGCTGATCTGTTCCTCAACTCCAATTATCCGCCTTTGCTCCATATCCCTCAATACACTTAACTATCACACATCCATCGATCAATCTTGAATTTCAATTGAACCCCAGCTTCCACTGCGTTTTGGGAGAGTTCCAGATTTCCACTACCCTTTGTGTGAAGAAGTGTTTCCTGATTTCACTCCCGAGTGGCCTTGGATCTAATTTTAAGATTAAACCCCCTTTTTCTGGACTCCCCTACCAGAGGAAATAGGTTCTCTCTATCTTACATCCTTTGCTATGGCCCAAGATAATATGGAAACCTTGCTGAATATAATAAAAATAAAATTCAAAGGAATGCCCCAAAGTAACCCTGAAACAACTGTTGATCCAACTTAATCCCTTTATCGATTTCACAGTCTGCTTCATGGGAGCAGTTTAATAAAGGGAGTGTTTGGCAAATCAGTGAAGTTTTAAAATCAGGCTTTCTGTAATAAATGTCCAGATGGAGAGCTGGAGCTTCCAGACTAGTAATTTGACTTTCATATTGCCTCGTTCTAACAGTTGATAATGTAATGTTTTGATCGCGTCGAAAGCTAGCATAAGAATGACGTAGGAAAGGCCATTTAGCCCATCAAGCTCATCCCTCTAGCAATCTTGCCCCTCATTTCAGCTGTGTCAGCCAACTGTGGCTCAGTGGGTAGCACATTCTCCTTTGAGTCAGAAGGTTTGTGGGTTCAAGTCCCACTCCAGGGACTTGAGCACATAAATCTAGGCTGACGCTCCAGTGCAGTGCTGCACTGTCAGAGGTGCCGTCTTTCGGATGAGACGTTAAACCGAGGCCCTGTCTGCCCCCTCGTGGACGTAAAAGATCCCATGACACTATTTTGAAGAAGAGCAGGGAGTTATCCCCGGTCTCCTGGCCAATATTTATCCTTCAATCAGCATAACAAAAACAGATTATTTGGTCATTATCATATTGCTGTTTGTGGAAGCTTGCTGTGCGCAAGTTGGCTGCTGCATTTCCCACATTACAACAGTGACTACACTCCAAAAGTACTTTGGCTGTAAAGTGCTTTGAGACATCCGGTGATGGTGAAAGGCACTATATAAATCCAAGTCTGTCTTTTTTCATTTTTCTTTTGGGTGTGCATGCGCAAAACTGAACATTGAAAAAGCTGGTCCCGGGCTGCATGGGATCGGCAAACAGCTGTGCAACCGTGCAGCTTACAGGGAAACGTTGCCCTCTCGTACGCCACTTCATTCTGCCTCGTATCTAACTGCATTCTGAACTTCATGTATTTTGCTCCACTGTATGACTTGCTAGATCATTCCACCCACTATTATCTTTTGAGTAAAGATCTCATTAGTTTAACTTTGTCCATTATGAGTAGCTTTTAATATATGCAATAAGCACCCCAAAGGCGAGAGAACAGTTACCTAGCAATTAAGAGTAGCTCCAGTTCTGTGAGCATATAGTGTTTAATCTGCCTATGCGCTCTTTTCTTGCCCATTTGTTTTTCCCTCTTTCATCAATGTAAGTGAGAGGATCAATGGCATTGAATTAAACCTTTCCACAAATAAGTCAAACAGTACTGTTGTGTACTTGTCTGCTGATCTACCTGTTGCTTCTATATAGATAAAGGTCTTGAGGTAGGAATTCCTTTGGTTGGTATTTGTAGCAACATGACAAATGGGTTTCTGCAGATGTCCTCTGTTTGGAAAGCATACAAGTTCTCGTGGCCAGAGAACACTTAGCCCATATGGGATAACTGCAGGGACTGGGCAGGCAATCCTGGTCATAGTTGTGGTAAGATGCACTTTGTATTTAAATAAACACTATATAATCTTTTACCAGACTTGTGTAATTAATTTAATAGGTATGTGTTCTTGCCTAAATCTCCCCTGTCCCCTTTTTGAGTAAGTGTTTGGTACCTGACTCTTTCCAATTTTGACTATTCTGTAATCATTAATCCCTTCTCCAGTCAAAAAAAGCTACAGTTAGGTACTTGCCATGTCGTAAAGAGCAGCTGTGAGTGGATGTCCCAAACTCGATTGGATCATCCTGACATGGTAAGATCAAAGATGATCACACCCCACCATTATCTGCAGTTGTATTGGAGTGACTTTGATACCGAGAAACCTGGTCTTTGAAATTGTATTTGATGCTGCGCAGTTTGACGCAAACCAAACCACTGGCCATGACTCTTTATAAACTACTTTTTCTTTCTGCCTGCTCTGGAGAAGGCTGCTCAATTACAAAAAGTAATGACTTTTTCCTCCTTGCTTCTGCAGAAGAACATTGTGCACAGGGACCTGAAACTGGGGAACATGGTGCTAAATAAAAGGTAAATTGAAACTACCATGGGCTGATTTTCTCCCATTGAATCTACATTTCGTTAATATTCTGTAAGATGAGGGATATTAGTGCAGGGGAATGGAACAATTGTTGCTTTTGGGAACCGAGAGCAGATATAGCTCAGTTAGAGCTAAGTTTCCTCTACTCCATCTGTGTTTAGACTCGAAGCTCAGAAGAGCACCCGTCTATTGCACCACTGATAGTTTCCCTTTTCTCACATCAGCCACCCGTGGCCTTTCTGTGTGTGATCGCCAATTAGTGCCAGTTGCAGCTAGTTTTGTGCTGTGGGCCAATACCCATTAGTATTTGGGCTTGGGCTGCTTAAAATCATCCCCCAGAGGACTGGTAATAACCAGTGGACAAGAGGTGACTTTCATCCTGATGATTGGGCTGGTTTTGAACCCCGATCCCCAGTGTCCGACACAATTCATCAAGCCAACCTCTATGCTCACTGATTTAACAGGAGGGTTGCTTCTGTAAACTGGTTTGGTTTGAGTCAGCCAGGAGGCATCAGTAACTCACTACTTGGCAACGTGATGGGTCCTGGTATTCAAGCTGTAAACATTAGACTTGGAAGAATAAATTTATGTGACCGTTCCATGTGCTGATGTATGTAACTGAAATAATTCAGAGATTACCAAGGAAAGCTTGAGTGCTGGAAATCTGCAATAAAACAGCAAATACAGAACATGTATCACTGGTCAGTGGGTGCCTGAAAGGAAAAGATCTTTTTCCTTCAGGTGCAGCTGTTCAGTGCAACCCTGACATTTTCTGTGTTTATTATTTCATTTAAAGCTTTTAGTCGTGTTTTCACTTCCCTCTTCACCCCGAGTAATAGAAAGCTGTGCATATGCACTCACCTGTGATGGAAGTACCTGAGCAAAAATAAATATAAAAACTGTTGACCTCTGTAGCTTAACCAATTCAGTTCCGAACTGCCAGTCTTAATTTGCTGGCACTTTTAAAGAGATTGCAAACAAGTTGTTGCACTTGGGTTGCATTTAAGTGGCCGTACCGGCGAAGTTTGAGTTATGACCTCGTTGCACCCATCAAGGAGTAGATATTTTGGAACTGATGCTAAACAGTGCACCAGCATTAGTTAATCTGCTTTCTGCAACAGATACTCTATATATGTTGTGTTCTTCAATCCTGTGCGCAAGTCTCTCTGCCACTTGGTTTCTCACCCTGTTCTTTATATATATACCTAGTTAAATCTATTTAACCACTTCTGTAAATCTTCCATTCCTGAGCAAATTTACCAGCTGCATGGTTATGATTTAAAAAAAAAATAATTCTGAACCCTTTTTGTGGCTTTTAAAATCTAAATATGTCCTGCCTGTTTCAAAAACCACAATATTGCTCCCAGCAGCAAGTTACATAATGCAGGCTAATACTGTGCTATAACTGATGGTTTGAGGGACTCTCTCCTTGCTGAGTATACATTTGTCAGTTCTGTAGTACTTCGAGGTTGAGAGAATATTTATCAACGTGAAGCGAAGAGTGAGAGGGGACCTCATAGAAACGTTTAAAATTCTGACTGGTTTGGACAGGTTGGATGCAGGAAGAATGTTCCCAATGTTGGGGAAGTCCAGAACCAGAGGTCACAGTCTAAGGATAAGGGGTAAGCCATTTAGGATCGAGATAAGGAGAAACTTCTTCACCCAGAGAGTGGTGAACCTGTGGAATTCTCTACCACAGAAAGTAGTTGAGGCCAATTCACTAAATATATTCAAAAGGGAGTTAGATGAAGTCCTTACAACTCGGGGGATCAAGGGGTATGGCGTGAAAGCAGGAAGGGGGTACTGAAGTTGCATGTTCAGCCATGAACTCATTGAATGGCGGTGCAGGCTAGAAGGGCTGAATGGCCTGCTCCTGCACCTATTTTCTATGTTTCTATGTTTCATTAGAACCCCCACCCCCCCCCAATAAACATTTTATATAAAGGATCTGTAAAGCCAGCCAGGCACTTGGTCGCTTGCGCACTAAGGTGTTGAGTCACCACCACATCCGACTGTCAACTAAACTGTTGGTGTATAGAGCAGTCGTTCTCTCATCTCTCCTTATGGATGTGAGACCTGGACACCCTACAGGCGTCACATCAAAAAGTTGGAAGCTTTCCATATGCGCAGTGTCGGATCTATACTCCACATACGCTGGCAAGACTGGGTGTCAAACTTTGAGGTTCTGGAGAGAGCACAATCAACTAGCATTGAGGTGATGATCATGCGAGCCCAGTTCCGGTGGGCTGGACATGTCATCCGTATGGGTGAGTCAATGATCCCTCGTCAGCTTCTTCACGGCGAGCTCTGTGAAGGCCGAAGACACCAGGGGTGCCCCCGCAAGCGCTACAAAGATTGCATTAAGGCTAACCTCCAGTACTGTGGCATCCAACCAAAGGATCTCGAGAATACAGCAGCTAATAAAATCTAGTGGCGAACCCTCACGAGGACTGCCTGATGTCAACACCTGCGGGACATGAGAGATAGACGACATCAAGTGGCAGTACTATCAGCATCAGGCACATCGAACTTGGATACGACAGACTACCAAGATAAAGACTAGAAGGAATATTCGTATTCATAAGTATTTGCCATTTAAACGAGCCAAGTGTAAGTTGCAATAAAGCACATCCCTCCCAGCAGCCAGTACTTTTTAGGCTTCTCAATCTGCAAAAAATCAAAACTCTGCCTGCTGGGAAGGCACTAATACTGCAATAAAATGTTAGTCAGTGCTGGATGTGCGTCATTTAATATTAAGGTGATTGCACTACATAAAAATGCTGCAAATTCTTAGATTTAATTTTGCAGATGATTTGTCTCGAATATATTCCTTTAATGTTGGAACAGTACTAGTCCAAACAGCAGCTTATTCTTTGAGCTATTGACTTTCATTTCTTCAAAGAACTAAAACAAATCTCTTTATTTAAAAAAAAAAAATTATTTCATGTTCAAATGAAATTAATTTTCAAATCATTTTTCTTTTCTTGCATCCTGTACACCTGGGATGTTCTACATGTGTTCTTCACAGATGGTGGTAGTGGTCATGAATGCTAATACGAGGGAGAGCTTTGCCGTTGTGTGCCTCTTGCATTTGTCTTTCAGTGGTGATTAATGCAGGGTTTTGATTTAGATGCACATTACTCAGACTTGATTTGAGGATGCTGTTCAACGCATCCAAATGCCTGCTACTGGCAAGTAAATTACTCCTTTAAGTGTAAGTAACGTGTGTTTAGTTTTTCAAAATTGTGTAAAGAATCAAGCAACTTAGCTGGTGGTGTACTGTTGCTGCAACTTAGAATCATAGAATCATAGAAAAATTACGATGCAGAAGGAGGCCATTCGGTTTATCAAATTCGTGCTGGTCGAAAGCTACCCAGCCTAAACCCACCTTCCAGCACAAGATCCGTAGCCCTGTAGATTACGGCTCAAGTGCGCATCCAAGTATGAATGCATGGCAAGTCTCCACTGTGCTGCCATTGTTTTGGGGACGCCCCAATTGCATACTTGCATGTTATCTCCTGCGTGCTCCTGTTGAGCAGGATTTAAATCTTATCTTTTGCTGGTCTTTGCCAATCTCCATTGCAGAGATACTATGCTGGGGAAAGTTCCCCTGCATTGCTTTGAATTGTTGGGTAAGTCTCTATTGGGGAGAGGAAGAAATGAGCAGAAGTAACCTGAATCCGTGGTCTTTGCTTGCAAATGGTCGGACTTTCATTTAATGACTTGAAAAATGTTCAGTTTTTATTATTTTGCTTTGGTGTGGCTAGCTGTGTAGCAGTGTCTTTTTATTGGCTGGAGCCTGCCTTATAGGATGCCAACAAGCTTGCACAACGCCTTTCAGCGAGGTAATATCGTACAGGTCTAGCCTGAAGTTGGTGTGCTGTGTAATGTATCTGCAAGTTCCCTGAATGGTACTGTGAAGATATTTTCCCCACTTCCTTTTTCTGATTCTCCTCAACCATAGGAAGAACAGATGTTTTTAACTTAAAAGCTTTACTGTTCCATATACAGGTAGTAAGTCCTTTGAAACTGGCTGAACGACATGTGTTTTAAACTGAATTTTTGTGGCTAAAACTCGGTACCTGAACTACGGAAATAAATCTCTACCCTTCGTGGCTTAGAAATGTTGCCTGATTAGTTACTTTAGCACTTGGTGATCGGAGAGGGGGAAGAACTGCTTGGATCCAGAACAGTTGAGTGTTCACACAGAATATTGATTGACACGTTTGATTGTGAAATTCTTACTGTTTGCATTTATCTGACTGTAACTGACTTGCAACTTTTTATGTCATTTTGTAATTTGTCCACTCTCAATTCTGGTTTTTTAAACTTCAATCAGACAAAGTACGTTGCTTTTCACATTACAGGATTAACAAACTCCCCAGCTTTAGAGTTAATTGTTAGCTGTGAACTGCAGAGCTTTATCGCACACAACCTGACTTTACAGGAAAAGGGAAATAATGCCTATCCACAATGATTGGTTGAAACCAGTGTACACACAGACATGACGGGGTTCTTAAAAACTTTTTTTTTAACTCTGATTCGAACCCATTTCAATTTTAACTACAATTGTTTAAAATTCTTCATAACCCTTTTAACACTGCGTAACATTTTGACACGTACTATCATGAAAAATGTTTATTTTGTACGCACGGCATCTGACCGTTTTTTTTTGTTGCTCATTCACTTGCGTGTCCCCACGCTGTAATTCTGTTGTGCTTTGCCGTGACCTGGTATTCATGTGTGGTAAGTGGTGGAATGGGGAGGGCAGGGAGAGGAAACGCTTCTCTAGTGTAGGAAATTAGGTAGTTGAAGGGTTAAAGTTCTTGCTACTGTGCAAAGGGAGAGGCTCTCTGAATCTTTCACTACAAGCAAACAATAGTCATTTGCCAAAGGAACCATGGCATGGGTGACTCATCCAGAGTAAATTGTGCTGACGCAAGAGAGAGCTTGCTCATATTTATAACCCTGGATAATGCAGCACCGCGAGCAGTTAAAGCAACAAGTGTCCTACCCTGAGTGCCTGTTGTGCCTTCTATACCCCTACCCTACAACACTTGCTTGTACCCTGTAGTAGGTTTTCAGATGCAGTGAAACATGTAATGTACTTCAAACTTTCTAGTTTCTCAAGTGACGCAAGGTTGTCAGACTTGCCTGCTTCAGCAGTTGAACCTTTTGCAGGCAGTAGTGAGATCCCGAGGCACCTTTGCTTTTTTAAGCCATGCCAGCAATTTGATGGTCTGTTTCACCTTTGTGATAAAACAGTGGCATGATTGACGAGCTTTTGTGTTGCACACCTTTTTTGAAGATTAGTTGTTCACTGTTGTAACAATACTTGTTTTTGTGCCCTGTCATCATCTATAAGTGTAAATGTCACTTTCAGTTTGGAGAGTCGCACTAGGTGTGTATCTGTGAGGGGCGGAAGCAATTCTGGTTCTGAATGTTCTGTTTGTACAGGGGGGGTTTCCAATGCTGTGATAGCTAGTCAGTGTTGCTGTTATTTCTGTTAAAATTCTTGCTCTGTGGCCACACCACAGATTCGTACATTGCAATGTAGGTATTCTCCTCCGGAATTTCCAGTGCAATAATTTTATGCCCATCACAGTAAAAATAATCTCTGCTTCAGAAAGCAGTCCCCACTGCGCAGTGCGATATTTCCTTTGCCCTTAGCCAGACATTCCGGAGCCCTTGGAATGAGACTGCAACATTATGGGCACCTTGGTGTTGTAAACTCCAACTCCCTGTTTATAAATGAATAACAAATCTGACCTGTCTGGGAAGCCTTTTTCATTTTCTTTTCCCCATCTCGCCTCAAGCCACAGACTTGCATATTTCTGTGCATATCAGCAGTCCTGCAGTACCTCACCCACGTGCCCAATCTTCACATGTGAGCCAGATGGTGAGTGTTTTCAGGTTTCTTCAATGTAGGAGTTAGCGTAGCCAAGCTGCTTCCTGTCATGAACACCTGGACCTTCTGCTGGGCACGGTTGTTACTGTACTAATAATCCAGAGACTGAGATTTCAAATCCCACCATGACCGTTTGGGAATTTGAATTCAGTTTATAAAAAAAAAGCTGTGATCAGTAACAGTTGTTGAACTGTCATTAAAAACCCAACTTTTTCACTAATGTCCTGAACTGAAGGAAACCTGTCGTTCTTACCTGGTCTGGCTAATATGTGACTCCAGTGCCTCTAAATTGCCCTCAAAAGTGGCCTATCAAGCCAGTAACAAAACTGCTACAAAGACCACCACCACCTCAAGGTAACTAGGGATGGGCAATAAATGCCAGCCTTGCCAGTGAAGCCTAAATCCTACTAATGAAGGTTGGAGGGAGGGTTGGTAGTGGGGAGGAGTCACTGCTTCGGGATCAGGGAGGGAACTCTGTGTGCTGCACTGCTGCCTTAGTCTGGGATCACTGAGACCAATTATGGAAGCCCTACTGCTTGGCTGAGGTATCCTAAATCAGTGCCGATCAGAGATCTAACCTAGTATATCTGGCTCAGTATAACACTATATTTCATCCCCGGGGAACCGCAGCAACTTTTCCCCCTTAAACCTGAAAGTACATGAGGATGAACTGGTTCCTGTCACGAGTACCATTGGGTCACAGGTGGGATCTCGTGTTTTAAACTGCACCTTAGTCTGGGGGCATTAAGTTGAGACTGCCTCCATTCATCTCAACTAGGACTTTGGGATGGATTCAAGTGCAGGTTCCAGAAGTAAAAGGGTCCCGTTCCCAGTGATGATTCACCTAGTTCCCCCAGTCATGAGCTTTAATTCTGCATATTTCTATTGTCCTGACGCACCAATTTTGCCAGAAACATGTTTGTGCTGTGGTTAATTGGGTGGGCCCACGAGCTACAAGCTTCCTGTTCGAGCCTTGTGTTGTTGAATTATCTCACAGCATTTCACACAATGAATTGCCTTTTGATGTGCAGTGACTTTTATGTAGACAAAGTGTCTTCAGGCAGAGCTCTTTACTGGCAGCTCCTTTCCCGCTCTCACTGGCCTCTCTCAACTTTGATTCCAATGACATTTTCTTGGATTTTCACTGCTCTTACTGATGGTAATATTGGGAGGAGAGAGTCCTCTTCATTGCTCAAGGGTGTGTCCTGAAGGAGCAATAATACAGTAGGTGTATCTGGTTATGTACATGCCGTTGGGTCTCATCACTTCCTCATGGAGGTGGAGGAAATGAGCGAGAGAAAGTACTTAGTGCAGTCAAAGAGGTATGAACTGCCCAGAAATATTTGTTCAACTTTATAGACTCAAGGATTCCAACTTGTTTTCAGCTCTTCCATTTTAAACACACGGCAATTAAAAATAGCTTTGAATATGTCAAAGAAAATGTTTGTGATCTCATTGGCCTTTTATCTTTAGAAATCATTATAAATGTATGCATTATGATGCAGCTCTTTGGGGTTGCTGTAAATACCCAAACGAATGCAGTGTGATATACATTTAACTGGCTCTATGAAGAACCCTCCAAGTATTCTCTATATTTATAAATGAAAACACATCTGACCTTTTGGGAAGCTTTTTTCCCCAGTTTCTTTTCCCCTCCCCATCCCTCCTGAAGCCACAGACTTCTGTCAGTCTGCAGTACCTCACCCATGTGTCCATTCTTAATATGGGTGCCAGATGGTGACTATTTGCCGGATTCTTAAGTGTGGGAGTTATCGTAGCCAAGCTGGCTCCTGTCATGGAACACCTGGACTTTCAAGTGAGCGTGTTTGTTATTAGACTAGTAATTCAGAGGCATGAACTAATAATCCAGAGAATGTGAGTTTAAATCCCACCATGATGGTAAGCGAGCAGGGAAGGCACCCTGTGTGTGCATGTTACACTACCGCCTTAGTCTGGGGACACAAGCCAATTCTGGCCGCCCTACTGCCTGTCTGATGTATTCTACATCAGCACTGACCAGAGATCAAACCTAATATGAATGACTCAGTGTAATACTAGATTTACTCAGACAGCCCAGTAACTTTTCGCTTTTTAAACCTAATAATTAATGAATAGCATGGTGAGTGTAAAATGTGACTGAAGTTATACGGAGTGATGTTATTGCAACGGCGGTTCCCTTTCTGTTCCTTCCTGCCTGAACTTCTCCCCTTCCCCACCCCAAGCTGAATCTGATGACCTGTTGATCTCGAGTTAGAATGTCACTTGTTTTAGAAATGCAATGGCTTGCATTTATTTCATCGTGCATGCGTATACATCCGTGTTTGTATTTAATATAATAGATATCTTTTGGATCCGGGAACACTAAACACTAAATGAATTGCATGTTGGAATATCTATGCTGTGCACTTGTAACTCTGGCTGCACAACAGCCCACTGTTTGAGTTGGATTTGACGTGTGGTCAGTCTGCATGCCTCAAATGTTATATGATGTTTGTCATGAATTACTGTGGCTCTGTGAATTGTGACTTAAACGCTCTCTTCCCCTTCCCCCCCCCCCGCCCCACACGCGCACACACACACCAAAAATTTTTTTTTTTTAAAGTTCCGTGTGTGCAGCAGTTTACGATTAAAAGCGGCTGTCCTTTGCCTCCTTAACCTTGTCCAGTTGCCTCCGATTTTGATGCATTGTCAGAGGTGACCTTATGGTACAAATGGCCTGGTGCCAATTAAATCTACTTCAAGAGGTCACTTCACCTGGTGCCTTAGAGCAGAGTGCAGTCAATGCAAAAGTAAATGTCTGTATACTGGTGCTTGCATTGGGTCTCCCATCTCTAGACTGACCACTCAGCCAATCCATAGGGGCCAGCAATACATTTTTTGCTGCAAGGAGGACATAAATAGTTGGGGGTGTTTTTTTTTTCCTCCCCCTGAGCACTGTTATAGCTTCCCTTTAGTTTGCAGTGATACACCCTTGCAATATTTAGGATCCTGTAATCTAATGCAGATTCCCTGAAATCTCTTGCAAAAGTGTTTATCATTTCCCTAATCTGTGCCAGAGTCATGTTTGGAACTATAAATTTAGCTTCAGGCGGTTGGTCTATACTTGATGCGAGTTGTTATTGTGCTCGGGCATTGCTGAAAGGTGAGTCATATATATTTGCTTAATTGCAGCCATCTGTGGTTTGTTGCTTAGTGCTGTGTACCTGTTCCAGGCTTTCAAAAAATACTACTGTAAGATGGTTTTAAGTAAGTCTCTTGTCCCAGGGAAAATGTCTTAATGAGCTGGTCTTCTGAGCATGGGATGAGGCTCGTACTTATTTCCACTGCATTCTTGTTGCTAAGATGCATCTAGTGTGGACTGGCCTCCTGCATAATCCTGTTGATATAAATGTTGTGGAAACTTATTCTTCAACCATGAGCTTCCACCAAAGCTACTTTGTGTGCAGCATTAAAGCTGATCATATTGGTAATGCTGCTCTGTAGGGGAAGGAAATTCAGTCAGTATACTTTGTACTGGGGCGAAAATTACGGTCAGAGGCTTCCTTCGGATAAACGCCTCTGACCTGGAAAAAAGCAACGAAAATAGCTGGTGGTCCCGGAGGAATGTAGGATTCAGGTCGGAGGCCTCCATTCACTGTGCAGCGTACGGGAACATGTATACGTATCCTGGAATCACGTGGGCCTGGACCACCAATCATTATGCAGTATTCTCATTGATGATGGGAGCTCTGTTTGTATGAACTCCCATTACGATCAATGAGAAAAACCCCTAAAACAAAAAACACAACACAATAAATAAAAAAAACACCACATATTTAAAATTAATTGAAATTGAATATAATTAAATGTTTTAGAAAAAAATATATATTTACATTTTTTTTGATGTGCTTTAATAGGGGTAAAAATAAACGTGCCATACATGGACAGGGTTTTTAAATATAAAAATGTGATTACATTTAATTTTTCTGTTTTAAAACTCTTACATTGGTTAAAAAATAGGCTATATGTCTGCTTTTACCAGGCGTAAGAGTTTGAAGGACATTCGCTGGACAAGAGTTGGCCAAATAGCCCAATCTCTGCCTTGCGGATGTCCTTCCTGCGGGGCTGCGGAGGATTTGTCAAAAGACATTTTTTCAGATCGCAAAAGCCGGTTCTCAGTGCAGGTGCCCCGCGTGCCGAGAACCGGCGTTCGTGAGGCCCTCACTGGGTCCGTGCGCACATCATAAGCACCCGGAGAGGCTGCAATTTTTGGCCCATTGATTCTCCACACTTGGTGTGATGCTCTTCACCACCTCAAATGTTCCAACCAGCTCCAGCTGGATCTGTAATCACTAGTACTTAATTCGAGCTCAAAATGCTCCATGCAGTCACAGCCTGAGTTTGATGGATAGTCTGTAGTTGTGCTGAGAGCTTCAAAGCTCAATTGGGCACACTACAAAAACTTCACCAACTCTCCATTACACTTCACTCAAATTGTTGTGACACCTCTGCTCAAATTACTTCAGTTATGTAGAGAATCCAAAGGAGCTGGGATTGTTCTCCTTGGATCAAAAAAGGCTAAGAGGAAATTTATTAAGTGTTCAAAATTATGAGAAATTTTGATAGAGTAAACATAGAAATTTACAGCGCAGAAGGAGGCCATTTCGGCCCATCGTGTCCGCGCTGGCTGACAAAGAGCCGCACGGCCCTTGGTCAGCAGCCCTAAAGGTTGCATATAAACCTATGAACAATGACGGAAAGGCAAAGAGCACCCAGCCCAAGCTAATCCGCCTCTCACAAACTGTGACATCCCTTACACAGAAACATTCTACACTCCACCCCAACCGCAGCCGTGTGATCTCCTGGGAGAGGCAAAAACCAGATTAAAAACCCAGGTCAATTTAGGGAGAAAAAATCTGGGAAAATTCCTCTCCGACCCATCCAGGTGATCAAAACTAGTCCAGGAGATCACCCTGGCCATATTCTATTCCCTGCAGTACTTATCATTATATCTGCGCTGACCAACAAAAGGTCATCCAGTCTAATCCCAATTATCAGTTCTAGGTCTGTAACCACGCAGGCAACTGCACTTTAAGTGCCCATCTAACCATCTCTTAAAAGTGGTGAGGGTTTCTGCATCCACCGCTCTTCCAGGCAGCGAGTTCCGGATCCCCACAACCCTCTACGTAAAGAAGCCCCCTCTCCCCCCCAAATTCCCTCTAAACCTTTCACCAACCACCTTAAAACTATGCCCCCATCACCAATGGAAATAGGCCCTTACGATCCACTATGTCCAGTAGAGAGGAAGGAATTGACTCCACTGGCACAAGCGACTGTAACCAGAGGACAGAAATTTAAGGTAATTGGCAATAGAACCGAGGGGAGATGAAAAGAATTTGCTTTTTTAAGCAGTTGATTGTGATCTAGAATGCACTGTCTAAAATGGTAGTGGAAGCAGATTCATTATTAACTTTCAAAAAGGGAACCGGATAAATAAATAAAGGGGGAAAAAATTGCAGGGCTATGGTGAAAGAGTAGGGTTAGTGGGACTAATTGAATAGTGGGCCGAATGGCTTGTGCTCTGATACTATGGATGAGATTTCTATCCAGATCACCTTGTACCAATGCAGATGAGTTACTCAATGGTACATTTTTCCCTCTTGCGCTACTGAATGTGTTTTACAATCACCAAAGTGATTTTCCTGTTCACTTCCCTTCTGCACATTATAAATTAGAATTTGAAGAATGCAAGTTCCTCCCTTTCATTTGCTGGAAAGGAAAAGTACTGCTCCAGAAGTAGCGTGTTAATCTGATCATTTGCATCACATTGTAAAAGTTAATTGGATATCAATTTTAATTTAATTGCAAAAGAAAGTCGTCATGTATGCATTCTTCAAAATGTTCACCACATTCGCTGTCTCATTGAAGCATCTGTACAATTCCACCCTTGAATACTAATTTGTCCCTCAAAAATGTTTTTCAAATTGTTTTAGAATCTGAATTTCATCAGGACTGGTAATTGTCTTTTCTCCAACAGGGGACCATGAAAACCATGCGCATCTCAGTTCGTGTGTGTGCTTTTTGTAATGTGCTGTAAAATAGTCAACTTCTCAAAGGGGTAACTGGCTTAATGATACCAATGCAGACCCTTTATCAAGAATCTTCTCTTGGAGTTCACACATGAAACGTTAAACTTTTTCTTTCAGATTATTGTGTATTAATAGTATTTTTATTTGATTGCTAGCATCTGCAGTTTCCATTTTATTGATGCTTGTTATAATGGCTTCTTATTGAAACTGGTTGTGTAAGAGTATACAAGACTCCCTTTACCGTAATTCTTGCCTTCAGCTGGGAAGGCAAGTGAGAAAGATAAGAAGGCCTAGAGAAGGTCACTCTCAGTTTGCTCTTTGTCTCCGAGTAAGAGGGGAAAGTGCATGCCCTCAAACTTTTCAGGCTTGTAGACTTGTAATAACTGAATTTTTCTATAGGATTGTGATAAGGAAGCATACTCCCACAGTTTAAAATCAAATTGACAACTGTATGTTAAATGGGGGTTAGCTATCCTTTTCTAAGCCTTGGAGATATTTTGCTGATCTTGATTTGATTGAAGCGAAGAGCTACATGTGGTTAATAATCCAGTCAGTGTGGTTAGAAGCGAGGAGTTGCATTTGAGAAGCCAAAAGATGGAAAGAATGTTCAGTTTAAGAAAAAAAGTCTTCATTTCCCGAAGGCACTGACTCATGCTCTCTGGGTGTTGCCTGCACTGTCCTGGAAAAACGTCA
Source organism: Pristiophorus japonicus (assembly GCF_044704955.1). NCBI lineage: Eukaryota > Metazoa > Chordata > Chondrichthyes > Pristiophoridae > Pristiophorus > Pristiophorus japonicus. The sequence continues at coordinate 56,368,595 of NC_091990.1, forward strand.
AACTTCTCACTAACCACAGCATCGGTTTCTTCACCTCCTTCATAATTGTGTTCCTCAAAGACTGCCCCATGGCTACGGTCCTAGAATGTGTCATTGCCACCCAACTCTGTGATCACTTCGACAATCCTTTTAGCCTGGTTCTTGTCCCGCTTACAGCATTGGGACCACCCTTATCAATGGCCAATAGCATATTAACCCCTCCTTGTCCTCCACAACCAGAGCTCATTATAGTCTGCCGCTCTGCTTTTTTCCATTGCATCTCCTTTGTGATGTGACTCACGGATGGTTTTGCTCTATTTGCCCCATGCGACCGATACATCAGCTGCAGTGGTTCCACTTCCTGCCCCCCCACAGTCATCATTTTGGCTTTTCCCCAGCCTCCAACCTTCCTGTTTCTCTTTTACGTGCTGCCCTTTGGCAACTGCTTGTCCAAAGCCTAGGTGTGGATACCAGAAAATCTGCAACATGATGTATTCCCTGCTGTTTGCTGAAGCTGTGCCTAATGTTCCTTTTGACCTTTAGCTTAGCTTCAAACCCCCATCATCAAGACCACCTGTTTCTACCTTAATATTACCACCCTTCATGTGTATCTCACTGCTGTTGGAATTTTTATTCATCATATGTATCTCCATGTTTGAACTTATCTGCCTCCTTGCTAGCCTCTTGAGCTCCATCCTATGCAAACTCTTAACTGATCCAAAACTCAGCCATTTATGTCCCAGCCCCACCCTACACCAAGTTTTGCTCACCCATCTTTTTCCTCACTGGTTCCCTGTTCCCCACATGCTGATTTCAGGATCGTCCCACTAGTTTAGAAATTCTTCCTTGGCCTTGCTACACTGCCTCTGGACGTTAAGCCATATACTACAGCTCTCTCTATTGAGTCTTGATATTGGCCGCCTTTCCCATCTAGCCCCCAACTCCTCCAGTCCACCTGCAGTGGCAGAAACTGCAACCATCCTTTGCACCATGGATTTTTTCCCTAGATCTTTCCACCTTGTTAATCTCTCTACCTTCAAAAGCCTCCACAAAACAGCTTTCATTTAAATGTCGCCTTTTAAGAGTCACCTCGCCACAGGTGACAAAAGCTTGATCGAAGAGGTAGGTTTTAAGGAGCGTCTTAAAGGAGAGGTTTAGATAAGGAATCCCAGAGCTTGGGGCTTAGGCAGCTGACAGTGGTGGCGCCAAGAAAATTAGTGATGTGCAAGTGTCCAGAATTGGAGGAGCGCAGAGATCTCGGAGGGTTGTAGCGCTGGAGGAGGTTGCAGAGACGGGGGAGGTGGTTGGGTGGGGACAGGGCGGGTATGAGACAATGGAGCGATTTGAAAACGAGGATGAGAATTTTAAAATCGAGGTGTTGTCGGGCCGGGAGCCAATGTAGACAACCTATAAAAGTAAGTTGAAATGATTGGGGGAAGGGTCCTAATCAATAAATAGATGATCCTGAGCGAGCTTCAACTTCAGATGTCACCTGCTGTCAAATATCCCAAGAATGCAAGGATTGGTCCTTTTGATCTGGAGATTCCTTGCAGCTTCTCTCAGGCTTCTGATTGCTATCACAGCCCTTTTGTCAGTGGTGGACTCTAGTCTTGATGTTCGTTTGCTGTTTGTTGCTTTTCAAGATAGAGCTGAGTCAAGCATTTGTAGATCTTAGCCAACCTTTAAATTGTATTGGCGGGGGGGGGGGGGTGTGGAGAGTGTGCAACAAGATCAGTTAATTCACGAGGCATTTTAGAACTTAAAAAAATCTTGAGGGTGACTGTGTTTACACTGTTGTGCCTTTGGCGACCCCATATTCTGGGAGGGTGGTGGTTGTAACCGAACGCATTATTGATCTAGGAGACTTTTCATTTTAACACCTTCCCTGGCTTTCAGCTCCTTCCTCATATGGTCCACCACAAAGGTGATTAGTATAGTGCATATTATAATATTCCCATAATGCTTCATTGACACTCTGGGTATGAACTGTATTTCCATTTATGAAGCTGGTTGTAGGTTTTTATAATGACCTCGGTTGCAGAAATAAAAATTAGTCACATGCGCATGGGTTAATTCTGCACCTTGTTTAAAGGCAGCAATGTTTAAAGTGAGCTCCTCCGGTGGATGAATGCATTTTCCACTGCTCTACTTTCCTTTTCACCCTCAGTGCTTTTAAAAAAAAAAGTAAATAAATTGTGGTGCACACTCATTTGTTTTCTCTTGCCTATAGGACCCACAGAATCACCATCACTAACTTCTGCCTCGGCAAGCATCTAGTTAGCGAGGATGATTTACTGAAAGATCAGCGGGGGAGCCCTGCCTACATCAGCCCTGATGTACTGAGTGGTGAGTTCCCAATTCTGTCTGATTACTAAAAACTGTTGGCAAGGGAGTTGGGTGGGTTGCAGTGTTTAATGCTGTCCGTGTTCCTGCATCAGTGTTTACCGAGTACACTGACATGAGACAGGAAAGCCTTCTCTGGTCTCTACACCCACTGTTATTTTCCTGTTCAATTATTTCAGCTTCTAGTGAAGTACTTCTGTACCGTAACCATATTTATACTCTAACTGCTGTAACAGATGGTATAGCAGTCATGGGGAATGCAAAGAACAACAAATACACCATGTTTTTGAGCTGAAGATGGGTCTTCATTGCAGTTCAAACTGTAATTCATTTATAAATAGTCTTTTTCAAATATTAATTTTATTGACCATGTTAGGTGAACAACTTTTTTTCTAATGTCCTCCTCTTGTCTCCCTGGGGATGTCGGTTGGAAGAATCATAGAATGATACAGCACAGAAGGAGGCCATTCAGCCCATCATGCATGTGCCAGCTCTTTGGTAGAACTGTCCAATTAATCCCACAACCCTGCTTTTTCCCCATAACCCTTTTTTTCCCCTTCAAGTATTTATCCAATTCCCTTTTGAAAGTTATTACTGAATCTGCTTCCATCACTCTTCTGGGCCGTGCATTCCAGATCACAACAACTCGCTGCGTAAAAATTAAAATTCCCCGTGTAACCTCTGCTTCTTTTGCCAGTTACTTTAAATCTGTGTTTCTGGTTACTGACCATTCTGCCACTGGGAAACAGCAAATAAGGAGAAACTGTCAAAACCCTTCATGATTGTGGACACCTCTGTCAAATCTCCTCTTCGCCTTAGTACAAATGCCAGAATGCTGAGGATGCTGGAAATCTGAAATATAAACAAAGTGCTGGAAATACTCAACCGGTCAGGGAGCATCTGCAGAGAAACAGTTAACGTTTCAGGTCGATGAATGTGTCTGCTTTGTTCCCGAACTATCTCCTCTTTGAAGGTCTCAAATTATTGTTCAATTACTGTTTTGCCTACCAATTTCTGATTCCAACCTACCTGGGCCAGCTCCCTTTTCAACTCACTGAAATTAGCCCTCCTCCAGTTAAGTATTCTTGCGCTTGATTGTACCATGTCCTTTTCTGTAACTATTCTAAACCTGACTTCCCCAAATGCTCCCCCACTGAAACATGTTCCACTTGCCCCACCTCATTCCCCAAAATTAGATCCAGCACTGCTTTCCTCATTTGGCTGGAAACATGTTGATCAAAAAACTGTTCTCTCAGTAATTCACCTCCATCTTTGCCCTTTACACTGTTACTAACCCAGTTTATATTAGGAGAAATGAAGTCTCCCATTATCACTACTCCATACTTCTGACAACCTTTTGTAATTTGCTCCCCCCTCCTTCCCACTATTTGGTGAGCTATAATATTCACCCAGTAGTGTAATAGCTCCTCTACTCCTCCATTCTAACCAAATAGATTCTGTCTTTAACCCTCAACTACATCATCCATTTCCAGTGCTATAATAGTTTATTTGGTCAATACTGCCACCGCGCGCCAACTCCCTCTTTTCCCTTCCCTATCTTTCCTAAATACCTTGTAACCAGGAATATTAAGTTCCCAATCCTCCTTCTCCTTGAGCCAGGTCTCTGTTATTGCCTCTCTATGCTAGTCCAAACTTATGCCTGCAGCTCACCAACTTTATTCACCATTCTGCATGCGTTTACGTAGTTGCACTCCAAACCCATCTTAGACTGCCTCATATTTGCTCCCATTTCTGAACTATTGTTTACTCTGGAGCTGTTTGTTTCTCCCTGTCCTCTGTGCACTTTGTTTCTCCATGTTTCATCCTGGTGCCCATCCCTTGCTAAATTCGTTTCAACACTCAACCACAGCACTAGCTAACCTCTCCATGAGGACATTGGTCTCAGCTCTGTTGAGGTGCTACCCGTCCATCTTGCTGGATTGTTGTTGTGTGTGTGCCAGCAGCCCTCCAATACCTCGCCCAGATGGAAATACTTGGTGAGGCCAGAGAAAGTGACAGTAAGCTATTCGACATGTAGAACGTCACAGCCGAGTTTGACCGTGTCCTTGACCGACGCCCACACGCATGAACTTTCCAGTATGGGTCACTGGGTAGTGACTCGGAGTAGGAGCTCGGCTGCTTCCCTTCCAGAAGCACTGAGGGCGGTTGTAGCACCTCATCTCGTGATCAGCTGATAGCAGCTAAACGAGCACAAACTGGAAATAAAACGTGGGATTTTATGATGTGGGCTTTGTGCTGTGCTTTTATCATTTTGTTTCTCGGGATGTGGACGATGCTGACATTTATTCTCCATCCTAGTTGCCCTGAAAACCTGGTGGTGAAAGACCTTGAAGCGATTGTTTTTGCAGTGGAATGCATTGCGAGGCACTCAAATCAACCGTGTAATGTAGAGCTGGAGTTGCATGCATGACAGACCAGGTTATAGTGGCAGGTTCCTTTCCCTGAAGGATATAGGTGAAAACAATCCCGCAGATTGCATGACTTGTTTTTTGTTGTCTTCACCATCTCAACTTACCGTGGTGGGAATTGAATGTACAACCTTTCGCTTGCTAGTCCAATATGCTAGGCAGTGCCTTTATCCATCATGTATACATTTCGAAATTCCGATGTGATGCTGTGTCGTGCATTTACAACCCAAATGGCATCCAGCCTCGTTCTGCTTTCTCTGCTACCATTCTTTATTCAACAATCTTACAAACAGTAACTTAAATCGGAGACTGATTGCACAATTTCTTGCATACTTGCAGTAATGTAACATTCTTATTGGGACTTCATTGAATTCCTGGGAAGTGAAAGCAAATTCTTTGGCAAACGGAGTCCATTTCACTTAATTGGAATGGACTGTCTACCAAAAATATTGCAATTGAACATTTATAGACAAGTGGTTTAATAGCAGTGTGTTTGGGCTGTTCAAATGACAACCAGAAAGTTGTGCTGCATTACTAATATTTTGAATTCGCACAATTCTTGTGTCCCTCCTTTTTAAATCATTATTTGTTCTTTGCTTCCTTTTTGAAGAGGGAAGTAGTTGGCTGTTCAGTGCGTGATAATGCGCATAGGCAGTGTGTAACTTGTTGGGGGAACTCGTGCATTTGAAGCGTGTTTTAATTGTGGCTGCTCGTAGAAAGAAAAGGGGACATAAAATGCACCCACCCCCCCACATAGAAACATAGAAAATAGGTGCACTAGGCCATTCGGCCCTTTGAGCCTGCACCGCCATTCAATGAGTTCATGGCTGAACATGCAACTTCAGTACCCCATTCCTGCTTTCTCGCCATACCCCTTGATCCCCCTAGTAGTAAGGACGACATCCAACCCCTTTTTGAATATATTTAGTGAATTGGCCTCAACAACTTTCTGTGGTAGAGAATTCCACAGGTTCACCACTCTCTGGGTGAAGAAGTTTCTCCTCATCTCGGTCCTAAATGGCTTACCCCTTATCCTTAGACTGTTCCTCATCCCCTGAATACATAGACTCAAGATTTCTAATTGGTCCCTGTTGCCAACGGGATATTGCCTCATGTGGCGATCTTAATGGTGAGTGTCGACAAGCCGTTTAACTGTGGGGGAAAATGTCACAGCCAATACTGATATCCACACACTTAGCATCAGGGATTTCTGGGGGTGAGGGGGAGGCGTGTCTGCTTTTTTTGCCCTGAAACTAAGGTCACTTATGGTGGTCTTGGCACACTAGGTGAGATCAGCTAATTGAGTGCAGACCAGCGAATTGAACCTGGGACCTCTTGCTGTGGCTTAGTACTACATCAGTTAAGTTAGCAACTAAGCAATGGGAGAATGTTGGTGTTTGGTGTGTGGTTATGTAGTCACTCATGTGTTAAATTGGCAGTTTTGGGGCTTGTGGATGTGTTACTGTGGTCGCACAGGATTATAAAGGGATGGAGAATGCAGCGGTGTACCAAGTAGATCTGCCACAGTCAAAGGAAAGAGCAACGATCAGTTTAATAACATTGTGACCTTGCAGGCAAACAGCAGTAACCGGAAAAATAAACAGTTCAGTTCAGAACAACTGCCCAGTGCCGTGTGTATGATAACACAAAGTGGTTGGTATTTAGTGCATAGAGTATCTGACTCAGTATGTCAGCTGGAAATGGGTGTTTCCTGCCAGTTATCTGCTAGCTCAGTCTTTGTGACTCCTAAGTGATGACATGCATTTGAATTTTTTTTTTAAGTCACGCCAATAGTTTAAAAAGCTGGAACTGCTTCCTGGTCTGAAATGTTGTGGTCCGTTGACCTTTCTTGCATTGGTTGGGGGAAGTGGGGTTAAAATGTGATGAAATCCAGGATGATAACCTGCTGTGCTCATGGCAGTGCTGCATTGCAAGTGGGACGGTGCAGTTTCTGTTGCAATTGAGGCCAAGGTCAGGGGCCAAGCCTTTGGTGCACAGGATCACCAAAATTAAGATTGAAAGAGCTAAATGGGGAAATGGTTATTAGATAATGCCAAGTTTGGGCTTCAAAAGTGAAGAAAAGGGAGAAGGAAAGTCTGAAGTTGCTCAGTTTGGAAGTCCTGGGCAATGATGACTTTGAGTCAGAGATGCTGCAACAGGCCTTCATTTCAAAACTGTCTGGACACAGATAGCACTGAGGATATCAACTGGAGAGAAGACACTTGTGGGGAGGGGGAATGTATGAGGAGCATGGAGTAAAGTCAATCCAGTTGTGCAATCCTGGTTAGAGAGGCATTGGCAGAGGTGTAAACCGGTTGCCAATGGCCTCAATGTTGTGCAGTACAGGGAAATGGGGAAGAAAAGAGGTATGATGTAATTTTTTTTGATTGTAGCATAATGTACATACTTGCAAATAAGACTTTCTATCCCTCTTTGAGGCTAAAAGTAAAGAGGGTCTTCTGCGTCGATCATATCCTCTCCTAGTAAAGCAAACCATTAAGTTCCAATTGCTGGCAACTGTTGCTGCACTCCTCCAGTGTTGTTTAAATGGCAATCTCCCTTCATAACGGCAGTCCAAGCAGTCGCTAATGATATAATCTGAGATTGTCCAGCAGGATGGGTATTTTAGGGGGCGAGGGGCACGTGAGGGAGGAAGAGATTTAAAGTCAGCATAGAATGCGAGGACTGAAGTCTGGAGCGAGAATTGCCATTGAATTGTGTCACACTGGATGAGCAGAGGAGCAGCGAATAGGGATGAGAGTTGAAATGAGAGAGAACACAGATCTCTTGGAAGTCAGCTGAAATTAAGATCAAGATATTGGTGAATCAAACCTTCCGAGGATTGGTTTTTCTTTTGGGAATTCGAGGATCTTCACTGGGTTTGTATGCTGATTAAAATGTTGCTGTCTCGCAGTTTTATGTTCTTAGAAATGCTATTGATGCAACACCACTTTGACCAGCAGAAAGTGAGACCCTTTGTCCCTCCCCTCGGCCCTCACTGTTTGAGTATGTGAATATTAAGTCAGCACCTGAGCGTAAGCTCCCTTTTAAATGAAGACTACCCACTTCCTGGTTTGTGCTGTAACGTCCTCTGAGGTGGAGACCACAGATAAAAAGCCAACATGAAATGGTCTGGTTCATTTAAAAACAAAACTATCTTCTGAAGGGTAGACTAACCAAAGTGAATGCAGCAGCAGTCGAGGACAAGGAACTGTCCAAGTCTCGTCTCACTGCATTTTGAATGTGCTAATGTCTCTGGTATCATGCCGGGCATGTTATTCTTAGCACACCCTTTTGAGCTATTTTAAAATGTTATTTTTAAATAATTTGGTCCTATCGGCTGATTGTCCTTTGAAGTATTTTGGCTTTACCCTGCTTGTCGCAACTCGGTGAGCTATCTCTTTTAGTCCCCTATGGACTGCAGTAGCATCGCTCCGCTAACCTTTCCTCATGTCGCATCCGCTTTATATTTAGAGACATTTTGTTGCTTCTCTCAGCATGGTTGCTAATTCATATCTGTACTTTCTATACCTTGGTGGTAGCATGATACTCCAGTGTGTTCAGACCTGGGTAATAAAAGCCTTGGGCAGCATGTAGTCCATTGTTCTGGCCTTTATATCTTAACTTTGTTTTTTTTTCTAGTTGTTTCATCCTTTTTTAAAGAATAATTCTTGGTGGTTAATTTTCTGTGCTCTGAGTGGTTCAACTGTTTTAATGTAGTAGAATGTAGTTTTTCATTGATGCCTTGTGCTGAACCAAATTAGCAGGCATTTCTCATGATTTTTACTTCCAATTTTCTTCCCTACTGGTGAATGGTTCCATGAGGTCTGGCTACTTTGTCAAGTGGCCATTTGTAATTCTCATTGATTTCGAGGTGCTGTCCGACTCTTCAGCTGTGGGAGACAGCATAGCCAAGCAAGATCCTGTCTTTGTGCAATATCCATGTACCCTTCCCAGTATGAGTAATTGGATATTGAATTGAGGATCAGCTTTGCAGAATTCAGTACCATGCAGGCAACCTGCCGTCCTTGCCCAATCTCGCCTCCAGTCCCACGCCAATAAGGCTGACTCTTAATTGCTCTCTGAAATGGCTGAGCAAGCCACTCCGTTGTATCAAAGACAGACTACAGCAGTTCATGGTGATGGCCCACCACCATTTTCTCAGAGAAACTAGGAATGGGCAGTAAATGCCAGCCTTGCCAGCAACGCCCACATGTCGAATGAATAATGAATAAAAACACACACCAATTCGAGTTCAAGAACCAGCTGCAGACTGAGGCATCAGTTTTTCGTGAACCAGTTGGGTTTTTTAAGACAATTCGACAGCTTCATGGTTACCTTTACAATGGGATTTGACCCCTCATTCTCTGGGTTACTAATCCAATAACATAATCCGTACATTACCATACCCTGTTATAAATTGGGGGACATGTTATACATGTACAAAATCTGCATTCAGCAAATAGCCTGTTGAAATAACATTCATTAGCATTCAAAAGTCTGGTTTGCACAATGTATTTTTTTTAAATGCATCCAGCAATCCTTTTATTTGTGCTGTGAAAAATAACATTTTTCTTTGAAATTGTTGGGAAGTCGAGAGGGAGGCTATCTGTGACAGTAGATATTAATGGACATTGGTCAGTTCCAATTGATTGCTGCCTATATGGTGTAGCACTGATCCCCGTGTCCATAGGGACAGAGCTCCTGTAATATAGCACACACTGCTGGCTCCCTTGCTTTTTCCCAGTATTCAATGATGTGGTTCTCATTTTATCCACCTCCATAGGATCAAAGTCTGAATTAACTCTTGTATTTTGAATCCTAATCTTCTGGTCCTACATCAGGCACTCAGCCGACCAATCCACTTGACATTGGCAATGGCTAAAGGAGGAGGCATGGGGATTGCTTGTTGATGATGAGGGGGTGGTGTTGGTGACGAGAATAGATGATTGCAAATTGGCGTAATTGTCTAGGCCCACCAGATGATTGCAGAGCGCACTTGGAGGCTGTGGACCAGGACGTGATGCAAACATGGATGTAACAGCTAAATGCCGAGGAGAGAGGAACTACCCTCAACATCAAGGCAGCGTTTGGCCAAGCGTGATGCCAAGAGGTCCTAGTGAAACTGAAATCATTGAGGGACGAAGGGAAAACCCTTCAGTGGCTGGAGTCAGTTGTCACAGAGGAAGGTGGTGATTGTTTGAGGCTGCTCACTGCAGCTCGAGGGCATCACTGAAGAAGTTCCTCAGGGGAAGCATACTCAGCATAACCATCATCAACTGTTTCACCAAAGGCATTTCTTCTGTTGCACGGCCGCGAGTGAGGCTGCTCATTGATTCAGTTCGGTCTCTGATAAAGCAACCCACGCCATCTTCTGCTGGATATGGGCAACAACCAGGTAACATTCACAGTGCCAGGCAGTGACTCTCTCCAACAAAAAACCCATCCACCTCTTCCTGACTGTCAATGGCCACCAGCATTGAAGCCCTTACCATCAACATCTTGGGGGTGATGATTGACGAGGTTAGTGGGCCAGCCACATCAACAGCCTGGTTAGCCAAGTACACTGTGGCTTTGTTTCTGAAATTTGAATCTCCAGTCAGAATGCCTGGCATGGGGAGGGAGAGTGAAAAATAAAACCCAACTGCCACACACAACAAAAATCACTCTTGGGAATGCGCTGTTTGTGTTCACATATTGTTGAGCTCTGCTCTGTGCTCTTGGGTTTCTGCTCGTCGGAGCACGAACTTAGCCTGTAAAGGAAAATGAGCAAGAGCACACGGCTTATTCCTCACGTTGGCTGTTTTTTTGATGCTGGTCCATTTCTGTTCTCTGAATGACCTATTTGATTCAGTCTCGTTTACCTATCAGAAACTCAGCAAAATGGGCCAAGATTTTTCAATCTGGACTTTAATTCGATACTTTTACTTTATAATAGAAAATTTGAGATTTCACCAATTTTTTTCGACTATTAATCTACTGAAGGTTCGTTGCAGAAAAGATCTTAGTTGATTATGAGCATTTGGATTTATTAAACCTGGTACTGGTTTAGCGATATAACCTTGGCAGCTGCAATGTGCAAAGCAACAAACACAGTGCTGAATAAACAAGACCTCACACTGAGCAATTTGCGAGCATGTGGAAATAGTTGGTTACCTCTACATTGCTTAATCATTCCACACGGCGCTGCACTTTACATCTTGGTTTTGGCTGGAGCTGTAAAAAGATAACTGCTTTCTGAGCAGGAGTTTACTGGGGAAATTAATGGTCTTTGGACAAGCTGCTCTTGGAGTTGTAGGATCCTGGCGCGTTTCAGATAAAGCTTCTGTGTATCCTTTTTATTTTTCCTGTGTATTTTGGCAAAAATTTGAATTGGTAGTAATTGTACAGTCACTACAGTAAGTGGATCGAACATATTTTTTCTCTGATGACTTTGTGTAGATTCTCTCTCCGTGTGGAACTGAGCCAGCAATACCTGAAGGCCCAGAGTTCAGTCCCTGGTCTGTGCTCACTTAGTTGATCTCAGCTGGGGTGAGAAGTTGAGATGCTACAGTTAGCCTCCGCTCCTGTGGGTCCTGTGGAAACATCGGCTGCAGCTCCCATTCCTGATTGCTGAACACTGCTGGGCAGTGTGGATGCTGGGTAAGCAAAGGATCCAATTCTGAGTAAAACGGCTGGCCTTCACTCACTATCCTGGCACTCTTACAAAAGATGGTCAAATGGGTCAGTAACCAGAGGGCTGCTGACACTCAAGGGACCATACTCCTAACAAGGAATCAACAGCTTCATAAGAGATGGCGAGATAACTACATAGATGATATAGAATGTACAGCACAGAAACAGGTCATTCGGCCCAACTAGTCTATGCCGGTGTTTATGTTCCTCACTGGCCTCCTCCCACCCTACTTTATCTAACCCTAGCAACATATCCTTTGAATTCCTTTCTCACTTACCTACTTAGATTCCATGTAGAGAAAAGAAATGCTATTTTCAACTTTTATTCCCCTCCGTGAATATGCATAGTGGGTTAAACTTTGAATTGGGGAAGCAACATTCTACAGCTTCAACTAGCTGTAAGGGAACACTTACTGTCTTTCCCTCTTTCCCCCACTGTAGCACAAAGATGCTGAATTTATGGTTGCTATCTTAAGCATAGCCGGTCATAATTGGCTATTTTGAACTGAAACTAGCATAAGATGAGCAAATATTAGTTAAGATGTTAGCCTTCATCTTAGTTGTGGGGTACTGCCCTACCTTCTATTTACTGACATTTTAAATATGTCAAACACATTTTGAAACTCAAAATACTGGTTTTAAAGGTTCTGTTTTGTTTTCCATTGTCATCACAGAAATGAGTCAGCAATTCACGTGCAACCTCTCATGGTGCTGAATAGATCCTTTACAAACCGCAACACCCCTCACTGTCCCTGAATTTACTGCATTAATTTGTATCTGCGATATAAAGTGTCATTGGTATTAAATTGCAACCACTCATTCCTGCCCCAAATTTTTGAATGGCATGTGATCTTCCTGTCTAAAGCTTCTGAAAACAGCTTGCATGTACCCCTGACTTTCCTTTGTTCCTGAACTGTTAATGTTAAACCACTATTGCTGCTGTTCCACTGTGTTGTATTGATTGCTTCCCCACACCCGAGCTGCTCCACCGCCTTGTCCATTTTTGATGCACCTTACCCTCTTTATTTCCATCTCTTCCTGTGTCTATTGCCCTTAAACCTCCTCATATAAATGCCCCCTGGCCCCCAAACTTATTTCCCCCCATTGATCAGGGCGGAATCGTGGCTTCCCTCTGCTTCTAACTGGGCATCCTTCACCATGCTCATTAGTGTCATTCTAACTTAAAGCCCCGCTGACTCATTTATTTCCCTCGCCTGCCATGTTCCCCTGAGGGAAAATTTCCATTTCCTCTTCCTGTGCCTCTGCCAACCCAATCCTCAGCACGTCTTGACTCGATCTCCCACTATACATCATAGGCAGTCCCTCGGAATCGAGGAAGACTTGAGTCCTTGGGTGGCTGAACAGTCCAATACAAGAACCACAGTCCCTGTCACAGGTGGGACAGTCAGTCGTTGAGGGAAAGAGTGGGTGGGACTGGTTTGCCGCATGCTCGTTCCGCTGTCTGCGCTTGGTTTCTGCATGCTCTCGGTGGTGAGACTCGAGGTGCTCAGCGCCCTCCGAAGATGCACTTTCTCCACTTAGGGCGGTCTTTGGCCAGGGATTGCCAGGTGTCAGTGGGGATGTTGCACTTTGTCAGGGAGGCTTTGACAATTGGAGGGCCAAAGATGAGAGGTGTCCTTGTAATATTTCCTCTACCCACCTTTGGCTCGTTTGCCGTGAAGGATATGCTGATGGGGTTAAGCGAAGAAGATAGGAGGAGGCTCGTGTGGAGCATAAACACTGGCATAGACCACTTGGACCGAATGGCCTGTTTCTGTGCTGTAAATTCTATAATACTGTGCAATTTTTGCAAGCCTGTGTTCCCAGAGACCAGTGGGAACAGCAAACTCTTGAGGCAAATTCAGAATGCATCTGTTCAAAATGAGTGCTCACAAGCATATCACCTGCATTTCTGCACCAGTTGAATGAACAGTCCTCCTCGTCAGAGTTTATCATGGACAAATCTATTTTGGGTGTGTATTTTGCATAATAGCATGGAGTTGTCTACACGAAAGAGGCTTGAAGGTAACAGGCCTGGCATGATTTCAGCAGTTTCAGATTAAGAATTTAATTGGGACAAATTTTGTTTCCATTTGTGCCAGATATTGTTTTTTTTTCCTGCATTGGACACGCCCAAAAAATCCATCTATTGAAGCTTTGAGTTAAGTGCTTGAGGCGTCTTGTGTTTAAATTCTGTTCTTGTTTTGGGAGCCATTTCGAACATTTCTTTCTCCTGGAGAGGGTATAAGGAAAGACTGTCATCAAGTGCAAGGAGATCTTGGACTTCTTCGTCACTGAGATTGAGACATCCGTTCAGACTGCATTCATCGCCTCCTCTTCAAAAAAGCCCAACCTCTGACCCCTCGGTCATTGCACACTACCACCCCATCTCCAACCTTCCTTTCCAAAGTACTTGAACGTGTTATCGTTGCCCAAATTCTTTCCTGTGACTCTCATCTTTGACCCTCCAATTGTCACAGCACTGAAGCTGCCTCACTCGGTCACAAATGACATCCTTTGATTGTGGTGCATTATCCCTACTCGTCCTCCTCGACCTCATGCAGCTTTGGCCTGCTGACCAAACCATCTTCCTCCAAAGCCTCTCCTCTGTTGTTCCGTTCAATGGGACTGCCCCAGCCGGCACCTAGCTCTACCTCTCCAGCACTTCTCTCGAACCCCTGCACTGCCTCTGTTCTTGGACTGCTTCTCAGTCATCCAGTCTTGGTTCATTCATTTTCTGCCAGTTAAACGTTGAGCAGACTGGCCATTTTCTTTAGCTCTCACCAGAGTCAGTAACCTTGCCACTGATTCCATTCCCCACCTCTTTTCCATTGTCTCTGGCTGGACCCACCTCAACATCCTATTAGACCAAGAGCTGAACTTCAGATCCCATAACTTCCTCTTCATAACTACTTCCACCAACATAACATAGCCTGCCTGCAACTCTACCTCATCCCCAGCCTCCACTATTTTAATGCTCTCCCATTCTCCATCCTCCTTAAACTTCAGCTCATCAAAAGCTCTGCCTGTATCCTATCTCCGACTTTGGTCTCCTGTGCTCCCTGCTGTTTGCACCCCTATCGGTGCCCATGCCTTCATCCGCCTAGGCCCGATGCTCTTCTCTCCCTAAACCCCTCTGTTTCTCAACCCCTTTGTCCTTTCTTAAGACCCTCCTTAACACCCAGCTTTTTGGCCACTCCTAATATCTGTGGCTTGGTGTACATGTTTTGTCTTACTACACCTCTGAAATGTTTAAGAACACTTTATAATGTTACAGGCGCTATATAAATGCAAGCTATTGGTAGGCTGACCCCCTCTCATTTGTAGCCTCTAAGCTGATTTTTGCAACCCTTCTTAATAATCATCATTATATCAGTACCTGTACTACAATGGTGAACTTTCTCTCATTCCTCCTAAGCAGAAAGTATGCTCTGCTAGTCATTCGTCCTTCCTGCTTGCCCAATGTGTTAACCAAGACTCGTATGTTGACTGAGTCATTTTTCCCATGACCTCAAAATTGTGGGATCTCTTGTCTCCACCATAATTTGGTGTTGCCTAACCACTAATTGTTTTGCCCTGTCTCGTCCAACCTTGGGTGGTGTCTTGCACTTTGGGATTTGGCTGTTCACCTCGGTTCTAAATAATGAAAGTAGTCTTGCAGTATTGTTTTTTGCATATATTAGTCTGTCTTTTAATACTTAATTCATGGGATGTGGGTGTTGATGGCAAGGCCAACATTTATTGCCATTGAAAAGGTGGAGGGCCGCTGATTGGAACCGCTGCAGTCCGTGGGGCAAAGGTGCTCCCACAGTGCTGTTAGGGAGGGAGTGCCAGGATTTTGACCCAGCGATGATGAAGGAACAGAGATGTATTTCTAAGTCAGGATGGTGTGTGATTTAAGGTGATAGAGTTCTCATTTGCCAGCTGCCCTTGTCCTTCTCAGTGGTAGAGGCTGCGGGTTTTGGAGGTGTTGCCCAAGAAGTCTTGGCCAGTTGCTGCAATGCATCCTGTAGATGGTGCAGCCATGGTACGTCAGTGGTGAAGCGAGTAAATGTTTACCGTCTTGTTTAGAAGGAGTGAAATGTAATGTTTGCCTGCATATATTGCAGCAATCCAAAAGTGATTTATTGTTTGAGATGATTTAACAATGTTCACACCGCCACCCAGCTTAGTGTCATCTGCAAACTTGAAGATATTACACTCTATTCCTTCATCCAAATCGTTAATGTATATTGTAGAGCTAGGGTCCCAGCACTGAGCCCTGCGGCACTCCACTCGTCACTGCCTGCCATTCTGAAAAGGACCCGTTTATCCCGACTCTCTACTTTCTGTCTGCCAACCAGTTCCCTATCCACGTCAGTATATTACTCCCAATAGTATGTGCTTTGATTTTGCACAACAATCTCTTGTGCGGGACCGTGTCAAAAGCCTTCTGAAAGTCCAAATACACCACATCCACTGGTTCTCCCTCGTCCACTCTGCTAGTTACATACTCAAAAAATTGAGTGTTGCTTAAATGCAAATATGTTTTTCTTGTAGAGAAGGGTATCTTTTCATGTCTGACTCCATGGGCCCAAGTTTTGATCCGCGCCTAGAATGGCGTAGTCCTGACCTGGATGCCCATTTTTTGCGCCACAAAGTGCGCCTAAAAAAACCCTCCGTATTCTCCACCTCCCTGCAGGTCCTCTGGCCCTCGGCGTAGGGGGCGGAGCCAGGTCCCTGCGCTGAAAACAGTGCTGGGAGCTCTGCACATGCGCACTACAGTGGGCACGCAAGTGCAGTAGCTCCAGGTGCCCGAAACTGTGTGGGAGGGGCCCGAAGCACGCAGCCCCTAGCCCTGGCCGAATGGCCTCACTGGGGCTGCGTGAATAAGGCTCCTCCCATGGCCAGCTCCTGCTTCCTCCCGACCCGACTCGACTCCCGCTTCCCGCCCCCCGCCCCTGGACCAGATCCGACACCCGCTCCACCCCCCGCCCCTGGACCGGACCCGACACCCGCTCTCTTTCCCCCTCCCCCCCCACCCCCACCGCCTCCGGACTGGATCCGTCCTGATCTCCCCCTCCCTCCCTCCCTCACTCCCTCCCCCCGAACCGAACCGACCTCCAACCCACCACCCCCCGACCCGACCCAACGCCACCTACCTGTAAATCTGGTGCTGGGGATGGGCCCTGCTTGAAGTCTCTGGCCCGGCCCGTTCAGCCTCCCTCCCCCCCCCAATCTCCTTTCCCCCCCAATCTCCTTTCCCCCCCAATCTCCTTTCCCCCCCAATCTCCTTTCCCCCCCAATCTCCTTTCCCCCCCAATCTCCTTTCCCCCCCAATCTCCTTTCCCCCCCAATCTCCTTTCCCCCCCAATCTCCTTTCCCCCCCAATCTCCTTTCCCCCCAATCTCCTTTCCCCCCCCCGATCTCCTTTTCCCCCCCCCCAATCTCCTTTTCCCCCCCCCCAATCTCCTTTTCCCCCCCCCCCAATCTCCTTTCCCCCCCCCCCAATCTCCTTTCCCCCCCCCCCAATCTCCTTTCCCCCCCCCCAATCTCTTTTCCCCCCCAATCTCTTTTTCCCCCCCAATCTCCTTTTCCCCCCCAATCTCCTTTTCCCCCCCAATCTCCTTTTCCCCCCCAATCTCCTTTTCCCCCCCAATCTCCTTTTCCCCCCCAATCTCCTTTTCCCCCCCAATCTCCTTTTCCCCCCCAATCTCCTTTTCCCCCCCAATCTCCTTTTCCCCCCCAATCTCCTTTTCCCCCCCAATCTCCTTTTCCCCCCCAATCTCCTTTTCCCCCCCAATCTCCTTTTCCCCCCCAATCTCCTTTTCCCCCCCAATCTCCTTTTCCCCCCCAATCTCCTTTTCCCCCCCAATCTCCTTTTCCCCCCCAATCTCCTTTTCCCCCCCAATCTCCTTTTCCCCCCCAATCTCCTTTTCCCCCCCAATCTCCTTTTCCCCCCCAATCTCCTTTTCCCCCCCAATCTCCTTTTCCCCCCCAATCTCCTTTTCCCCCCCAATCTCCTTTTCCCCCCCAATCTCCTTTTCCCCCCCAATCTCCTTTTCCCCCCCAATCTCCTTTTCCCCCCCAATCTCCTTTTCCCCCCCAATCTCCTTTTCCCCCCCAATCTCCTTTTCCCCCCCAATCTCCTTTTCCCCCCCAATCTCCTTTTCCCCCCCAATCTCCTTTTCCCCCCCAATCTCCTTTTCCCCCCCAATCTCCTTTTCCCCCCCAATCTCCTTTTCCCCCCCAATCTCCTTTTCCCCCCCAATCTCCTTTTCCCCCCCAATCTCCTTTTCCCCCCCAATCTCCTTTTCCCCCCCAATCTCCTTTTCCCCCCCAATCTCCTTTTCCCCCCCAATCTCCTTTTCCCCCCCAATCTCCTTTTCCCCCCCAATCTCCTTTTCCCCCCCAATCTCCTTTTCCCCCCCAATCTCCTTTTCCCCCCCAATCTCCTTTTCCCCCCCCAATCTCCTTTTCCCCCCCAATCTCCTTTTCCCCCCCAATCTCCTTTTCCCCCCCAATCTCCTTTCCCCCCCCCCCCAATCTCCTTTTCCCCCCCCAATCTCCTTTCCCCCCCCCCAATCTCCTTTCCCCCCCCCCAATCTCCTTTCCCCCCCCCCAATCTCCTTTCCCCCCCCCCAATCTCCTTTCCCCCCCCCCAATCTCCTTTCCCCCCCCCCAATCTCCTTTCCCCCCCCCAATCTCCTTTCCCCCCCCAATCTCCTTTCCCCCCCCCCCAATCTCCTTTCCCCCCCCCCAATCTCCTTTCCCCCCACCAATCTCCTTTTCCCCCCCCAATCTCCTTTTCCCCCCCAATCTCCTTCCCCCCCCCCCCCAATCTCCATCTCCTTCCCCCCCCCAAATCTCCTTTCCCCCATCCCCTCCCCCCCCCAAATCTCCTTTCCCCCATCCCCTCCCCCATCCCTCCCCCCCTCTCTCTCTCTACCCCCCTCCTCCCCCTCCCCTCGCTGTCAGAAACACAGACACTGAGAGACAGAATGAGAGACACACAGACAGACAGAGAGACAGAGACACACTGAGGGGGGCATCCCAGCACGCTGTTGGAGGGCTCCCGGTGCTGCAGTCGGTAAGTAGAAAATGTTTTATTTATTGATTTAAAAAAAAAACATTTTCTTATTAATTTTTTTGATTGATTTAATGGTTGATTTATTGATGATGGCTCTTTATTTGTAAAACTGAAGTGTTTAATGTTTGTAAACTTCCCTTTAAACACCCCCCCCCCCCCCACCATTCGTTACGCCTGATTTGTAACCTACGCCTGATTTTCTAAAGTGCAGACAAGGTTTTTTTCGAGCGTACAAAAATCTTCACTTACTCCATTCTAAGTTAGTTTGGAGTAAGTTTTCACTCACGAAACTTTGAAATCAGGCGTAAGTGGCCAGACACGCCCTCTTTTGAAAAAAGAATTCTGTTCCAAAGTGAAACTGTTCTAACTGACTAGAACTGGAGCAAACTAAATGACGAGAATTTTGATTTCTAAGATACTCCGTTCTACACCAGTTGCTCCTAAAAATCAGGAGCAAATCATGTGGAAACTTGGGGCCCATTTCAGCAGTTTCATCGAGGCCAAGGATGGGTAACATTACAACAGTGAGCAGTCAGGCACTGTACTATACCTTGCACTGAGGGCTGATGCGACATGCTTGAATTCAATGTCTGCATTGAATTGAGGATGAGATGAAAATTGTTTTAAGAGGCGAACCAAATCTTTAGAGCAAGTGATCTTTGGCTACATTGCCACCTCCTTGCAGCACTGCAGAGTTGCAGGGACCTGGAACCAGATTGTGTGACGCCCGGGTCTCCTGGGTGATGAATGACGTGTGGGATTCATGCAGCAGTTACTTTAATATGTAAACATTTCATAATCAGTCAACTGTTCAGGCCTTGAATAAGTGGCTTTAGCCAAAGTATGTTATTTTGTATGTGTCTTGTTTTTCAGGCCGACCATACCGGGGCAAACCCAGTGACATGTGGGCACTAGGCGTGGTGCTCTTCACTATGCTTTACGGACAGTTCCCATTTTATGACAGCATACCTCAAGAGCTTTTCAGGAAAATCAAAGCGGCAGAATACACCATCCCAGAGTAAGTTTGGGGGGGGTTTGCAGGTTCTTCTTTGGCTTAAAAATTACCGTGGGCACTTGATATAAGTGTGTGTTTTTTGTCATTATTTTTAATCCTAACTTTCCCGTCCCCTGGATGTTGATGGTAATCAAGGATGCGGGCAGCTAGATTGAATGATTTTTAGGCTGGGGGATGTTTTATGGAACATGCTCTCCAGATTTTTGCTATATTTCACAAGTCACTCGAGCACTATCTCCTGTCGGGAGTGGCTGTATTGCAAATGGATCATTTAACTGGAACCTTCAGTCATTAGTAAACACCAAAGTTCAGGAGATTTAACCAAATTCAAATATTGGAACCTTTTTTTTAAATGCGGCTAACAGGAGTCTGCTTGTTCACACCACAAGGTTTTCACCGATGAAGGAAGCCATTTGGCACATCACAGTTCACCTATGCAGAAAGACCTTAATGCCCCCTCATTGCAGCATCCAACCTCAGCTATTCAGGGGATTTTGGTTCCACTGTTCTGCCTGGGTGTCCAATCCATGTGCTGATCATCCCTTGTGAAGCACTTCATGATATCAGTCCTAAATTTGATCTTTTATTAGTTTAAATCTATGTCATCATGTTTTACTTTGTTTAATTTAAAATAACTTTCTGGATTTACCTTCTCCATAGTGTTAAAAATCTTGAACGTTTCTAAGATCACCTCTCCGATGCCACCCTTCAAGGCTGAAGAGCTCATGTTTCTCTAATCTGAGGTTTCGGACTGGGGCCAATTTCGTGCTCTTCTCTGCACTGCCTCCAGAGCTTAAATATCTTGGTGACCAGAACTGGACACTACTCGGTGTGGTGTGACCAGAGCACTGTACACTGAGCACGAGTTTCTCAGGCTTCTACTGTACTATTTTGGCGATATAGTTCAACTTTCTGTGGTCTTTGCTGGATGCTGTGCATTGGTTGAACATTGGTGAGCGTCACGTTTCCGAATACTCCAGGGTCTCTCTCAATTCAGCCGTAGCTATTTCTCCCATTGTTCTTTCCCATCTGTGCCACTTTGCCATTGTGACACATCGAGCACAAAATCCGAGCCTTTGATCTGTTCTCCCTTTATCAACGTTTGTTTTTAAAAAGCATTCTCATCCGGTTCTTTTTGTCAGTATTTTAATTTGTAATGTTGTGGAGGTGTTGCTGAGCCTGACGGTGTGAGGGAGCTGAAATGAGCAGCATTGCTGAACTGCCCAGGAGTGAGGCTAGTGACTGCAACTCTGCTGCTGCTGACTCAGTTACCTCACGCTGGCTGGGCTCCGCAATGGCCCCATGTTAGTTTTTTGGTTATTACTCACTGTTTAAACCAGCACTACTCAAAACAAATGCAAAGGAAGACCCGTGTTCAGAATTCTTTCAAAAGTGCTTCCACTATTAAAAATGATTTTGAAAATGTTTTAAATTTTTCTTGTAACCAGGGTGGATATGTCTGCCTCTCTCTCTCTCTCTCTCTCTCTCTCTCTCTCTCTCTCTCTCTCTCCTTTTTTGTAAATTCTCTCAGAGTGGTTGCTTACCATACTTTGCCTGTTCAGCTGGATGTGTAATGGGGAGACAGCAGGTTGGGATCCCAGCAGCACGAGAACAAATGCACTGCGGCTTGCCTTCATCCAAATCAGTCTTGAAAGATGGTCCTGTACAGTCTTGTAGCCTCTTTGATGCTATCTAGGCTCGCGTGTGAAGAATTCCCACCTGGGCAAGCTGCTGGAATGCAGTGCCACCCGTCGAACTCTACTCCAGCACGCGTTGACACCTTAACCAAATACAGATTTGCACTTGCACTGAGTCTTCAACATCCTTCGGGCATTCCAGATTCTATTTGCTGCTAACAAGTTACTTTTGAAGTATAGTCACTCATTTTGTAGGCACATGTGGCAGCCAGTCTATCAACAGCAAGTTCCATTAAAAACGGCAGTGAGATGACCAGTGAATCTGTAGTTAAAATGTACCCTGATTGTTTGTTTGTTTCTGAAAGGACTATTTTTGGTCAAGGTGAACGATGAACATCGGAATACCAAGCATGATGATGTGAGGGTGAATCATCCTTGGATGTGACTCGAAAGATGATTCAGCCCCATCAAAGACTTGATCCAGGCCATATGCTGATGGCGCCAGCACTCGCTAAATTAAAGTCAAATTGGCAGATGGAGGAGGGGCAAGCGAGCATGTTAATTGCAATCCTTTGTAATGATTTAAAGGGAAGTTTGATGCTGAGGTCCCTTTAAGAAAATTTTGCACTAAAGTTGACTCTACATTCCGCGTAGAAATGTGAAGCCCAGTGCTGATAATTTACCAATTGACATAACTTTTTTTTGTTAGGCAACTATTCAGTCATTTGCTCGGTATTCACCATTCGACCATATTTACAGGCCAAGCTGGCCATTCCCTTTCCTACACTCTGCTACACCTTCTGCTATACAACTGTAGCCAGTTAAAAGCGATAGTTTCCAGTTCACAAGACATCCATTTTATAATTAAAAGCATCAGCAAAATTCTTGGGGAAAATCCGTCGTCTATTGTTGATCAACGATTTACTTTCCTTCATGTTCACTTCAGACATTTATTACTTTGCAAAATAATATTGCTTTCTTTCTATGTGTGGGAGCATTAGTTTCCATTAACGCTGTAGCCTTAAGGCTTGCAGTGTTTGTAAGTCTCATCGCTGCTCAGATCTGTAGGGTTTTTTTTGGGAGGTGGATTTTTGTGAGCATTACTCACTGGTTTCTAGTTGCTTGTCCTGTGCCTGAGGTATTGGGTGTGCTGCTGTATGACTCATGGGTTTACATGTTCCTCGCTGCTTTGTGTGTCAGATTGATACAAGGCTTTATTGTGCAGCTGGTCCCATGATGATGTGGGTTCAATGTATTCTTTTCTTTTTCCAAAAAAGTGTTATACAGCCGGTATTGATCTTCCCTTTATAAAAAAAAAAAAAATTCTTTCCTTCTCCCTGACAGGGATTGCCGTGTATCAGAAAACACAGTTTGTTTGATCCGAAAGCTGCTGCTTCTGGATCCACAGCAAAGGCTGACAGCAACCGAAGTGCTGGATTCACTGAGCTCCATCATAGCGACGTGGTGAGTTTGCTGTGCAGTACAGCGTAGCTCCATTCTCCCCACCCTCTTCTCCTCCGAACCCACCCCAAACCTCTCTTGTTGGGGAGCCTGCTATGAGGGCCCATCTAGCTCACCGGTATTCATCATCATAGGCAGCCCCTCGAAGCGAGAATGACTTGCTTCCACGCCAAAAAGGGATGAGGTCACAGGTGTTCAGGTGTTTCAATGTTCTAGATCCCGAACTAATATTCCAGGTCCCGAACTACATCTTGAAGAGTGGAAGATGCCTGTGCGTGGATTTTTTTTAACGTGTGGTGGCCGTTGCACACCAGCCACCACACTGGCTTGACAGAGCTTGGTCTTGTTCCAGTGACAAGGATTACCCAAGACGACTGGAGACCTGCTCTGTTGCACGGAACTAGTGCGCACACACATCGCAGTGTGGGCTGGCTCATGCTGCCCCTGGGCACATTCTTCTGAGCCCCAAACTCGCGCCTCTCCAGGGCCCTGGTTACTCCATCTACAAACTCTTGCCGTTCCTTCGCCCCTCCTGCTGTGCCTGCCCGCACTGCAATCAGTGACCTGGCTTCGCAGCCATCGCTCTCCTGCAGCAGTACGCGCTGCTCCCTGCAGTGGCATGCTGCCGCACGCTGCTCCCTCCAGTGGCCCCGGCCTGCTGATGGTCTTGCAGGCCGGGACTGTGTTGATTTCCAGGCCGGACCGCCGCACGCTGCTCCCTCACTGATATTGCTGTATAAGTGGCTGACAGAGTGTGCCTACAACCAGGAAGAGATTTGCTAACCGCCTGTCCCTTACCTGCAGAGGAAGCACTTTGACTCCATGGCCTCCTTTTCCCTCATCGAAAACTACATGGGGCATCTACCATTTGGAACAGTGAAACATTTCAAAAAAATAATAAACCTTTTAAACTTGCACACACAAATATAACCAGGCACAAATTTCAAGACATACAAAATGAGTGCAAGTAGAACAGAGTACATGTCGCTTATACTGATGAGAAACCTTGGTCAACAATCCTGCTGTAATGATCCGTGAAAGTTTGGTAATGGCTACTTGCCAACTGGAATGATGCAAGAAGCAGTCATTGAAGCCCCACAGCCGTTTGATATCTCAAGTCCATCTATCACCGCTTAATTGCTTCTCTTTGCTGAAAGATATCTAGTTGCCTTGCGAACCCACTTATAGTGTCTGATTCAGTGGTCCTTGGTGACTTCCACGAGTGGAAGACTTTCTACCCGACTTCTTACCCCCGGCCTGCTAATTTTAAATCTCGTTCTCTGGCTGAAGCCTTTGTTTGCATCGTTTCTATTAATGCAACCAATGTTTCCAAATATTTGCCACTTCATCAGCAAGATAACAAATCACTAAGTTGTTTAGGGACAGTTTAGATCGAGTGCAACAGCATGTTTTTCTGACTCAATGCTTGTGTGACCTCTTGTAGGCAGTCCCTTTCGTCACTTAGCGGTCCTTTGCAGGTGGTGCCAGATATCGACGACCAAGTCAACAATCCAGAGATTTTACAGGAGGTAAGAACCCTTCCTGTGCCGCTAATGCATGATGTATTGCACCATTGAGTTCACTAACAGCAGGATTAAACATCAGTCCGCATGAATCCAATTACCTTTGTGTTGGGTTTGGTTCCATAACTGGCAATTGACTATTCTGGGTTGGAACTGTTATATATACAATGACCTCAGCCTCCAGACTCAGCCACACTGCCATGACCCAAATAGTTGTATAACTCTTAATGTGTGCAGTGCAGTGCAGTTATATTTTTGCTATCCTCTCTAGTCTGTCGTTGAGTCTGTGAACTTTGCTTATTAGTTTAATGATGTAGTATAGGAAAGGGTCTCGCCTCCTCCTGAAATCCCATCACCTGTTGTGCCTGCAGCTATTTGCTCTGTCCCCTTGTGTTTCCGCTGTTAAATTTGGCATTGTGTACCTGGCTTCAGTTGCAAAGAATCAAGCAGGATTTCAGATGCTTGGAGTTGGCCAGCATGTGCACCAGAATTGCTCTGTGGCCAGTTTGCCGTGCAGTACCTCTCTGAAGTATAGCTCTAGGTACTGAGCCAAGGTCAGTTCAGTCAACAAGCTGATTACTGACTTCATTTTTCTCCCCCCCCAATTTTCTCCTCCTCCTCCTTCTGAAGGTGATGCCTCATCCACTGGCAGCTCAATGACAATACTGTTCTTTGTGGAGTTTTTTAATTATTTGTTCTCAGGCTACAAGTGCCAACCCCATGTACTGAAAGGTTATTTCACCATGGACATTATAGCCTAGCTGATCCTCTTCTCTCCCGATATCTATACACACTCGCTTTTCAGCAAGCGACACCGAGCCGCGATCAGTCTTGAGGATCTTTCTCTCTCCCTCCTCCCTAGCTCCGGGTGCTCAGGCCAACACTAGCAACCTAACTGCTGTTCCACCCGCGATTCAGCGAAGGCTGCGGCTAGAACCTGGGCCATTCTGGTTTGTCTCACTCCGTGCCATACTGACCCCTATCTTTTACCCACCTACTGCCCTCTTTTCTCAGCGGCCAATGCCGTTGACCATGTTACTGAGTAAACTGTTAGTATAATTCAAATAACTACTTGATTGAGTGGGCGGGAGGAACGCAGGGGTGTAGACTATTTTAACCCCTTGAGTGCGTTCAGTTAGATCGGGACTGTTCTGCACCTCCATTCCATTTTCCTGCTTTTTGCCCTTACCCAAGTAAAAAAAAAATCTCTCTATCTTGGTCTTGAAAGCTTCAGTTGACCAACACCCCCCCACCCCCCCAAGCTTCCACACTCATTTGGGGGTGTAAACTCCCAGATTTCCACTGTCCTTTGTGTGAAAACATGCTTCCTGATTTCACTCCTGAACGGCCTAGCTTTAATTTTAAGACTATGCCCCCGGTTCTGATTTCCCTCCCTCCCCTTTTACCAGAGGAGATAGTTTTTCTGTTTCCACCTCTATTATTTTAACCACTTTGATTAGATCACCCCTCAATCTATTAAACTCAACAGAATACAAATCAAGTTTATGTGAATGACCGGCCCTCAATTTAATCCTTTAAGCCCTGTTGTTATTCCAGTGAATCTGCACTGTAGCGCTTCTATGGCCAAATATATCTTTCCTGGCTGTCGGTGCCCCAAAACTGAACACAGGATTCCTGATGGGATGTGACCAAAACACATTGAATCATCATTTCCTCACTTTTGATTTCCAACCCCCTTGAAATAAAAGTCGACATTACATTATCCTTTTTGATCGAGTTTTTGTACCTGCGCACTAGCTTTGTGATTTTTTTTTTACATGAACACCAAAATCCCTTCGCTCCTCCATGGTTCTAGTCTCTTTCCATGAAGAAAATATTCCGATTTGTGTCTCCGATTCCAAGTGGACGATCTCCCACTTCCTCACGTTGAATTCCATCTGTCATAGCTTTTCCCACTCACTTAGTCTGTCCATGTTCGTTTACCTTCCCACTCCCATCCACTGTGCCTCCTAACTTAGCGCTATCTACCAACTTTGATCTACAACTCTGCTTCTTCAACCAAGTCTGTATTGTAAATGGTAAAAAGCTGAGATCCCAGTACAGATCCCTGGGGAACACCATTTGGGTGGTGGTGGCAGGAGGTGGATAAAGAAGGAAAATTAATTATCTTTGAAGTTAAAGAAAAAAGAAAGAAAGACTTGGAGTTACATAGCACCTTTCATGACCACCGGATGTCTCAAAGGGCTTGAAGTACTTTTGGAGTGTAGTCACTGTTGTAATGTAGGAACTGTAATTATAGTTCAGCTTCCAATTATATTTGGACTTCGGTTCCCATTTAAGATTGTTGCTTATGGAATGACAATAATGTGCTGCAGTTATTCATAAGAACATAACAAATAGGAGCAGGAGTAGGCCACCTGGCCCCTCGAGCCTGCTCTGCCATTTAATAAGATCATGGCTGACCCTGTATTCATGGTACAGGGTAACAAACGTGGTGGAGTTGGTGGTTCTTCAGTATTGAAGTGCTGTGCATTTAGCTATTTAATATGCCTTTTTAGTTGTTAACCACAATGATCCCCATGAAACCAGGTCCTAGTTTTCTTGACTTTGGTTGCTGTTTCTCAGAAGCTGTTCTAAAAACGAACAGCAAGGTTTGTACAGTGGAAACTGCTTCGTCTATGGCTTTATTGAACGCACAATACTAATGTTCTAGAGTGAAGTCTGTGACATGACACCTTGCAGCATTTGATGGGCAGCAAGGCTTGGCACTTTCATGATTGCAACTTGGCTGTTTGGGAAACACACCTGGGGTAAGAGGGAAGAGAGGCTGAGCTGTGACCAGGCCATTTCTTTTGCAGGCCCGTGAGGGATGTTAGAAGGTCGTAGACTGATTAATGGACCAGTGCTAGCAATCAAACATTTGTAAAAATGTACAATTAAATTGTCTCCCCACCTCTGGGACCTGGGGTTAAATCTCTTGACTGTAAGGGTTCCAATGTAACGGGAATATGTGCAGTCTCTGTTCACCAACTACAGCACAAAACTAAGTGTAATTTGGCATTAATTAGCAATCGTCTGCAGAGACTGCAGGATAGATTCTTTGGGAAAGGGACGCTGACAACTGCTGTGGCAAGGGATTAGGGTTCAGGCACGTTAGAGCAAAGTAGGAGAAGAACTGCTCTGTTTCTAACTGCTGTACCTGACGCAGGAATGATTGAGTACCAGAAATGGAGAAAGTGTTCTATTTCCTAGCACTAAATTGCTATGATACACACAAATTTCACCCAAAAATGTTTGGGGTACACTCGGCAGACAGCAGCTTCTCACTGCTCCCTGAGCAACACAGCGGTTCAGTGAGTGACGTGCTCAAACTCCTGATCCAATGGGAGGTGGGTTATGTCGGTGGTAGAGGAACTATTTGAAAGTGCCCTTTTGGGGGAAGATCATTTCAGTAACCTGGAATGGTGGGTGATTTTTTTTTTAAACAATGTCCACTTGAACTGTGAAAGCATGCAGCAGTACAATTGGAGAGTTTGGTTCCAAATTTAGCTTGCAGCTGGAGCTTGAGTTACATAATCCTGGGGTGCAGTACAGGTGGTCTCATGTTTGTTGCTACTCGCAGCAACTTGGTGTTAAAGTAAGAGCATCCTGTTTCTTTCTGTCCAAAAAATGCGATCGAATTGAGACACTAGCATTTTTATAATGGTTGTCTCATCATCATAGGCAGTCCCTCAGAATCGAGGAAGACTTGATTCCACTCTAAAAATGTCCTTCGATGGCTGAACAGTCCAATACGAGTCCCTGTCACAAGTGGGACAGATAGTCGTTGAGGGTAAAGGAGGGTGGGACTGGTTTACTGCACAATCTTTCCGCTGCCTGCGTTTGATTTCTGTATGCACTCGGCGATGAGACTCTAGGTACTCAGCGCCCTCCCAGAATCACTTCCTCCAGTTAGGATGGTCTTTGGCCAGGGACTCCCGGGTGTCAATGGGGATATTGCACTTTATCAGGGAGGCTTTGAGGGTATCCATATAACGTTGGCTCGTTTGCCGTGAAGGAGTTCCGAGTAGAGCGCTTGCTTTGGGAGTCTTGTGTCAGGCATGCGAACAATGTGGCCTGCCCAGCGGAGCTGACCAAATGTGGTCAGTGCTATAATGCTGAGGATGTTGGCCTGGTCGAGGACGTTAACGCTGGTGCATTTGTCCTCCCAGGGGATTTGCAGAAGCCTGCGGAGACATCGTTGGTGGTATTTCTCCAGCATTACTGGGAAATGCAGTCAGTCATTTGACCAGAAGTGGCATATTTCTTTAACTTCTCTCTCTCTCTCTCTCTCTCTCTCTCTCTCTCTCTCACTCAGGCAAAAGTCACCGAAGAGTCCTCTCAATATGAATTTGAAAACTACATGCGGCAGCAGCTGATGCTGGCCGAGGGAAACACTATGCACGAGGTGAAGAGTTTTGCACACAAGCGGCAGTTCAGCAACATCCCCCCGGTGCGGCGACTGGGCCACGATGCTCAGCCCATAAATCCTCTCGACGCAGCAATCCTTGCTCAGCGCTACTTGCGGAAATGATGGCCGGAAACGGGACGCGAAGCTCCGCAAGCCAAGTTCACAGCACAGTAATACTCACCATGCCACGTACTACCGATCCTGAGCAATACAGTATTCTGTGACCGATATGTAGCAATGGACGGAGTCTCTTCAAAAGAATAACTGTAGTTTTAAGAGACAACAGAAGACGGCTTTTTTTTAATGTGTGTGTATATATATATAATTTTTTTTTATATATATATATATATATATACACATATATAAAGAAAGGACAACATTGCAGCATCTTCTGGGGCAGTAGTAGATGATTAGTTTTACTTTATATAATCTACCTCTTTCTTCATTTAACCAAGACATGTTCTCAGAACTGTAGATTGAGATACTGGGCTGAGGTCTTCATCCTATGTTGTGACTCTGAAAAGGACTTGTACTACAAGAGATTTTGAGAGCATTAAGAATTGGGTGTGTTCATCGCTGTGGATTCCCATTCGCCTGCATTACCCGCCGAATAATAGACAGTGTAAAGTGTAGGTTGTTGGGGTAGTTTTTATTTTCCTTTCCCCCCCCCCCTCCCATTTGTGAAAGTTTTTTTTTCTTGCGGAAATGTGTGGTACAAACTGTCCATCTAAGGAAAATGTGAAGGAATGAAAACCAATGTGATCCCCAGATATATCGTTTTTACTGTGTTTAGCGGTAAAGATCAGGTTAACCGGCCTTTCCTATCGTTTTGTCATTTATATTTTGGAGTTTAAAAGCGGTCAGCTTGAAGGTTGACTTTATAAAAAAAAAAAATGTAATGTAATTTGTGAAGCTCGCTGAGCTGCAGAGACTGTTAGAACACTAAAGAGCAGTTGAGTGTCGTTTTGTTTTTTTAATTTAACAAGCTCAGGGAGAACGTTCAGCGTCGTCGCTAGGATTTCAGTAAAGCTTTGAGCGCGAGAGATTCCCACAGCTGCACTTGGTGCTTCATCGCCCAGCGGTACAAGGTGGCTCTGTCCTTTCTTCCATTACTCTTGTCTGGAGGGAGGGTTTGAATTGTGTATCACTGGTTGTTGCAGGCCTCTCGGTGGTGGGAGAGATTTGAGGTGAATCGGTACTGTACTGGTGTACTGGTGCAAGTGTGGTCTGGTACCAGTAAGCCTGGCGACAACACTGACGTTGCTGTGATTCTGAGCATTCAATGAGTCAGTTAACCCCTTCAGTTCTGGTTTCACTGCACTAAATGATGCACAGGGATTCTTAACTGTAAAATGTTCATCACCAGTGAAATTGACCAACTTAGACAATGAGGCAAAAGTCTTGGTTTGATTGTGAGCATTATACAGATAATGGACTGCGACCGATACCATTTCGGACTATGCCTGCCTCCCCATCTCCGGTGGAATGCTTGTTTCCTCTGGCCGCAATGGACTTGTTTATCAGCAGTTTTATAAGTGGCCACTAGGGGCTGCACGCTGATGGCCATGGTCAGCCAATCCTCTATCTTGCCACGTCTTGGGGGATGGCCCATATGTTGCGTACTGCCTCATCCAAGTGATCTGGCTCAGATAAAATGCTCCCAGCTTGGAGAGTTGTGGATTTAGCTGTGATCTGGCACTGCGTTGGACCAATGCAATTGGACCTTTTTTTAAAGACTCCTGTTAGACTGCTTCCAGTGCCAGACGAGTCACCAGTGAAGAATATCCATTGACCCTTTTAGCAGGGGCAATAGATCCCATCCTACTCAGCATTGCATCATTTCTCTACCACTCTTTCGAATGGCAGCCGAGACTGCTAAATCTTGCCCCATGCTTCCCAAGATTGAGATTCAGATGCTGTCCACTTGATGGTCCCAGGTCCTGGCTCCTGGACTTCCTTTTGAAGAGTGGGTCTTTGGAGTGTCATTTAACTGTAGCACCAATCACTGTAAGCCAGATATTGCCTCAGTGACTTTAGTATGACTTCAGATTCTCTTAGATCTAATTTTAATGATGGAAGGGTATGTAAAATGGTTCAAACGTAGTCTGCAGTGATGTAGAGCTCGGTGTACATATTTTTTTTTCTGTGGTGGGTTTCGGACTTCATTAGGTTTCCTCAATATTGCTGATAATTTCAGCTAGTATTAAAACCAGTAATAAATGCCTGTCTTGCCTCAGTATATTTAACCTGTGGAAAATATACAAAGAATCGAGCAGATTCAAATAATTTTAATTTCAATTTATCATTGCATTGTGGGAAGGTCTGGCCCCTGGCATTACTGGAGGTGGTACAGGAAAATCTCCACCGTTCAGGAGTGAACACAGGTGATCTCTGGTCAGTGTGACCATGGGCAGGATGGGGTGGGGAGCGGGGAGTGCCGTGACACAGTCGAAGATTCTATTTATTAAATACCATGTGTTCCTCAAAGCTTTTATACTGTATGTGATTGGGGGTAAATCAATCCATTGGTGCCTGGGGTGAGAGGTGGGGTGGGCAGGGAAAGGAAAAGTAGATCAGGATTGGGTTGAAAGTTTGTAACATTCTGGCGATCCCTTGGGTCCTCATGGAGGTTAGTGTTGTGGGACAGTCTGTAATGCTCTATCATTATTGTGCAGCACACTTGACCCGTGCATACAGAAGTGAAATACTGAAAGCCTGTAATCTAAAATTACTTGTATTAGTGAGGCAAGTTTTCACTTGTCTGTTCAATGCCTCACTCGCATGAGGTTGAAGAGGCCCTGTTACCACCGTGTATTGGGGCTCACTTGGATGAGTGAACATATCCCATTTTGAGTATGGTATGAAAATGAATAAGTGGAACACCAAGTAGCAGTTTGTGACAAGACTCCAGTATGGATGCAGTAAAGTGTAGAAGGTCTTAAAAATAAATACATTTTTTGAAATGGTCTTTAAAGGCCAAGGTAGCTAATAATGGTGCAACATGAGGATTGTTGAAGAAATGGTGCCCACCTTTTTCTGGCCAGCTGAGACTGGATCTGATGGTGTTGTGATGTTAGTAGAGTAGTGCTCAAGTAGAGGTCTTGAGCTATGAGCTTTGCACCCCCTGTTCCTTAATGTAGTCTGCCATCGGTCTCTAGGGATAGTTGGAGGCTTGTGTTTTGGAATTGGAGGCTGTTTTTTTGCACGGGCTCTAACTATAGTTCTCAGGATCTGTAAAGATTAGGTTCTGGGCACTTGTCAGCAGTGTGGGATTAGTTTTCTTATAATAGGTGGTATCAGTCTTGTGTCTGCCACAGCCTGTGTCTGCCACAGCCTAAATCTGCTGTAAGGGATGAGGGGTCTCGCCAAAGACCCTGTTACAGAATGCAGGCCACCTCTGCTGCTCCTGGGCCTCGACCAGCGCTCATCTGAAAGTAACTGCTTTGGGGAGTGCGGAGACCAAGTGTTGTCCCATCCCATTCTTTTTTTTCCCCTGCCCCCTCCCTGTTGTGGCTGCGATCAGCAGAGAAGTAGCCCCATCACTTGTTGCATTTATATCCACTGAATAACTGGGAGAAGCTCAGCCAAAGGAAAACGTTGGCTTTTAAAGAAAAGGTCTGTTTCTTCAACTCCTCATATTTCACTAAGTTCTCTGAGCCTTACTCCATGTCTGGCTGCTCCAATTATTTTTTTTGTAGTATCTTGTATATAATTTCAAATAACTTTAATTCAGTGAAGACACTTAAAGTATTACCATTTGTCACAATTAGAAGCTGTGGCTTTTTATTTCATCCTGGGGAATCTATTTTGTTGAGCAAGAATTGTTTTTGTTCCCTCTAATTATGTGTTTATGGTAAAAGTGATTGTCTAATCAGACTGGAACAATGCAGCGGCCCGTGCATGGCAAAGATTTGTGTGTTTGAGCTGCCTCTGGGTGCACCAATTGAAGTAGGTTGTATGAGACGTTGGTAGAAAGGAATCGTGATCATTGTATACAAATTTGTATAAAATAAAGATGACATATTTTTGTACTTCATTAAAAATCTACTTGCATGTCAGCAATAAATTTCATACTGTAGAGAAGTTCATTCTGACTTGTAGTTAAATGGGTTCATATCCAGCTACCTTACATTTAACGTCTCCCTTGTAACGATGCAACATTTATCTCAATGGCACTGATAATGGGTGTTCAGGGACGTTTGATTTTCTGTGGTAAATGAACTCGAGGTGAAGGATGATTCTGTTGGTGAATGGGGCACTTGGCGTTTCAAATACTGTGCCCTCATCACACACTCCCAGGGCAGGTACAGCACGGGTTAGATACAGAGTAAAGCTCCCTCTACACTGCCCCATCAAACACTCCCAGGGCAGGTACAGCACGGGTTAGATGCAGAGTAAAGCTCCCTCTACACTGCCCCATCAAACACTCCCAGGACAGGTACAGCACAGGTTAGATACAGAGTAAAACTCCCTCGACACTGTCCCATCAAACACTCCTGGGGCAGGTACAGGTTAGATACAGAGTAAAGCTCCCTCTACACTGTTCCCTTTGGGATTGGGATCTATATCACAAAATAGTTGCTGTGTCGCTCAGGCTGCAAGATGGCTGGTGTGGAAATAGAGAAACTGTTACACTGCTACAGTATGAGATGCTCTTACAAGGTTGGGCAGTGTAAGAAGGAGCTTTATTCTGCATTTGGATTGCTTTGGCTGCCCTGGATGTTTGATTCTGAAATGGGCAGAGTTCCATTCCTTGGCATTAACAGTCTTCAATAGGGTGCATAAAAATAAAAATGCTAAGACTATTCTCATTTTCCCCACTTTATTCCCTTTTTCCTAAGTGCTGGTTCATACTGGGGTGTCGTTGATTTTCTCCCAAGGGTCCAGGGCAGCCCTCTGGGACCTTGCCCAAGTGGTCATTCTTCATATGAGGCTAGACTGAGTGTCTGTCTGAGGCCCATTTAAGGTGTCAGCTGTGGCTCAGTGGGTAGCACTCTTGCCTCTGTGTCAGGAGGTCGTGGTTTCAAGTCCCACTCCATAGACTTGAGCATATAATCCAGTCAGACACTCCAGTGCAGTACTGAGGGAGTGCTGCATTGTCAGAGGTGTTGTCTTTCAGATCAGGCGTTCAACAGAGAACTCATCTTCCCCCTTAGGTGGACGTAAAAGATCCCACGGCACTATTCGAGGAAGAGAAGGGGAATTTTTCCCCCAATGTCCTGGCCAATAGTCATCCTTCAACACGGCCAGAAGCATTATCTGTTCATTTATCTAATTGCTGTTTCTGGGTATTTTAACGTAGATTAACAAACGTGTTTCCTACGTTACAACAGTGAATACACTTCATAAGTTCATTGGCTGTAAAGCGCTTTGGGACATCCTGAGGTTGTGAAAGGTACTGTATAAATGCAAGGGCTTTGTTTCTTTCACCAATGGGAGCATAGCCACTGACCCTGATCCTATCTTTGCCCAGCAGTGCACTCTTGCAGTTTCCAGCAGGAGCACGAGCCAATTGTGGGGCCACTACAGCTGCTGTGGCTGAAATTGGCCAACTCAGCGCAGATCAAACTTGACTTCTCTAGTCTCTAGTCTCCTACTGTTCCACACTTTCTATAGATTGCAAAAAAATCCAGAGCTTAAATTGTTGAGTCCATTCATGATATGAGATCATCTCCAGTTTTATGCCCTGATTTTGTTGCTCTGCTTTTCTATTTAAAATCTACATCCCAGATTTGTGTGTGTGGTCACTGGTATGTGTGACCCAGACCATCATTGCTGTGATGTATGAATAAACTGCTGCTCACTGCAAGGTTTTGATATATCCCACATCCTTCGCTGTGCCACTGTTCATATACACCATGCAAACATTAATATAGTCCACATTGCAATGCTCTGCACTGTGCCTTTTACCCCTTTTTATTTAGGTGTTGGCTGTGGTTCAGTAGGTAGTGTGTTCTCCTCTGAGTCAGAAGATTGTGGGTTCATAGAAACATAGAAAATAGGTGCAGGAGTAGGCCATTCGGCCTTTCTAGCCTGCACCGCCATTCAATGAGTTCATGGCTGAACATGCAACTTCAGTACCCCATTCCTGCTTTCTCGCCATACCCCTTGATTCCCCCTAGTAGTAAGGACTTCATCTAACTCCTTTTTGAATATATTTAGTGAATTGGCCTCAACAACTTTCTGTGGTAGAGAATTCCACAGGTTCCTCACTCTCTGGGTGAAGAAGTTTCTCCTCATCTCGGTCCTAAATGGCTTACCCCTTATCCTTAGACTGTGACCCCTGGTTCTGGACTTCCCCAACATTGGGAACATTCTTCCTGCATCTAACCTGTCTGAACCCATCAGAATTTTAAATGTTTCTATGAGGTCCCCTCTCATTCTTCTGAACTCCAGTGAATACAAGCCCAGTTGATCCAGTCTTTCTTGATAGGTCAGTCCCGTCATCCCGGGAATCAGTCTGGTGAACCTTCGCTGCACTCCCTCAATAGCAAGAATGTCCTTCCTCAAGTTAGGAGACCAAAACTGTACACAATACTCCAGGTGTGGCCTCACCAAGGCCCTGTACAACTGTAGCAACACTTCCCTGCCCCTGTACTCAAATCCTCTCGCTATGAAGGCCAACATGCCATTTGCTTTCTTAACCGCCTGCTGTACCTGCATGCCAACCTTCAATGACTGATGTACCATGACACCCAGGTCTCGTTGCACCTCCCCTTTTCCTAATCTGTCACCATTCAGATAATAGTCTGTCTCTGTTTTTACCACCAAAGTGGATAACCTCACATTTATCCACATTATACTTCATCTGCCATGCATTTGCCCACTCACCTAACCTATCCAAGTCACTCTGCAGCCTCATAGCATCCTCCTCGCAGCTCACACTGCCACCCAACTTAGTGTCATCCGCAAATTTGGAGATACGACATTTAATCCCCTCGTCTAAATCATTAATGTACAGTGTAAACAGCTGGGGCTCCAGCACAGAACCTTGCGGTACCCCACTAGTCACTGCCTGCCATTCTGAAAAGTACCCATTTACTCCTACTCTTTGAGAACTGGTTGTCAGACAGGAAGCAATCATGTCAGCACACTACCCCCAATCCCATGTGCTTTAACTTTGCATATTAATCTCTTGTGTGGGACCTTGTTGAAAGCCTTCTGAAAGTCCAAATACACCAAATCAACTGGTTCTCCCTTGTCCACTCTACTGGAAAGATCCTCAAAAAATTCCAGAAGATTTGTCAAGCATGATTTCCCTTTCACAAATCCATGCTGACTTGGACCTATTATGTCACCTCTTTCAAAATGCGCTGCTATGACATCCTTAATAATTGATTCCATCATTTTACCCACTACTGAGGTCCGGCTGACCGGTCTATAATTCCCTGTTTTTTCTCTTCCCTCCTTTTTTAAAAAGTGGGGTTACATTGGCTACCCTCCACTCGATAGGAACTGATCCAGAGTCAATGGAATGTTGGAAAATGACTGTCAATGCATCCACTATTTCCAAGGCCACCTCCTTAAGTACTCTGGGATGCAGTCCATCAGGCCCTGGGGATTTATCGGCCTTCAATCCCATCAATTTCCCCAACACAATTTCCCAACTAATAAGGATTTCCCTCAGTTCCTCCTCCTTACTAGACTCTCTGACCCCTTTTATATCCGGAAGGTTGTTTGTGTCCTCCTTAGTGAATACCGAACCAAAGTACTTGTTCAATTGGTCTGCCATTTCTTTGTTCCCTGTTATGACTTCCCCTGATTCTGACTGCAGGGGAACTATGTTTGTCTTTACTAATCTTTTTCTCTTTACATATCTATTGAAACTTTTGCAATCCATCTTAATGTTCCCTGCAAGCTGCTTCTTGTATTCCATTTTCCCTGCCCTAATCAAACCCTTTGTCCTCCTCTGCTGTGTTCTAAATTTCTCCCAGTCCCTGGGTTCGCTGCTATTTCTGGCCAATTTGTATGCCACTTCCTTGGCTTTAATACTATCCCTGATTTCCCTTGATAGTCACGGTTGAGCCACCTTCCTTTTTTTATTTTTACGCCAGACAGGAATGTACAATTGTTGTAATTCATCAATGCTGTCTCTAAATGTCTGCCATTGCCCATCCACAGTCAACCCCTTAAGTATCATTCGCCAATCTATCGTAGCCAATTCACGCCTCATACCTTCAAAGTTACCCTTCTTTAAGTTCTGGACCATGGTCTCTGAATTAACTGTTTCATTCTCCATCCCAATGGAGAATTCCACCATATTATGGTCACTCTTCCCCAAGGGGCCTCGCACAACGAGATTGCTAATTAATCCTCTCTCATTACACAGCACCCAGATGGCCTCCCCCCGAGTTGGTTCCTCAACATATTGGTCTAGAAAACCATCCCTTATGCACTCCAGGAAATCCTCCTCCACCGTATTGCTTCCAGTTTGGTTAGACCAATCTATGCATATTAAAGTCACCCATTATAACTGCTGCACCTTTATTGCATGCACCCCTAATTTCCTGTTTGATGCCCTCCCCAACATTAAGCCCCACTTGAGTGCAAAATCTAGACGGACGCTCCAGTACTGCAGTGTCCACAGTACTGAGGCAGTGCTGCACTGTCGGAGGTGCTATCTTTCGGCTGAGATGCTAAATTGAGGCCATGTCTGCTCTCTGAGGTGGCACATGGCCCTATCTCGAACAACAGTAGGGGAGTTCTCCCTGGTATCCTGCCAATATTTATCCCTCAAGGAACATCACAAAAGAAAATACATTATGTGCTCATTATCACATTGCTGTCTGTGGGATCTTGCTGTGCATAAATTTGCTAGTGCATTTCCAAAATTACAAGAGTGCGTACACTGCAAAAGTATTTAATTGGCTGTAAAGAGCGCTGGGACGTCCTGAGGTTGTGAAAGGTGCTATACAAATGCAAGCGCTTTTATTTTGGAGCTCTAGCTTCTGGGGCCCTTCATCCCCGATGCTGTAAAGCTCTGTTGTAATGCTGCATGTGCAAAACAAATGTGGGTACCTAGAATGTGAAGTTTGTGCACTGCAGTTACCACCACCTGTGACTGCAGCTGTGCAAAGGGAGCTTTAGTTGTAGCCACAGATACAAAAGCGCCCTCTAGGGGACAGAGTGCTGTTAGATTATTTAATAACATGAATCTCAAACTAATATTCAACAATGAAAACACAAGCAGATATCCAGCTCAGTAATTAGTCAGGAAAGTGATACAGATGCTCCAGTGAACCGCTTTTATATTCCTTTCTAATTAACGTACCAGCCTCACTTCTCTCTTGTATTTATCTCTCCTGGGTTTTATGCTCTGTTTTGGTTC
The DNA here is from genome assembly GCF_044704955.1 of Pristiophorus japonicus. Classification (NCBI taxonomy): domain Eukaryota; kingdom Metazoa; phylum Chordata; class Chondrichthyes; family Pristiophoridae; genus Pristiophorus; species Pristiophorus japonicus. The sequence goes on from NC_091990.1 coordinate 56,406,465, forward strand.
CTGTGCTGTTGCTTCTAACATCGCCAACCTTGACGTGTGTAGAGATGAGTGGCTGTGTGTGATCAAGAAAGTGTGAATGAAAGGAAATAAATCTAGAAAAGAGAGGTGCAATGGTCCATTTTCGGATGGTCTAAGCACAGGTCCTTCCTGCTTCTTGACCTCGGGAACCAAGTCTGGTCCTAGACAACGACACAGAAGGAGGTCTTCCTGTTACCATGGATCAATGCCACTTCTTAAACTCCACTCTGAGCCTTCTACCTCTTCCCCAAAGCTGGTGGCCACTGTTCAGCCTTTTCCACATTCCAATATGCTAGTCTCCCAAGATTCTCAATGGGTGCATTTACACAATGGCTAGTTCTCTTAAATGCAACAGCAAACCAATTCTCTTCAACAATCTCAGCATAACATTGAGTAAATACTGTGGAGCCTTCACTTCAGATATGTGTTCCAACAAGCCTGTTTCATGATCAACATTATAGAATCAGAGAATGGTTACATCACAAAGAGGCCGGCTCTCTGCAAAAGCACTTCAGCCAGTCCCAGTCCCCTGTCCTTTCCCCACAGCCCTGCAAATTTTTTCCTTCAGGTGCTTATCTAACTCCCTTTTGAAAGCCACGATTGAGTCTGCCTCCACCACCCTTTCAGGCCATGCATTCCAGATCCTAACCACTCACTGCGTTACAAAGTTTATCCTCCTGTCACCTTTGGTTCTTCTGCCAATCACCTTAAATCTGTGTCCTCTAGTTCTCGACCCTTCCACCAATGGGAACAGTTTCTCTCTATCTACTCTGTCCAGACCCCTCATGATTTTGAACACCTTTATCAAATCTCCTCTCAACCTTCTCTGCTCTAAGGAGAACAGCCCCAGCTTCTCCAGTCTATCCATGTAACTGAAGTCCCTCATCCCTGGAACCATTCTTGTAAATCTTTTCTGCACCCTCTCTAAGGTCTTCACATCCTTCCTAAAGTGCAGTGCCCAGAATTGATCACAATACTCCAGTTGAGGTCAAACCAGTGTTTTATACGGGTTTTTCATAACTTTGCTTTTGTACTCTATACCTCTATAATGTCCAGGATCCCGTAAGCCTTTTTAACTGCTTTCTCAACCTGCCCTGCCACTTTCAACAATTTGTGCACATATACCACCAGATCTCTCTGTTCATGCACCCCCTTTAGGATTGCATCCTTTAGTTTATATTTACTCTCCTCATTCTTCCTACCAAAATATATCACTTCACACTTTTCTACATAAATTCATCTCCTACATGACCGCCCATTCTACCAACCTATCTTTGTCTTTTTGAAGTCTATCACTATCCTCCACACTGTTCACTATACGCCCAAGTTTTGTGTCACCTGCAAACTTTGAAATTTTGCCCTGTACACCCAAATCTAAGTCATTAATATATATCAAGAAAAGCAGTGATCCTAGTACCGACCCCTGGGGAACACCACTGTATACCTTCCTCCAGTCCAAAAAACAACCGTTCACCACTCTCTCTGTTTCCTGTCACTTAGACAATTTTGTATCCATGCTGCCACTGTCCCTTTTATTCCATGGGCTTCAACTTTGCTAGCCAGCCTATTATGTGGCACTTTATCAAATGCCTTTTGGAAATCCATATACACCACGTATTGCCCTCGTCAACCCTCTCTGTTACCTCATCAAATACTCAATCAAGTTAGTTAAACATGATTTGCCTTTAACAAATCCGTGCTGGCTTTCCTTAATTAATCCACACTTGTTCAAGTGGCTGTTAGTTTTGTCCCGGATTATTCTTTCTAAAAGCTTTCCCATTACTGAGGTTAAACTGACTGGCCTGTAGTTGCTGTGTTTATCCTTACCCCCTTATTTGAACAAGGGTGTAACATTTGCAATTCTCCAGTCCTCTGCCACCGCCTATGCATCTAAGCAGGATTGAAAGATTATGGCCAGTGCCTCTGCAATTTCCAACTTTAATTTCCTCAGCATCCTCGGATGCATCCTATCTGGTCCTGGTGACTTATCTACTTTAAGTACAGCCAGCTTTTCTAGTACCTCCTCCTCATCAATTTTTATCCTATCCAGGATTGCCACTACCTCCTCTTTCACTGACTTTGGCAGTATCTTCTTCTTTGGTAAAGACAGATGCAAAATATTTATTTAATATCTCAGCCATGCCCTCTGCCTCCATGTGTAGGTCTCCATTTTGGTCCTTAATGGGGCTCACCCCTCCTCTTACTACCTGTTTACCAGTTATATCCCTATAGAAGACTTTTGGATTCTGTTTTATGTTAGCTGCCAATTTATTCTCGTACTCTTTGCCCCTCTTATTTCCTTTTTTACTTCCCTCTGAACTTTTCTATATTAAGCCTGGTTCTCATTTGCGTTCTCAACCTGACATTATTGGCACCCCCTTGTGCAACTATGGCACACACCACTCTCTGTTTTCCCCCTGTCCCCACAAGGGAAGTTTACGGGCAATGTCACAATATCTACCCTCTGACGAGGGGCCCAATCCAGTCACTCTACTTACGGTGTATAGTAGAATCTGTTGAGGATCACCATCTGAATCAGCGTCATCCGCACATTGCTTGATACTAAACATGATTTGGACCAAACTATTGGTCGGTTCTTACCTGTGAATTGCATAGGATTCCATAAGATATACAGCACAGATACAGGCCATTCGGCCCAACCAGTCCATGTTGATGTTTATGCTCCACTCGAGCCTCCTCCAGTCTTTCCTCATCTAACTCTATCAGCATAACCCTCTATTCACTTCTCCCTCATACGCTTATCTCACCTTCCCTGAAATGCATCGATACAAGAGTTTAATCAGTTTACAAGAAGATGGATAAAAGTCAGACAACAGCATTGAATAGGATGAATAGTTTCCTTTTCACGAGTGGAAAGAAACAAAAAAGACTTGCATTTATATAGCGGCTTTCACAACCACCCGGATTTCCCAAAGCATTTTATAGCCAATGAAGTACTTTTTGAAGTGTATTCACTGTTGTAGTAGGTAGCCAACCTGCACACAGAAAGCTCTCACAAACATAAGAAATAGGAGCAGAAGCAGGCCATACGGCCCCTCGAGCCTGCTCCACCATTTAATACGATCATGGCTGATCCGATCATGGACTCAGATCCGCTTCCCTGCCCGCTCCCCATTCTAACGGGTTCTCGGGGAGTGTTGTTGTGCCTTGGGTGTCTCTGGGCTTCTGCCCTCACAGCTTATGCCTGGCCTGTGAGGTACCCTGAGTGCTGCAAGAGCACCCCTGGAGAGACTGTGTTCACAGCTTATGAAAGGGGTTTTGAGACTCGTGCATCCCCACAGCTTATGCCTGGCATGTGAGGCACCTGTGAGTGTCAAACACTCCTAATCCCTTCTTCCCTAGCCTGTGACACACAGTTGAGCATTTTCGAGGCGCTCCTAGCTTCCCTTACATTGTTCTGACATAAGACTCACGATCAGGAGATGTAATACAATAGAACTGAGACAAGGTGATTCCAAGAGGAATTTAGGCTTCCAATTTATTTGACAAGGTATATCTTAAACAGCAATACACCAACAAAATAATCCCCCTAAATCCCACTAAACGGACACAACGAAAATCTTTACACAAGTTTAGCAGTACAATGCCCAACCTCCCACCTTTCCTGGCCTAACTGAGTTGGGAGTTCTGGGAACCAGAGGTTATACTCACTACTGTGCCTTCTGCAGTCTGGTGGTTTGTTTCTTCTATCTTCAGTGTCTTCAGACACTGGTTTTCCTTCAGTGTCGAGAGGCTTGCTGGTTGTTGGATCACGAGAGCAGAACACACACACTCTGGGTCAGAAACCCCTTTTTATAGCCAGATATACAGTCCGTCTCTCGTGCTGAAATCGATCCTTCCTATTGGTGGGCTTTGTGATTTTGAAAAATGCAGCAGTTTTAGATTATTGCGGGTTTTTTTCCACTGATGTTAACCTACTCGAGGTTTGAGTAGGTGTTGATTGCGATGGCCTCCTGTAGCCATTGTGTAGGCCCTTGGGTTGTTTTGGGTTCCCTAGTTTTCTGAAGGTCTGCATAATTTCCCTCCAATTCAGTTTTCTCTAACCTACAGAAGGTTTGAGTAGGTGTTGATTGGGTTGGACTCCTGTAGCCATTGTGTAGGCCCTTGGGTTGTTTTGGGTTCCCTAGTTTTCTGAAGGTCTGCATAATTTCCCTCCATAGTGTAAACATGGGGAAGGCAATAGCCCAATAATGGCGATGAATCAGTCCCACAGTTTTCGAGCAAGTGCTCTTTCATTGGCTTGAAAGCCCCATGCTTCGGGCTGACTCTGTCCCACCATTGGCCCTCCGGTGTCCTCCCACGTCCAATCACTGCTCTGCCAAGGTCAAACCGTCTGTTTCAATTCACATTGCAGCACAGACAGATCCTACAGCTCTTTTCCTTCTGGGTAAAATGAGGGGGTTTTCGTCCTCCCCTACATAATCCTCCATCTGACACAGTCAGACACCACTCGAGTGTGTCAAAGTTCAGGGTGGTGAGAAAACCCTAGGTCTCCCAAATTGCCCAACTTTCCCCAGTTTAACTCTAAACTGATCCCGTCGATATATATCGTAATTCCTTTTAACGCGGTACAAAACACAGAATCCAACAGGTTACAATATACGACAGCAATATACATATATGTACTTAAGGTTACAGCAGTAATTGTACATTGAGTCTCATTTCAGTCTTAACCGTAAAACAAAGAAGCCATGTATGAAAACTCAGTCATCCCTGGGAATAACAAAACCACCTAAGTGTCGTGGTCAAGCTTTGTTTACACGCCTTGAGTGTTTGGCAACGGCTCTCCTATCTGTGTAATAGCCTGAGGAACTGCTTTCTTTTTCTTTTTCTCCTGAGCTTACAGCTTGTAACTAGCAGATAAGCTACAATCAGGAGTTGGCCGATTACTAAGGCATGCGATCCCACCCGGATCCACGCAGGTATGTCTGCCTGTATCCCCAAATCCCACCATGCTGGGGGTTTAATCTGGGCAATCTCCCCTGCTAGAATTTCAGTTTTCTGCTCCATGGTGTAAAAATGTTTTTGAGACAAATCCACTGCCTGGAGGAGGACTGTAAGTTTCTGAGGTAGTGGGGCAATGGGATAGCAAAAATGGGCGACATATTGTTGTAGGTGGCTGAGGTTGTTTTGTACCGTGAGGTGAATCGTGGAAGGTTCAGGGATGGGTGTGATTCTGGTGTGTGCCACTTGAACCTCTGCCCTGGGTTTAAAGCAAAAGCTGCTGTACGGTATTGGACACCACCTTCCCGGTCCGTGGGCACTTGTGGTGACACAATATGTCCCACCGCCTACATATGCTACCTGTGGAGGCATGTGGTTAGGGGCCATTACCTCTATTGTGCAATTGATGGGCTCTGCCCCAGCAGTGCTGAACCTGCATTGTGGCCTTGCAAAAGCGTTCAAGTGCTGGGGGCACAGGATTACCTGTGCTCCCCTGCTCCGACAACCCGAGAGGTCTGTACCTGTCACAGTGTGCTCCCACATTGTGACATAAGGTGGGACCTCTTGGAATCGAACATGCACCCCTCCACTCGGTACAGGGGTGCTGGTCGTGGGGGCGCCCCCATCACGGGCATCCTGACCACCACACCCATGATGGTATGGTTTGACTTTCCACAGTCCACCGGGTAGGCTTCCGACGCTACACGAAGTTGGCAAGGACTCAAAACATTATCATAAGGGTGCAGTTCTGCGAAGTGTTGGTTGCTGATCCAGGAGGGGACCTGTCCCTGTCTCAGATCCTCGAGGTTACTCCGTCCCTCTCCCAGCAACCAGGCCCCATAGAGCACGCACATCTCATTTTGGGCAGCTTGATTGGAGGCGTTTCTATCCTCCCGAATCAAGACGTTTACAGCCCTGGCCTGTGCCTCCAATTGAGAGATAATCTCCTTTAAGTGAACTGTCATTGCCACCTCTTCGTGGAGCGCGGATCCCACTACGGTATTCTCGTCCCCCAGGATTTTGCTCAGCTGATTCTTTAACCCATTTATCTGGAGGACCAGCTGCATGTTATCCAAACTGTTTATGGCGGACGCCCCGGTGTTAAACCCCGTGAAAATGTCATTTAAAGTGCCACGCCTCTGCCTGCCCGGTTCGGCTCTATCCCACTGTTTATACAAGTCTGTCACTTTGACATCCCCGAAGTCCAGTTCATAGAACTTCCGGAACATCTCCCGCAGCAGAGCCTGGTATAACAGCTCGGTTTCCCGGGGACACCATGTAGGTAGGCGGACTTCTGTCAGATTTAGCACCACTGATGCCACTGCGTAGTGTACCCCCTGATAAAGTAGTTTCTCGGTAGGGACCAACACTAAACCATTCCCCGGCCCCCTGGTTGTTGTCGGGCACCCATGTGGGGCAGTGGGCTTGGCCGTGGGTGGGGGTTTTCTTTCCCGAACTACAAGTTCGGTGGCATTTACTGGTACCCGGGGATTGGGGGTCACACACGCCTCCCCGCTGCGATCCCATACCACCCCATCCCCGACATCCTCCCACCACCTATAGAAAGCAATGGAGACCCCTTCTGAACACACGCGAGTGGATCCCCACATACACAAATAAATCCCTTGGTCGTACGCCCACCATTTCTCCCAGCACACCGTGACCCCGCCAGATGACCCCATGATGGTTCGGTAGGTATCATTATCCAGACGTTCCCAGTCCAAGTGTCGGTCTCCCACGTCCCTCTTGAGCTTTCTGAGCCACCACCACCGTCCCAGAGGTATGTCCCCTTGGCAAGTTAGGCATACCTTCCTGCCTTCTGTCACTCTCACTCTGGAAGTGGCCACAGTGATCTCCGGGCAGGGGATGGAGGCCTCTCCGTAGGTGAAGTCCTTATGGTTGGAGTACTTGGTGGAGTTCGATCCCAACCAGCCAGGCCATCTCCCCTCGTGGGAGTAGGTGACCCGGCCATCCGCCGCCGGAGTCCCTTCTCCTGTGGTCACTGTCGGCGCTCTGCCCTCGGAGCATCCGAAAACCAGGGAGTCCTCGGTGTCCCCTCGGTGCCCGGTGCAGATCCTTAGTGATACCAGCATCACTAACGTCCAGTAGGGAGGTGTTGACATCTGAAAGGCAAGAAGAACATGGCCTTGCCTTGAGAGAGCTCTCCAGGCTCGGCCCGTGTGACATGTTCCAAACACAAAACTGCTGTACCCAACCGTCACTGCCTTACCTAAACACATATGCACACAACACAAAGTAACAAAACAGGAAGGGAAAATATATACACCGCCACCCGTCCCCGGGTGGCCAGGCTACATCCTGTCACTGTACAGGCGTCGTCGACCACTCGGCTGACCGGACCCTGGGGACCAGGATGCCCTCCGCTGAAGGGTTCGTATCGTCCCCCTTAATGAGTCTTGTGCTGCCCTCCAAGGCCCACCCGAGCCCCAGATAATCGGTGGGAGACCCTTGCTAGCGCAACAGAGCACCCTCCCTGTTGTCTTTCGGGGAGCTAAATAAACAGGGGACCACGGCGCCCTGGGCTGTGGCAATCTGTCACTCCTCCTTACTGTTGGTGCAGAGTCCCACATTATGGGCTGCAATGCTATCTCCTCCATCTCTTGTGCTAGCCCCAGCTGATCCACCATGGGAAGTTCAGCTTCCCCTTGGACTTTGACAATGGTAGAGCCTTTCTCCCTACTTCTGTTAGTGGGCTGGGAACCTCTACCCACTGGTGGGATAGCCTTACTGGAGCAGTGAACCAACCCCGGCTGTAGAGCTTCGGGGTCCGCTGCCTCCTCCGGAGCCTCCAAATCCACCGGGGCCTGTTCTTCCCCCAGTGCCTGATTCCCTTCCCTCGCTCGTCTCCTCTGTTTTTTTTACCTTTTTTGGGGTCAAACAATTTACACTGATTAATGTGATACCACTTCACCCGGCGAGGCAATTGAACCGCATAGACCATAGGGCTAGCCTTGTCGACTATGCTGTATGGTCCCATATACAGTGGTTCAAATACCCCGACCTGGGCGAAGCTTCTCACCATCACCTGGTCGCCCACCTCCCAATCATGGTGACTGCGGGGTACCAGCAGCAGCCAATTGGCACGGTGCTGTTTACCCATGTTGTTGGCTGCCTGCCAGTGAATCTGTTGAAGCTGTTCAAACAGATTCCTGACGAAGCGGTCCCGGTTCACCTCTCGAAGCTGCCCTTCGGTGAGAACCGGCACCAACACATGCACTGGGGTTCTCATGATCCGGCCCGTCATCAGCTCATGGGGTGAGTACCCTGTGCTCTTTGACTGACTGGCCTGGATTCCCATGAGGACCAACGGTAAGACCTCCACCCACTTGTTCGGTGAGTCTCCGTCTCCTTGCGCAGCCTTTCCTTTAGAGTCCGGTTCAGGCGTTCTACGGGGCCTGAGGACTGAGGGTTGAAGGCGACATGCCATTTGGCTCTTATCCCCAGCACCTTTAGGGTGGCCTGCATCACCTGGCCGGTGAAGTGGCTTCCTCGGTCGGACGCCACGATTTGAGGTAGACCCCACCGAGAGAACACCTCCCTCACCAGGATTTTTGCAGTCCCCACCGCAGTAGCTGTTTGGCAAGGGAAGGCTTCCACCCACTTGGAAAACACATCCACCAGGACGAGGCAGTATTTATAACCTCCCTAAGCGGCCGGTAGGGGTCCGATGTAGTTGATCTGGATCGGCTGCCATGGTCCCTCTACCCACCTGACGTGTCCCATAGACGCCTTCCTTTTCTGAGGGTCTGAGTTGTTTGCAGCGCAAACCAGACAGCCCGCACAGAAGTTGCGGACGTCTTCCCGGAGGCCTGGCCACCACCCTGCCTTTTCTACCCGTTGCCAGGTAGACTCCGGCCCGGGGTGTCCCACACCTGGACCCTCATGAGCCAGCTGAAGGAATTCCCTCCGGTGTTGTGGCGGCACTACCCATTTGTCCCCTTTAAACAACATGCCTTCCCGCACAGCAATATCTGCAGCACTGTATGGGCACTCAGCCTTTTCCACCCTTTTGATAGCCAAGGCAGCCTTCAGGATCGGATCCTGCATTTGGACTACTTTAAGGTCTGGGGCCGCAGCTGCCCCTGCGCTTCCTTGTGTCCCTGGCTTGCTTCTTGCTGCTGCTCTCCTACCTGCCTCGTATGGGTCCCATGGGAGACCTGTACGAGCATTCCCTTGCCAGCAGGTCTACCTGCTGGTTACCTTCCCCCCCGTGGCTCAGTTTTGGAGTGGGCCTTTACCTTATGGATATATACATCCCCGGTTTCTCCCACTGCAGCCACGATATTTTCTAGCAGGAGTTTGGTCACAAGGGGCTTCCCATCCGCAGAGGTGTACCCCCGGCGTGACCAAATCACCAGATACTCTGTACACGAATTGCAAGTGAATATGCTGTCCGAGCAAATCGTGTATGGGGTAGATAATTCCTCGGGGTGTGTGACCACATACATCACCGCCGAGAGTTCCGCCTGCTGGGCGCTCAGGGCGCATGGGAGTTTAAGAGCCAAGGCAATCCCTGCCTTGGGATCCCAAAATCCGCAGCCCGTGAGTCTTGTACCCGCGGACACTGAACTGGAGCCATCAACGTAGATCTCGCGGCCTGTGGGGTGTATCCCTGCCCGAAATCCAAAGTTGATGTCCCATACCCCCTCCACAGAGCATCTATGCGGCTGCCCTGGATAGATTAAATTTGCTGCGAGCCTGGGCTCGCAGAGGCCCTTGACCTTTAAAGTCATTTGGGAGAGGAGGAGGGTCCAGCGAGTGATTCTAGCACTGCTCACTGTCCCATCCTTAATCCTCCCGTCCAATAGCATCTGCGTCGGGGTATGATGGGTGAGGAGTGTAATGGGGGATACTCCGGTTAAGATCTGAGCTCACTTTACTGCCCAGTGGGTGGCAAGCAAGTGCCTCTCACAATTGGAGTATCCCTTTTCTACCTCCTGGACCCTGGAGGAGTACACCACCGGTCTCAGCTGACCGTTTCGCTCCTGGAGCAACACTGCACTTAAGCTGTCGCCATTGGCTGCCACCTCCAGGAAGAATCCCCCCCCCCCATCAATTGCCCCTAGGGCTGGTGCTACCTGCAGGTCTCTCTTAAGACGGACAAATGCTGCCTCACAGCCCTCGTCCCATTCCCACTCGACCCCCTTATGTCGGAGTCTGAGCAGAGGGGCGGCAGTGGCTGCATAGTCCTCGATGAAGTCCCTACAGTAGCCAGTGATTCCCAGGAAAGACCTTACCCCCGACACATCCCTAGGGACAGGGAGTTCCTGCACTGCCTTTCTTCTAGCCTCATCAATGGCCCTTTCTCCTGCCCTTATCGTCAGGGTCAGGAATTTTACTTCTCCTAGACCTATCTGGGCTTTCTTAGGGGTTAACTTTAAAACCCCCTTCCTTCAGTAAGACCAGCAGTTCGGCCAGCAGTGGACCGTGTTCCTCACTGCTGTCTGTGAACAGCAACAGGTCGTCCACATACTGGACCAGCTGGTGTGGTTGGCTGAAGCCTTTTAAGCAATTCGCAATGCATTGGTGAAAGATGCTGGGACTATTATGAAAGCCCTGTGGGAGGCAGCTCCATGTATACTGCTGTTCCCGGAAGGTGAAGGCAAACTTGTACTGGTCTTCCCTCCGTACAGGGATAGACCAGAACCCATTGGATATGTCCAACACTGTGAATGTGGTTGCGGATGCAGGGATTTCCCCTATCAGAACCTCAACTGCCGCTACTGTGGGGGCACAAGCTGGGATGTTTTTATTGAGCACCCTATAATCCACTTTTGCCCTCCAAGAATTGTCCGGTTTCCTAACCGGCCAAAGCGGGGAGTTGACATGGGTGGCTATGGGTCTCAAAACACCATGCACGACAAGCGAGCTTAAAGCTGTCTCCAAGTCTGCTTCTGCCTCTTGGGGAAAGCCATACTGCTTTTGCGGGCGGGACATGGGATTCCCATCTATTTATGTGTTTATGGGTGGCAAATGCTGCAAGATTTGCTTGCACATAGGCCCGGTACTCGGCCGGGGTGTTACTGACCAGAACCTCCAGGTCGTAACCCCCTTTTGGCTTCATTGTACACAGAGTCCCTTTTCCCTGTTTCTTATCAATAACCATGACTTCTCCCTCTGCTCCCGTGCCCACTGTGCCCCATAGACAGTGATTCCTCAAGTCTATTAGGATCTGGCGATGATGAAGTCAGCCCCCAAGATCCCTTTTCCCACCTGCTCCCAGTTCATCAGGACGCACTTCCATTGTGTTTGGAGTGCTCCTAAACGAACTGCGAGCGGGCCTGAGAAAAACCCAGCCTTCTCATTTCCTGTGAACCCAACTAGTTGATACGGCACCCCGTTTGATAGAGGTGAGGTTGCGGGGTCCTCCGAATGGACTATCGTGCTGGAAGCACCGGTGTCCAAAACGTAAGTACCCAGTACACCCTCAACCTCCATCTTGACCCAGGGTCGTCCCCAGGGATCGTATTCTAGTGGGCACAGGTATGCAGGCTGGGTCTGGGCTAGTCACGGCCTCTGTACTGGCAGGGTTGCTGGTGCTTCCCTGCCTGTTGCCATGACTACCTTCCCAGTCCCCTCCAGCGCTGTCCTCACTGCAGCTACTATCTCATCAAGGGATGGTGAGGAGCTCCCTCCACTTCCCCCATTCTGGGCGGCTCCTGAAGGACTTCTCCCCCCATATCTCTTCACTGGGCTCCTGCAATCCTTTTAAAATGCCCAGCTTTCCCGCACCCGTAGCACACTCCCTCCTTATCAGACGAGTGGCCACCGTCCTGGTGCCATTCCCTTTTGGGAATCGAGTTGGGTTTTACTTCATTTACCCGACCGCTGGAGGTTTTCTCCTCCTCCCCTCCTCCATTCCATTGGACCAGTGCCAGTTGCCTGACCACTGCTTCCTCGGTGAGGTTGGGGTCCCGGGAATCGAACCACAGTTCTGCCCTGGCTTTGAGCCAGGGTAAGCAGTTTGCCACCAGCATCCTCAGCCAGCGGCCAGTCTGTACCGCGGAAAGATTCGCCCGGTCGAGGAGCTCCCCACAGGCTGCGTGGTATACCACCCACAGCCTGTGCGCAAACGCCTGCGGGGTTTCCCCTGCGAGCTGCCTTGTCCTTTCAACCCGTTCAAAAGGACTGCGTCATCGAAGCCCATAGCCTCAAGGACGGCCTTCTGGACCTCAGTAAATGTGCGCTGCCCCCTCCGGCATTCTGCCGGTAGGGTCTGGTACAATTTGCTGTCCAGAGAGAAGAGCAGCAGCTTGGCTGTCTCTTCCTCGTCGCACCCAATAATTTCACCTGCCTGCATCACCTCCATGAAATGGATAGACGGGTCCCCGCTGCGAGTGAGTTTGGCCAAATGGGCCACCATGGCCCTGAGTGATTGAACTCCATGGGGAATAATAAAGTCGCTCTCCAGCGCTCCCTGACCTTGGCCACCTCCCTGTGGAGGACCGCACTTGCGCTGCCTGACTGGGCACATCCGCCCTGGTTCAGGATCTTTCTGCGCTGGTCCCTCTACCTCCGGCTGTTCCACCATACCCGGTGCAGCAGACAGAGCCTGGTCGCCTGATCCAGCCCTTAACTGACCCTTGGCGGGAGCCTCACATCCCTGCTGCCGAGCGGGACACATTGGTCCTGCCCCCAGCCCTGGGTATGCTACTACCTGCGCGCCCCGCTCCTCCTGGTACCCCATCGGACAAACCACCGGTGCCTCAGGAGGTGGTCGGGCGTCTCTTGCCTTTGGATTCACCTCTACCCCCCAATACTCTCCTTTGTCCCCTGTGGACCCTCCAGGTCCTATCAGGGCGACCATCCCCTTTGCCTGGGATAGAGCGTGGGTGAGAGTTTTAATCCTCTCCTGGCAGGAACCGTGATCTGCAAACTCACTGCTACTGGCCTGGACGTCTTTTAATTTATTCTCTAGTTCCAAAATTTTCTGGGTGTACCGAGAGTTCTGTTCCCGGAGGGACCCCTCACTACCCTTGGCCTCAGTGACCTGACACTGAAGATAGTCCCGGCTATTTCGGAAGGTCTCCTCCAACTGCCTCTTCCCTTGCTGCTCCTCAGCTAATTTGACCAGCAGATTGTCCCCAACTGCAGACCGGATAGCAGAGAGCTCCTCTGATTTCTGAAGACTCTGTTCCAAGTCCTTCACCCGCTGGTCGAGCTTTCGGACTTGGCAGGTGAAGCAGATAAGCCAGATGGCCTTTTCCACCCTGCGATTGTGGTCCTTCCCTGCTGTCCACTGGGCAGCAGCATCCACTGGGCGCTCTGCCCGAGTGAGGGCTTGCACCCAAGGTTTGATGAGGTTCACCTTGCCAAAAATGTATGAGGAAATTCTCTCTCTTCCATTTTAGTTTCCTCTCTTATCACCTCATCTGTTATATTAACATCTCCTGTTTGCTTATGTCCTGCCGCTGTCACCATGTTCTGTAAGGGGTTCTGGGGAGTGTTGTTGTGCCTTGGGTGTCTCTGGGCTTCTGCCCTCACAGCTTATGCCTGGCCTGTGAGGTACCCTGAGTGCTGCAAGAGCACCCCTGGAGAGACTGTGCATCCCCACAGCTTATGCCTAGCCTGTGAGGCACCTATGAGTGTCAAACACTCCTAACCCCTTCTTCCCTAGCCTGTGACACACAGTTGAGCGTTTTCGAGGCGCTCCTAGCTTCCCTTACACTGTTCTGACATAAGACTCACGATCAGGAGATGTAATACAATAGAACTGAGACAAGATGATTCCAAGAGGAACTTAGGCTTCCAATTTATTTGAAAAGGTGTATCTCAACAAACAGCAATACACCAACAAAACAATCCCCCTAAATCCCACTAAACGGACACAACGAAAATCTTTACACAAGTTTAGCAGTACAATGCCCAACCTCCCACCTTTCCTGGCCTAACTGAGTTGGGAGTTCTGGGGACCAGAGGTTATACTCACTACTGTGCCTTCTGCAGTCTGGTGGTTTGTTTCTTCTATCTTCTAGATTATTGCGGGGTTTTTTCCACTGATGTTAACCTACTCAAGGTTTGAGTAGGTATTGATTGGGTTGGCCTCCTGTAGCCATTGTGTAGGCCCTTGGGTTGTTTTGGGTTCCCTAGTTTTCTGAAGGTCTACATAATTTCCCTCCAATTCAGTTTTCTCTAACCTACTCAAGGTCTGAGTTGGTGTTGATTGGGTTGGCCTCCTGTAGCCATTGTGTAGATCCTTCGTTTGTTTTGGGTACCTGAGTTTTCTGAAGGTCTGCATAATTTCCCTCCATAGTGTAAACATGGGGAAGGCAATAGCCCAATAATGGCGATGAATCAGTCCCACAGTTTTCGAGCAAGTGCTCTCTCATTGGCTTGAAAGCCCCATGCTTCGGGCTGACTCTGTCCCACCATTGGCCCTCCGGTGTCCTCCCCGTCCAATCACTGTTCTGCCAAGGTCAAACCGTCTCGGTTTCAATTCACATTGCAGCACAGACAGATCCCACAGCTCTTTTCCTTGTGGGTAAAATGAGGGGGTTTTCATCCTCCCCTACACCATAACCCCTTATTCCCTTATCAGTTAAGAAACTGTCTATCTCTGTCTTAAATTTATTCAATGTCCCAGATTCCACAGCTCTCTGAGGCAGCAAATTCCACAGATTTACAACCCTCTGAGAGAAGACATTTTTCCTCATCTCAGTTTTAAATGGGCAGCCCCTTATTCTAAGATCATGCCCTCTAGTTCTAGTCTCCCTTATCAGTGGAAACATCCTCACTGCATCCACCTAATCAAGCCCCCTCATAATTATTGTGTTCCTATCAGAGATGAGTCTGCACACAGGGAGGTTAACGTAACAATGACCTCAGTCTTTATTAAGACACTCCAGAGTGAGTAACAGACCTTAGGGGCTGGCTTATATACAGTGCTCCCAAGGGATGCTGGAATCCCTTGGGACTCAGGGGATGCGCTCTCTGGTGGCGGAACATGGGAGTGCATGCTTTACAGATACACAACATCACCCCCCTCCAAAGTCAAAGTGAAAACTATTTACAAGGTGAGGAGGTCGGGAGCCTTTCTTTCCCTGGTGGACCGCCTCGGTACAAATGTCTGTCCTGGTGTGTTGGCTGTGCCCTCGCTGGGCTGGCGTGATGTTGGCCCTACAGGGCTGCTGGGTGAGCCTGGCCTTGCTGGGCTGTTGGGCGTGATGGGTTCGATTTCCTGGTCCGGGGTGGTGTCATTGATCCTTTGGGTGTGTGTTGTGGGCTCGAAAAAGGTGGTGTCTGCTGTGGGTTGTTCAGGGCAGTCTGTGAACCGCAGCCTCGTTTGGTCCAGGTGCTTTCTGCAAATTTGTCTATTGTCGAGTTTGACTACAAACACCCTATTCCCTTCTTTAGCTATCACCGTGCCCGCGATCCACTTGGGACCATGTCCATAGTTTAGCACATACACAGGGTAGCATTCAGATCAATTTCCCATGACACAGTGGCGCGACCATCATTTACATTTTGTTGCTGCTGCCTGCTCTCTACCTAATCATGCAGATTGGGGTGAACCAGCGAGAGTCTGGTTTTAAGTGCCCTTTTCATGAGTAGCTCTGCCGGGGGCACCCCTGTGAGCGAGTGGGGTCTCGTGCGGTAGCTGAGCAGCACTCGGGACAGGCGGGTTTGGAGTGAGCCTTCTGTAACACATTTAAGGCTCTGTTTGATTGTTTGTACTGCCCGCTCTGTCTGCCCATTGGAGGCTGGTTTAAACGGGGCCGAGGTGACATGTTTGATCCCATTGCGGGTCATGAATTCTTTAAATTCGGCAGTGGTGAAACATGGCTCGTTGTCACTGACCAGTATGTCAGGCAGGCCATGGGTGGCAAACATGGCCCTCAGGCTTTCAATGGTGGTGGTGGCGGTGCTTCCCGACATTATTTCACATTCAATCCATTTTGAAAAAGCATCCATCACCACCAGGAACATTTTACCGAGAAACGGGCTCACATAGTCGACATGGATCCTTGACCATGGTCTGGAGGGCCAGGACCACAAACTTAGTGGTGCCTCTCTGGGTGCGTTGCTCAACTGAGCACACACGCTGTATTGCCGTACACAGGACTCTAAGTCAGAGTCGATACCGGGCCACCACCCGTGGGATCTGGCTATCGCTTTCATCATTACTATATCCGGGTATGTGCTGTGGAAATCCGAGATGAACATCTCCCTGCCCTTTTTGGGTAGCACTACGCGGTTACCCCACAACAGTCAGTCTGCCTGAATGGACAGCTCGTCCTTTCACCACTGGAACGGCTTGATTAGCTCTTGCATTTCAACGGGGATGCTGGCCCAGCTCCCATGCAGTACACAGTTTTTTACTAGGGACAGCAGAGGATCTTGGCTGGTCCAAGTCCTAATCTGGCGAGCCGTGACAGGTGATTTATCATTTTCAAATGCTTCCATGACCATCAACAAGTCTGCGGGCTGCATCACCATCAACCAGTTTGCAGGCTGCGCCATTTCTACCCCCGTGGTTGGCAATGGTAGCTGACTGAGAGCATCCGAACAGTTCTCGGTGCCTGGCCTGTGGCGGCTGGTATAGTCATACGCTGATCGCGCGAGTGCCCACCTTTGTATGCATGTTGAGGCATTCGTATTTATCCCCTTGTTTTCAGCGAACAGGGATATGAGGGGCTTGTGATCGGTTTCCAGCTCAAATTTGAGGCCAAACAGGTACTGATGCATTTTCTTTACCTGGAACACACATGCTAATGCCTCTTTCTCAATCATGCTGTCGGCCCTCTCGGCCTTAGACAAGCTCCTGGAGGCGTAGGTGACAGGTTGCAACTTCCCCGGAGCGTTAGCTTGTTGTAATACACACCCGATTCTGTGCGACGGCGCATCACATGCTAGCACAAGTCTTTTACACAGGTTATACAATACAAGCAGCTTGTTGGAGCATAAAATGTTTCTGGCTTTCTCAAAAGCAATTACTTGTTTTTTTCCCCATACCCAGTTCTCACCTTTACGCAATAACACATGTAGGGGCTCTAAAAGGCTGCTTAACCCCGGTAGGAAGTTACCAAAATAGTTGAGGAGTCCCAGGAACGACCGCAGCTGTGTGATGTTCTGTGGCCTGGGTGCGTTCCTGATAGCCTCTATCTTGGCGTCTGTGGGCCGAATGCCGTCCGCCGCGATCTTTCTCCCCAAAAACTCCACTTCTGTTGCCATGAAGATGCATTTCGACCTCTTCAGCCGCAGCCCTATGCGATCCAGTCGCTGGAGGACTTCCTCCAGTTCTGTACGTGTCCTGACCCGTAACCAATATGTCGTCCTGGAAAACCACCATACGTGGTACCGACTTGAGTAGGCTCTCCATGTTTCTCTGGAAGATCGCTGCAGCCGACCGAATTCCAAACGAGCACCTGTTGTAGATGAACAGTCTCTTGTGCGTGTTGATGCAGGTGAGGCCCTTCGAAGACTCCTCCAGCTCCTGCTTCATGTAGGCCGAAGTCAGGTCGAGCTTGGTGAATGTCTTGCCTCCTGCCAGCATTGCAAATAGGTCGTCTGCCTTAGGTAGCGGGTATTGGTCCTGTAGCAAGAAACGATTAATAGTTACTTTATAATCGCTGCAAATCCTGACTGTGCCATCACTTTTGAGTACTGGAACAATTGGGCTGGCCCACTTGCTGAATTCCACTGGGGAGATGATGCCCTCGCATTGCAGCCTGTCCAGCTCGATTTCCACTCTCTCCCTAATCATGTGAGGTACCGCTTGCGCCTTGTGGTGAATGGGTCGTGCCTCTGGGACCAAGTGGTTCCACACCTTCGCCCTGGAAAAGTTTCCAATGCCTGGCTCAAAAAGGGAAGGAAATTTGTTCAGAACCTGGGTACATGAGGCCTCATCGACATGTGATAGCGCTCGGATGTCATCCCAGTTCCAGCGGATTTTGCCCAGCCAGCTCCTTCCAAGCAGTGTGGGGCCATTTCCCAGGACAATCCAGAATGGCAGTTCGTGCACTGTGCCCTTGTAGGTGACCTTGACCATGGCGCTGCGCAGAACAGTGATGAGATCTTTGGTGTACGTTCTCAGTTTCGTGTGGATGGGGCTCAGAGCTGGTCTGAGTGCCTTGTTGCACCACAGTCTCTCAAACATCTTTTTACTCATGATGGATTGGCTAGCGCCAGTGTCCAGTTCCATGGCTATGGGTAAGCCATTCAATTTTACACTTAGCATTATAGGTGGACATTTCGTCAAAAATGTGTGCACCCTGTGTACTTCAGCATCTGCCTCCTCTCTCTGAGGCTTGAAATTGCTTTGATCCACCATGGACCAATCCTCCGCTGGTTAGCAGGTTTTGCAGAGCTTGAAGCTCATTGGAGGTGCCCCATTGTTCACAGCTCTTGCAAACATACTGTTTGAAGCGGCATGAATAGGCTGAATGGAAGCCTCCACAACGTCAACAAGGTGTGAATTGCCTTACATTCATCCTTTGTTGCGGACTCTGAGTCATCTGGGTCACCTGAGGCCTGCTGGCAGTTGCAGACTCGTAGTTTCTGCCCTGTACATTTCTGCTCACAAACACAGTTCCAATTAATTTATGAACATTGCTAGCACTTGTGTGCTGAGAGATTTGTTTGGTGTTATCATTGGTGGACATAAACGCCTGTGCTATTGCAATGGCCTTACTGAGGGTCGGTGTCTCTGCAGTCAAAAGTTTTCATAGGATGGTCTCGTGGCCAATGCCCAGTACAAAAAAGCCTCTGAGCAGTTGCTCCAGGTAGCCATGAAACTCACATTGTCCTGCAAGTTGCCTTAGCTCGGCGACGTAGCTCACCACTTTCTGACCTTCAGATCGCTGGCACGTGTAGAACCGATACCTCGCCATCAGCACGCTCTCCCTCGGGTTAAGATGTTCCCGAACCAGTGTACACAGCTCCTCATACAATTTATCTGTGGGTTTCACCGGAGCCAGAAGATTCTTCATGAGGCTGTAGGTCGGTGCCCCGCAGACCGTGAGGAAGACCACTCTCCTTTTTGCAACACTTCCTTCTCCATCCAGCTCGTTGGCTAGAAAGTACTGGTCTAGCCATTCAACATAGGCTTCCCAGTCCTCACCCTCTGAGAACTTCTCCAGGATGTCCACAGTTTGCTGCATCTTTGCGTTGGATTCATATACTCGTCACCAGTTATTGTGTTCCTAACACAGATGAGACTGCACACAGGGAGGTTAAAGTAACAGTGACCTCAGTC
Organism: Pristiophorus japonicus; assembly: GCF_044704955.1. NCBI lineage: Eukaryota > Metazoa > Chordata > Chondrichthyes > Pristiophoridae > Pristiophorus > Pristiophorus japonicus. The sequence continues at coordinate 56,425,663 of NC_091990.1, forward strand.
TTTATTAAGACACTCCAGAGTGAGGAACAGGCCTTGGGGGCCGGCTTATGTACAGTGCTTCCAAGGAATGCTGGGATCCCTTGGGACTACAGGGGATGTGCTCCCTAGTGGCGGAACATGGGAGTGCATGCTTTACAGATACACAACAATAATCTTACACGTTTTGCCAAGATCACCTCTCATTCTTCTGAATTCCAATGAGTAGAGGCCCAACCTACTCAACCTTTTCTCATAAGTCAACTCCCCCATCTCTGGAATCAACCTAATGAACCTTCTCTGAACTGCCTCCAAAGCAAGTATATCCTTTCTTAAATATGGAAACCAAAACTGTATGCAGTATTCCAGGTGTGACCTCATCAATACCTTGTATAGCTGTAACAAGACTTCCTTGCTTTTATGCTCCATTCCTTTTGCAATAAAGGCCAAGATACCATTGGCCTTCCTGATCACTTGCTGTACCTGAATACTATAATTTTGTGTTTCATGCACAAGTACCCCCAGGTCCCACTGTACTGCAGCATTTTGCAATTTTTCTCCATTTAAATAATAACTTGGTCTCTGATTTTTTTCTGCCAAAGTGCATGACCTCACACTTTCCAACATTATACTCCATCTGCCAATTTTTTTCCCACTCACTTGCCTGTCTATGTCCTTTTGCAGATTTTTTGTGCCCTCCTCACACATTGCTTTTCCCCCATCTTTGTATCGTCAGCAAACTTGGCTACATTACACTCAGTCCCTTCTTCCAAGTTGTTAATATAGATTGTAAATAGTTGGGGTCCTAGCACTAATCCCTGTGGCACCTCACTGGTTACTGGTTGCAAACCAGAGAATGAACCATTTATCCCGATTCTGTTTTCTGTTAGTTAGCCAATCCTCCATCCATGCTAATATATTACCTCCAATCCTGTGAACTTTTATCTTGTGCAGTAACCTTTTATGTGGCACCTTGTCAAATGCCTTCTGGAAGTCCAAATACACCACATCCACTGGTTCCCCTTTATCCACCCTATTCGTTACATCCTTAAAGAATTCCAGCAAATTTGTCAAAACATGACTTCCTTTTCATAAATCCGTGCTGACTCTGCCTGACTGAATTATGTTTTTCCAAATGTCCTACTACTGCTTCTTTAATAATGGACTCTAACATTTTCCCAACCACAGATATTAGGTTAACTGGTCCATAGTTTCCTGCTTTTTGTCTGCCTCCTTTTTTAAATATTAAATAGGGACGCTACATTTGCGGTTTTCCAATCTGCTGGGACCTCCCCAGAATCCAAGGAATTTGATAAATTACAACCAATGCATCCACTATCCCTATTGCTACTTCTAAGACCCTAGGATGCAAGCCATCAGATCCAGGGAATTTATCCACCTTTAGTCCCATTATCTTATTGAACAATGTGATAATGACCACATAATGGGCCCAAGTTTCAGGCCGCGCCTAAAACGGCGCAGCCCGGACCTGGACACCCGTTTTTCGCGCCACAAAGTGCGCCTAAAAAAAACTTACCTATTCTCCGGCTCCCTGCAGGCCCTCTGGAGCTGGGCACGGCGCAGCACGAGCTGTTGGGGGCGGAGCCAGGTCCCTGCGCTGAAAACAGTGCCGGGACCTCTGCACATGCGTGCTACAGTGGGCGCGCATGTGCAGTAGCTTCAGCCCAAAACTGTGGGAGGGGCCCGAAGCACGCAGACCCTAGACCTGGCCGAATGGCCTCACTGGTGCTGCGTGCATAAGGCTCCTCCCACCCGACCGGACCCGACTCGACCTCTGCTTCCCCCTGCCCCCCCCCCCCCCCCCCCCCCCGGCGACCCGACCTCCGCTCCCCCCACCCCCGATCTGACCCGACATCCGCGCCCCCCACCCCTGCGACTCTCTCTCTTCAACCCCCCCGCGACTCTCCCACCCCCCCCCCCAACCTCCGAGACTCCCCCCCTGGATCTCCGCAACTCTTTCCCCCCCCCCCCCCCCCTCCCAGACCTCCGCGATTCTTCCCCGCCCCCCGGACCTCCACGACCTCCCCCCCCCCCTCCTCTCCCCACCCTCCCCCTTCTCCTCCTGCCCCCCTCCCCTCCTCATCCTCTCCCCCCTTCTCCTCCCCCCTTCTCCTCCTCCCACCCTCCCCCTCCACCTCTCCCCCCACCTCCCTCCCCACCTCTCCCCCCACCTCCCTCCCCATCCCCACCCCCCTTCTCCCCCTCCTCTCCCCCCTTCTCCTCCCCTCCTCCTCATCCTCTCCCCCCTCCTCCTCCACTCTCCCCCTTCTCCTCCCCCTTCTCCTCCTCCACCCCTCCCACCTCTCCCCCCACCCCCCCTTCTCCCCCCCCACCTCCCCCCACCCCCCCTTCTCCTCCCCTCCACCCCCCCTCCACCTCTCCCCCCAACCCCCCACCTCCCTCCCACCCCCCTTCTCCCCCTCCCACCCCCCTTCTCCCCCTCCCACCCCCCTTCTCCCCCTCCCACCCCCCTTCTCCCCCTCCCACCCCCCTTCTCCCCCTCCCACCCCCATTCTCCCCCTCCCACCCCCATTCTCCCCCTCCCACCCCCATTCTCCCCCTCCCACCCCCATTCTCCCCCTCCCACCCCCATTCTCCCCCTCCCCTCGCTGTCAGAAACACAGACACTGACAGACAGAAAGTGAGAGACACACACACACAGACAGACAGAGAGATAGAGACACTGACAGAGACACACTGGGGGGGCCGTCCCAGCACGCTGTTGCAGGACTCCCGGTGCTGCAGTCGGTAAGTAGAAAATGTTTTATTTATTGATTTGTTTAAAAAAAAATGATTTTTTATTAATTTTTTTTGATTGATTTATTGGTTGATTTATTGATGTATTTATCATTTATCATTTATTATTGATGATGGCTCTTTATTTGTAAAACTGAAGTGTTTAATGTTTGTAAACTTCCCTTTTAAACCCCCCCCCCCCCCCCATTACCTACGCCTAATTTGTAACCTACGCCTGATTTTCTAAAGTGTAGACAAGGTTTTTTCGAACATACAAAAATCTTCACTTACTCCATTCTAAGTTAGTTTGGAGTAAGTTTTCACTGCCTAAACTTTGAAAACAGGCGTAAGTGGCCGGACACGCCCCCTTTTGAAAAAAAAAATCTGTTCAAAAGTGAAACTGTTCTAATTGACTCGAACTGGAGCAAACTAAATGCCGAGAATTCAAATTTCTAAGACTCCATTCTAAACCAGTTGCTCCAAAAAATTTGGCCCCAATGTGTTTTAGTGTTGTGGGTTGAGGGGCAAATATTGGCCAGGACACCAGCATTGATGCACTGACCACACTTGATCAGCTCCGCCAGTTTCCATTTCGTGGCTAAATGGGCGATATCTGGGTGTTACACGTCATTTCAGCGCTAAAATGGATGTTAAGTGGGCGTTATGCACGCAAAAATAATGGGAAATCTAGCCCCAGAAGACTAACGGTCAATGTTGCAGGGTTAGCTGTATAACAAATTAATAACTGACTTTATACCTATGCCATCAGAATCACTTTTCAAAGACAGACTTGAGAATAACAAACAGTTTATGTATAAAGAGGCCAGAATCAAATGTGAGGAGATCACTAAGTCTGGTTCAGTCAGTGCATGTCCCAAGCTATAAAATATGTCAAGGATGAGAATCTGGCCCAGTGAGCTCACCCCTCTGTAGTCCCACCCGATCAGCTTGCTATCCAACTGAATTTGACTCCGCTGGTTTATTCTAAACGCTTATCATCTCTTGCAGTAGAGAAGTCGATGCCAAAAGAGCGAGAGGTGCATTGGCTGACACCATTTAACTCCATCATGAGCCACGGCTGGTGATGGAGATAAACAGATGGATATCACTACCACCTTCCCAGCGTTCTTCCATTTCTTCCCATTGTCTCCTGACGGTGTTGACCCATGCTGGGCTACTGTTCCACGAAGACTGGAGACCCAGCACCTCAGCAAAGTGACTATTCTTCATGTATGAGTCCAGGCATTGAGTGTCAGCAGGCTGTGGTACCATGGGAAGCAACACAGCTGAACCCAAAGCCCGATGCACACGGAGTGCTGGATACAACTGTACCCTCTTAGTTCTGGTATTATCCTTGTAAATCTTTTTTAAACATTCTCTGGTGCTTCTATATCCTTTTTTTAATGTGGAGACCAGAACTGTGCACAGTGCTCCTGTTATGTCTTTAATATTCTTATGAATGACTCCACGAGTCATTGTACTTGAGCTGTTGTGACCTTAGTCCCATTTATTGTAACTCCAGAGTGAGGCACAAGCATGGTGGGCAGCCTTTTATACTGGGCCCTGCACACCTATGCAGGTGACCCTCAGGTCTCCTACCACAGTGCCCTCTGGTGGCACACCTTATGTGACTATACAGTTAGTATACATGGTCTACATACATGACATCACTTCCTCACAAGTCTTTACTGCAAATTGACTCATACATTGATGGTGACCTGGACTTTGCTCTTCCTGGTTGACCATTGGAGGGTCGCTTCTAGGTTGGGTGGGTTGGTAGTGAGATTTGTGGCCAGTGGAGGTCCCCGTGGTTGCTGGTTGTGAGTCCATGACTACTCCATTCTCCCCCCCCCCCCCACACAAAGATCATGTTAATAGCCCGTTACATGCAAGTTGCATTCAAGTTCATCATATGTAATATGTCTCTACTTATCTGTAGAATAACTCCATGAGGCCTAGTGCTGTGTTTGAACTGCTGTGACCTTAGTCTCTTTATTGTAACTCAGAGTGAGGCAGCAATGTGGTGCCCAGCCTTTTATACAGCTGCTGCCTGGGCCTCCCACAGTTTCACCCTCTAGTGGTACAAGCATAGTATGTACAGAGTATACATATAAATGACGACATTCCCCCCCCCCCCAAAGTCTTTGATGCGAGTTAGTTACAGGTTGAGGCGATCCGGAACTCTGCGCTCCCTGGTTGATCGTCTGAGTGTCACTTCTGGCATGGGTGAGTTGGTCGGGCCACTGCTGTTGGAGATGGTGGGATCATCCTCGTGGTTGGCAGCTAGGTCTGTTGCTGATTGGGTGTGTGTAGGTGGATTGCTGAAGGTAAAGTCCTCTCCCGGTAGTTCCTGGTTACCTGTAAATTGCAATTTGGTCTGGTCCAAGTGCTTTCTGCATGTTTGTCCGTTAAGCAGTTTGCCAAAAAACACTCTATTCCCCTCCTTGGCTAAAACAGTGCCAGCGACCCATTTGGGGCCATGACCATGATTCAGCACAAACACCGGGTCGTTTACAGTGATATCGCATGATACATCCGCGCGATCATGGTACATGTTTTGCCGATAATGTCTGGTTTCCACCTGATCGTTGAGGTCAGGGTGGACTAAGGAGACCTTGGTTTTGAGTGCACGTTTTATTAGTAACTCCGCAGGGGGGACCCCGGTAAGCGAGTGGGGTCGTGTCCTGTAATTGATCAGCATCTGGGCTGGGCAGGTTTGTAAGGAGCTTTCCGTGATCCGTTTCAAGCTCTGCTTTATGGTTTGGACTGCCCATTCCAATTGGCTGTTGGATGCAGGCTTAAACTTGGGGCAGACCTGACATGCTTGATGCCATTGCAGATCATGAATTCATTGAATTCTGAGCTGGTGAAACACGGACCATTGTCGCTGCCCAGAATGTCGGGCAAGCCATGGGTGGCGAACATGGCCCTGAGGCTTTCAATGGTGGCGGTGGACGTGCTGGAGGCCATTATTACACATTTGATCCACTTAGAGTAGGCGTCCACTACAACGAAGAACACTTTTCCAAGAAAGAAGCCCGCATAATCTACATGGATACTCGACCATGGTTTTGAGGGCCAGGACCACAGACTAAGTGGAGCCTCCCTGGGGCATTGCTCAATTGTGAACAAGTGTTACACTGGCGCACGCACGACTCCAAATCCAAGTCAAAGCCGGGCCACCAGACGTGAGACCTGGCAATAGCCTTTATCATGACTAAGCCTAGGTGGGCACTGTGTAGGTCGCGTATGAAGGTTGCCCTGCCTTTTTTTGACAGGATGACGCGGTTGCCCCATAAGAGGCAATCCGATTGGATGGACGTTACGTCTTTACGATGGTGAAACAGCTTTATCTTGTCTTGCATTTCTCTTGGGACCGCTGACCAGCCCCCATTGAGGACGCAACTTTTTACAAGAGATAACATGGGGTCCTGGTTGGTCCAGGTCCTGATCTGACGGGCCGTTACGGGTGACCCTTCGCTTTCGAAGACGTCCATGACCAGGCACAGGTCTGCGAGCTGCACCATTTCCACCCCGGTGGTGGGCAATGGTAGCCGGCTGAGGGCATCGGCGCAGTTCTCAGTGTCTGGCCTGTGGCGGATCGTATAATCGTAGGCCAACAGTGTTAGTGCCCATCTTTAGATTCGCGACGAAGCATTGGTGTTTATGCCTTTGCTTTCCGAAAGCAGTGAGATTAGGGGCTTGTGGTCAGTTTCTAACTCGAATCTGAGTCCAAACAAATACTGGTGCATTTTTTTTTACCCCATAGACACAGGCCAAAGCCTCCTTCTCGACCATACTGTGGGCTCTTTCAGCTTTGGATAGGCTTCTAGACGTATATGCAACCAGTTGCCCACTACATTGGCTTGCTGTAAAACACATCCGACACCGTACGACGATGCGTCACATGCTAAAACTAGACGTTTACCTGGGTCTTACAATACAAGCAACTTGTTTGAACATAGCAAGTTTCTGGCCTTTTTGAAGGCTGCCTCTTGATTTTGGCCCCAAACCCAGTCGTCTCCCTTGCGTAGCAACTTGTGCAACGGTTCGAGCAAGGTGCTCAACCCTGGAAGAAAGTTACCGAAATAGTTGAGGAGTCCCAGGAACGAGCACAACTCCGTTACATTTCGTGGTCTAGGTGCATTCTTGGACGGCCTCTGTCTTCGGGTCCGTGGGCCTGATGCCGTCTGCCGCAATCTTCCTCCCCAGGAATTCTACCTCTGGCGTCAGGAAGACACACTTGGATCGTTTCAACCGGAGTCCAACTCTGTTTAGTCGACTTAAAAGCTCTTGCAGGTTGTGCAGGTGTTCAGTGGTGTCGCAACCAGTGATTAGGATGTCATCCTGAAATACAACGGTGCGTGGAACCGATTTCCACAGACTCTCCATGTTCATAGAAAGCTAGAAACATAGAAAATAGGTGCAGGAGTAGGCCATTCGGCCTTTCAAGCCTGCACCACCATTCAATAAGATCATGGCTGATCATTCCCTCAGTACCCCAAAGCTACTTTCTCTCCATACCCCTTGATCCTCTTAGCCATAAGGGCCATATCTAACTCCCTCTTGAATATATCCAATGAACTGGCATCAACAACTCTCTGCGGCAGGAAATTCCACAGGTTAACAACTCTGAGTGATGAAGTTTCTCCTCATCTCAGTCCTAAATGGCCTACCCCTTATCCTAAGACTATGTCCCCTGGTTCTGGACTGCCCCAACATCGGGAACATTCTTCCCGCATCTAACCTGTCCAATCCTGTCAGAATCTTATATGTTTCTATGAGATCCCCTCTCATTCTTTTAAACTCCAGTGAATACAGGCCCAGTTGATCCAATCTCTCCTCATATGTCAGTCCTGCCATCCTGGGAATCAGTCTGGTGAACATTTGCTGCACTCCCTCAATAGCAAGAACGCCCTTCCTCAGATTAGGAGACCAAAACTGAACACAATATTCTAGGTGAGGCCTCACTAAGGCCCTGTTCAACTGCAGTAAGACCTCCTTGCTCCTATACTCAAATCCCCTCGCTATGAAGGCCAACATACCATTTGCCTTCTTCACCGCCTGCTGTACCTGCATGCCAACTTTCAATGACTGATGAACCAAGACACCCAGGTCTCGTTGCACCTCCCCTTTTCCTAATCTGCTGCCATTCAGATAATATTCTGCCTTCATGTTTTTGCCCCCAAAATGGATAACCTCACATTTATCCACATTATACTGCATCTGCCATGCATTTGCCCACTCACCTAACCTGTCCAAGTCACCCTGCAGCCTCTTAGCGTCCTCCTCACAGCTCACATCGCCACCCAGTTTAGTGTCATCTGCAAACTTGGAGATATTACACTCAATTCCTTCATCTAAATCGTTGATGTATATTGTAAAGAACTGGAGTCCCAGCACTGAGCCCTGTGGCACCCCACTAGTCACTGCCTGACATTCTGAAAAGGACCTGTTTATCCCGACTCTGCTTCCTGTCTGCCAACCAGTTCTCTATCCACATCAGTACATTACCCCCAATACAATGCATTTTGATTTTGCACACCAATCTCTTGTGCGGGACCTTGTCAAAGCCTTTTGAAAGTCTAAATGCACCACATCCACTGGTTCTCCCTTGTTCACTCTGCTAGTTACATCCTCAAAAAATTCCAGAAGATTCGTCAAGCATGATTTCCCTTTCATAAATCCTGACTTGGACCGATCCTGTCACTGCCTTCCAAATGCGTTGCTATTTCATCCTTAATGATTGATTCCAACATTTTCCCCACTACTGATGTCAGGCTAACTGGTCTATAATTACTGGTTTTATCTCTCCTTCCCTTTTTAAAAAGTAGTGTTACATTAGCTACCCTCCAGTCCATAGGAACTGATCCAGAGTCGATAGACTGTTGGAAAATGATCACCAATGCATCCACTATTTCTAGGGCCACTTCCTTAAGTACTCTGGGATGTAGACTATCAGGCCCCAGGGATTTATCGGCCTTCAATCCCATCAATTTCCCGAACACAATTCCTGCCTAATAAGGATATCCTTCAGTTCCACCTTCTCACGAGACCCACTGTCCCCTAGTACATTCGGAAGGTTATTTGTGTCTTCCTTCGTGAAGACAGAACCAAAGTATTTGTTCAATTGGTCTGCCATTTCTGTGTTCCCCATTATAAACTCACCTGAATCCTGCAAGGGACCTACTTCACTAATCTTTTTCTCTTCACATATTTATAGAAGCTTTTGCAGTCAGTTTTTATGTTCCCTGCAAGCTTCCTCTCATATTCTATTTTCCCCCTCTAATTAAAACATTAGTCCTCCTCTGTTGAATTCTAAATTTCTCCCAGTCCTCAGGTTTGTTGCTTTTTCTAGCCAATTTATATGCCTCTTACTTGGATCTAACACTATCCTTAATTTCACTTGTTAGCCACGTTGAGCCACCTTTCCCGTTTTATTTTTACTCCAGACAGGGATGTACAATTGCTGAAGTTCATCCATGTGATCTTTAAATGTTTGCCATTGTTATCCACCGCCAACCCTTTAAGTATCCTTTGCCAGTCTATTCTAGCCAATTCACGCCTCATACCGTCGAAGTTACCTTTCCTTAAGTTCAGGACCCTAGTTTCCGAATTAACTGTGTCACTCTATTATAATAAAGAATTCTACCATATTATGGTCACTCTTCGCCAAGGGGCCTCGCACAAGTTTGCTAATTAGTCCCTTCTCATTACACATCACCCAGTCTAGAATGGCCAGCTCTTTAGTTGGTTCCTTGACATATTGGTCTAGAAAACCATCCCTAATACACGCCAGGAAATCCTCCTCCATTGCATTGCTACCAGTTTGGTTAGCCCAATCAATATGTAGATTAAAGTCACCCATGATAACTGCTGTACCTTTATTGCACAATCCCTTATTTCTTGTTTGATGCTGTCCCCAACCTCACTACTACTGTTTTGTGGTCTGTACATAACTCCCACTATCGTTTTCTGCCCTTTGTTATTCTGCAGCTCCATCCATACCGATTCCACATCATCCAGCATATATCCCTCCTTACTATTGCATTAATTTCCTCTTTAACCAGCAAAGCCACCCCGCCTCCTTTTCCTCTCTGCCTATCCATCCTAATGGTTGAATACTTGTGAATGTTGTGTTCCCAGCCTTGGTCACCTTGGAGCCATGTCTCCGTGATGCCAATTACGTGATACCCGTTAACTGCTGTCTGCGCAGTTAATTCGTCCACCTTATTCCGAATACTCCTCACATTGAGGCACAGAGCCTTCAAGCTTGTCTTTTTAGAATTTTGCTGTAAAAGTGGCCCTTTTTGATTTTTGCCTTGGGTTTCTCTGCCCACCACTTTTACTATTCTCCTTTCTATCTTTTCCTCCTGCCTCCATCTTATTTCCCTCTGTCTCCCTGCATAGGTTCCCATCCCCGTGCCATGTTAGTTTAACTGCTCCCCAACAGCACTAGCAAACACTCCCCTTCGGACATTGGTTCCGGTCCTGCCCTGGTGCAGACTGTCTGGCTTGTACTGGTCCCACCTCCCCCAGAACCAGTTCCAATGTCCCAGGAATTTGAATACCTTCCTTTTGCACCCTTCCTCAAGCCAAGTATTCATCTGAGCTATCCTGCGATTCCTACTCTGACTAGCACGTGGCACTGGTAGCAATCCTGAGATTACTACTTTTGAGGTCCTACTTTTTAATTTAGCTCCTAGCTCCCTAAATTCGTCTCGTAGGACCTCATCCCATTTTTTACCGATATCGTTGGTATCTATATGCATCACGACAACTGGCTGTTCACCCTCCCTTTTCAGAATGTCCTGCACCCGCTCTGAGACATCCTTGACCCTTGACATAAAACATTGAAAATAGGTGCAGGAGTAGGCCATTCGGCCCTTCGAGCCACTATTCAGTAAGTTCATGGCTGATCATTCACCTCAGTACCCCTTTCCTGCTTTCTCTCCATATCCCTTGATCCGTTTAACTGTAAGGGCCATATCTAACTCCCTCTTGAATATATCCATTGAACTGGCATCAACAACTCTCTGCGGCAGGGATTTCCACAGGTTAACAACTCTCTGAGTGAAGAAGTTTCTCCTCATCTCAGTCCTAAATGGCTTATCCCTTATCCTTAGACTATGTCCCCTGGTTCTGAACTTCCCCAACATCGGGAACATTCTTCCTGCATCTAACCTGTCCAGTCCTGTCAGAATTTTATATGTTTCTATGAGATCCCCTCTCATTCTTCTAAACTCTAGCGAATACAGGCCCAGTTGATCCAATCTCTCCTTATATGTCAGTCCTGCCATCCTGGGAATCAGTCTGTGAACCTTCGCTGCACTCCCTCAATAGCAAGAACGTCCTTCCTCAGATTAGGAGACCAAAATTGAACACAATATTCCAGGTGAGGCCTCACCAAGGCCCTGTACAACTGCAGTAAGACCTCCCTGCTCCTATACTCAAATCCCCTCTCTATGAAGGCCAACATACCATTTGCCTTCTTCACTACCTGCTGTACCTACATGCCAACTTTCAATGACTGATGTACCATGACACCCAGGTCTCGTTGCACCTCCCCTTTTCCTAATCTGCCGGTTTCAGATAATATTTTGCCTTCGTGTTTTTGTCATGCAAAGTGGATAACCTCACATTTATCCACATTATATTGCATCTGCCATGCATTTGCCCACTCACCTAACCTGTCCAAGTCACCCTGCAGCCTCTTAGCATCCTCCTCACAGCTCACATCGCCACCCAGTTTAGCGTCATCTGCAAACTTTGAGATATTACACTCAATTCCTTCATCTAAATCGTTGATGTATATTGTAAAGAGCTGGGGTCCCAGCACTGAGCCCTGCGGCACCCCACTAGTCACTGCCTGACATTCTGAAAAGGACCTGTTTATCCCGACTCTCTGCTTCCTGTCTGCCAACCAGTTCTCTATCCACATCAGTACATTACCCCCAATACCATGCGCTTTGATTTTGCACACCAATCTCTTGTGCGCGACCTTGTCAAAAGCCTTTTGAAAGTCTAAATACACCACATCCACTGGTTCTCCCTTGTCCACTCTGCTAGTTACATCCTCAAAAAATTCCAGAAGATTTGTCAAGCATGATTTCCCTTTCATAAATCCCTGCTGACTTGGACCGATCCTGTCACTGCTTTCCAAATGCGCTGCTATTTCATCCTTAATGATTGATTCCAACATTTTCCCCACTACTGAGGTTAGGCTAACTGGTCTATAATTACTCGTTTTCTCTCTCCCTCCTTTTTTAAAAAGTGGGGTTACATTAACTACCCTTCATAGAAACATAGAAACATAGAAAATAGGTGCAGGAGTAGGCCATTCGGCCCTTCTAGCCTGCACCGCCATTCAATGAGTTCATGGCTGAACATGCAACTTCAGTACCCCATTCCTGCTTTCTCACCATACCCCTTGATTCCCCTAGTAGTAAGGACTTCATCTAACTCCTTTTTGAATATATTTAGTGAATTGGCCTCAACAACTTTCTGTGGTAGAGAATTCCACAGGTTCACCACTCTCTGGGTGAAGAAATTCCTCCTCATCTCGGTCCTAAATGGCTTCCCCATTATCCTTAGACTGTGTCCCCTGGTTCTGGACTTCCCCAACATTGGGAACATTCTTCCTGCATCTAACCTGTCTAACCCCGTCAGAATTTTAAACGTTTCTATGAGGTCCCCTCTCATTCTTCTGAACTCCAGTGAATACAAGCCCAGTTGATCCAGTCTTTCTTGATAGGTCAGTCCCGCCATCCCGGGAATCAGTCTGGTGAACCTTCGCTGCACTCCCTCAATAGCAAGAATGTCCTTCCTCAGGTTAGGAGACCAAAACTGTACACAATACTCCAGGTGTGGCCTCACCAAGGCCCTGTACAATTGTAGCAACACCTCCCTGCCCTTGTACTCAAATCCCCTCGCTATGAAGGCCAACATGCCATTTGCTTTCTTAACCGCCTGCTGTACCTGCATGCCAACCTTCAATGACTGATGTACCATGACACCCAGGTCTCTTTGCACCTGCCCTTTTCCTAATCTGTCACCATTCAGATAATAGTCTGTCTCTCTGTTTTTACCACCAAAGTAGACAACCTCACATTTATCCACATTATACTTCATCTGCCATGCATTTGCCCACTCACCTAACCTATCCAAGTCGCTCTGCAGCATCATAGAATCCTCCTTGCAGCTCACACTGCCACCCAACTTAGTGTCATCCGCAAATTTGGAGATACTACATTTAATCCCCTCGTCTAAATCATTAATGTACAGTGTAAACAGCTGGGGCCCCAGCACAGAACCTTGCGGTACCCCACTAGTCACTGCCTGCCATTCTGAAAAGTCCCCATTTACTCCTACTCTTTGCTTCCTGTCTGACAACCAGTTCTCAATCCATGTCAGCACACTACCCCCAATCCCATGTGCTTTAACTTTGCACATTAATCTCTTGTGTGGAACTGATCCAGAGTCAATAGAAAATGATCACCAATGCATCCACTATTTCTAGGGCCACTTCCTTAAGTACTCTGGGATGCAGACTATCAGGTCCGGGGAAGGATCGGCCTTCAATCCCATCAATTTCCCAAACACAATTTCACGCCGAATAAGGATTTCCTTCAGTTCCTCCTTCTCACTAGGCCCTCGGTCCCTTCGTATTTCCGGAAGGTTATTTGTGTCTTCCTTCGTGAAAACAGAACCAAAGTATTTGTTCAGCTGGTCTGCCATTTCTTTGTTCCCCATTATAAATTCATCTGAATCTGACTACAAAGGTCCTGCGTTTGTCTTCACTAATCTTTTTCTCTTCACATATCTATAGAAGCTTTTGCAGTCAGTTTTTATGTTCCCAGCAAACTTCCTCTCATACTCTATTTTCCCCCTCCTAATTATACCCTTTATCCTCCTCTGCTGAATTCTAAATTTCTCCCAGTCCTCAGGTTTGCTGCTTCTTCTGGCCAATTTATATGCCTCTTCCTTGGATCTAACACTATCCTTAATTTCCCTTGTTAGCCACAGTTGAGCCACCTTCCCCGTTTTACTTTTACTCCAGACAGGCATGTACAATTGTTGAAGTTCATCCATGTGATCTTTAAATGTTTGTCATTGCCTATTCGCCGTCAACTCTTTAAGTATCATTTGCCAATCTATTCTAGCCAATTCATATCTCATACCATCGAAGTTACCTTTCCTTAAGTTCAGGACCCTAGTCTCTGAATTAACTGTGTCAGTCTCCATCTCAGTAAAGAATTTTACCATATTATGATCACTCTTCCCCAAGGGGCCTCGCACATCAAGATTGCTAATTAGTCCTTTCTCATTACACATCACCCAGTCTAGGATGGCCAGCTCTCTAGTTGGTTCTTCGACATATTGGTCAAGAAAACCATCTCTAATACATTCCAGGAAATCCTCCTCCGCCATATTGCTACCGTTAGCCCAATCTATATGTAGATTAAAGTCGCCCATGATAACTGCTGTACCTTTATTGCACGCATCCCTAATTTCTCATTTGATGCTGTCCCCAACCTCACTATGACTGGTGGTCTGTACACAACTCCCACTAGCGTTTTCTGCCCTTTGGTATTCCACAGCTCCACCCATACCGATTCCACATCATCCAAGCTGATGTCCTTCCTTACTATTGCGTTAATTTCTTCTTTAACCAGTAACGCTACCCCACCTCCTTTTCCTTTCTGTCTATTCTTCCTGAATGTTGAATACCCCTGGATGTTGAGTTCCCAGCCTTGGTCACCCTGGAGCCATGTCTCCGTGATGCCAATTATATCATATTCGTTAACTGCTGCCTGTGCAATTCGTTAATTCGTCCATCTTATTGCACATACTCCTCGCATTGAGGCACAGAGCCTTCAGGCTTGTCTTTTTAACACATTTGGCTCCTTTCGAATTTTGCTGTAATGTGGTCCTTTTTGATTTTTGCCTTGGGTTTCTCTGCCCTCCACTTTTACTTTTCTTCTTTCTATCTTTTGCTTCTGCCCCCATTCTACTTCCTTTTGTCTCCCTGCATAGGTTCCCATCCCCCGACCATATTAGTTTAACCCCTCCCCCACAGCACTAGCAAATACTCCCCCTAGGACATTGGTTCTGGTTCTGCCCAGGTGCAGACCATCTGGTTTGTACTGGTTCCACTTCCCCCAGAACCGGTTCCAATGTCCCAGGAATTTGAATCCCTCCCCTCTGCATCACACTTGAAGCCACGTATTCATCTGAGCTATCCTGCGACTCCTGCTCTGACCAGCATGTGGCACTGGTAGCAATCCTGAGATTACTACCTTTGAGGTCCTACTTTTTAATTTAACTCCTAGCTCCCTAAATTCAGTTTGTAGGACCTCATCCCATTTTTTACCTATATCGTTGGTACCTATACGCACCACGACAACTGGCTGTTCACCCTCCCCCTCCAAAATGTCCTGCAGCTGCTCCCAGACATCCTTGACCCTTGCACTAGGGAGGCAATATACCATCCGGGAGTCTCGATTGCGGTTGCAGAAACATCTATCCCCCTTACAATAGGATACCCTACCACTATAGCTCTCCCACTATTTTTCCTGCCTTCCTGTGCAGCAGAGCCACCCATGGTGCCATGAATTTGGCTGCTGCTGCCTTACCCTGATAAGTCATCCCCCCCAATAGTACCCAAAGCGGTGCATCTGTTTTGGAGGGTGATGACCGCAGGGGACCCCTGCACTACCTTCCTTTCACTGCTCTTCCTGTTGGTTACCCATCCCCTATCTGTCTGTGTAACCTTTACCTGCGGTATGACCAACTCACTAAACATGCTATTAAGGCATCCTCAGCATCGCGGATGCTCCAGAGTGAATCCACATGCAGTTCCAGTGCCACAATGCGGTCTGTCAGGAGCTGCAGCAGGATACACTTCCCGCACATGTAGTCGTCAGGGACACTGGAAGTGTCCCTGAGTTCCCACATAGCACAGGAGGAGCATGACACGTGTCCGAGCTCTTCTGCCATGACTTAACCCCTAGATTAACTTAATTTGGCAACAATAATGATAAAGGTTACCAAAGATAAAGAAAAGAAAAAGAAAAACTACTCACCAATCACCAGTCAATCACTTACGCCCTTGGCTGTGACGTCACCCTTCAATTTCTTTCTACTTTTGTTTTGCCTTCTCACCCTGCTGCAGCTGCACCAGCTGGCCTCTCCTCCGAACTCCCGAGCCTCCTCGATGCCCCGCTCCGCCTGTCTGACTCCCCACTGGCTGATCAATGCCTGTTGGGCCTTTTGTAGGCTTCCTCGACATCCCGCTCTGCCTCTCCTTTGGAAGATGGCTGCAACCGAGGGGATCCCTAACGGGCACCTGTGATACAAAAACAGACCTTGTGTGTGTTAATGCATGTTAATTTTTTCGACGACTCAGTCAGCTCCTGGGTCATGTAAGCGGAGGTTAGATCCAGCTTGGTGAATGCCTTTCCCCCTGCTAATGTCGCAAAGAGATCATCGGCTTTGGGTAGCGGGTACTGGTCCTGTAATGAAACTCGGTTGATCGTTACCTTGTAGTCGCCGCAGATTCTGACCGTGCCATCGCTTTTAAGTACCGGCTGGCCCACTGGTGATATGATTCCCTCGCGTTGAAGTCTGTCATCATGTAAGGGACCGCTCGAACCTTGTGATGAACAGGCCGTGCCTCGGGGACCAAGTGGATCTGCACTTTGGCGCCTGTGAGGTTGTTGATGCCTGGTTCAAATAGGGATGGGAACTTGCTCAGCACTTGAGCACAGGAAGCATCGTCCACTGAAGATGGTGCTTTGACGTCTTCCCAGTTCCACCGAATCTTTCCCATCCAGCTTCTGCCAAGCAGCGTTGGTCCATCGCCTGGTACAATCCACAGTGGCAATTCATGTATCTCTCCATCATAGGATACCTTTACGTTCGCACTGCTGATAACTAGGATCAGTTCCTTGGTGTAAGTGCGCAGCTTTGTCTGAATCGGGCTCAGCTTAGGTCTTTGTTCTTTGTTGCCCCACAGCCTCTCAAATGCCATCTGGCTCATAAGTGACTGACTCGCTCCCGTGTCCAACTCCATGGAAACAGGAATGCCATTTATCTTGACTTTCATCATCATGGGGGGACTTTTGGTAGTGAAGGTGTGCACCCTGTGCACTGCTTCCTCGGGCTGAGGCGCCTCTCTAGCTTGTACTTTATGATCCTTGCTGGATCGGAAACCTCCTGCCGATTTATCTGCCACGTTTTGAGTCGCAGTTCTTCTGCACATTCGCTGTGGGTGGCTCTTTTGGCCGCAGCCTTTGCACACATAGTGTCTGAATCGACACAGATGGGCCCGATGTTTACCTCTGCAACGCTCGTATGTTAAACGATTCACATACCGGTTGGCGGACTCTGAGTCAGACTAATTCTTTGATCAACAGTTATTTTCTGCACAGTACTTTCCAGTGAGTTTTGATTCTGGGAGAATCTCAACGTTGAGGTCGTGAACGCCTGGCTTAAGGTGATGGTCTGCTTCACGTCCTGTCCCATTGCGAAAAAGTCCCGCAACACATTGTTGAGGAGTTCACTAAATTCGCATGATTCCGCGAGCCTTCGTAGGTCTGCGACATATTCCGCTAAATCCTGGCCCTCGGTGCGGCGGTGTGAGTAGAAGCGATACCTGGCCAGCGAAACCCGAGTTAAGGCTTCACCCTCTGTAAACTTTTCTAAACTACCAACGGCAGCCATCTCTGCGTGCAAGTCCGTGATCTGTTCTCGTCGCCAGTTAATATGTCTCTACTTATCTGTAGAATAACTCCACGAGGCCTAGTGCTGTGTTTGAACTGCTGCGACCTTAGTCTCTTTATTGTAACTCAGAGTGAGGCAGCAACGTGGTGCCCAGCCTTTTATACAGCTCCTGCCTGGGCCTCCCACAGTTGCACCCTCTAGTGGTACCAGCATGGTATGTACAGAGTATACATATATGACAACATGGATTTTACATTTACATCTTGGTATATTTGTTGGGTGGATTACAGTTGCGTTTCTTTTTGTGTGGTACATTTACATGATCAGTACAGGTATCTCAGTACAGGTACACAAGGACAGTCTAGTTCCAGCACGGCCGGATGAGATCTGGGTCGTCTGGTGGCCGCACAGCACCCCATGCTCGTGGGTCTGTGGGCGAGGTGAGTTCATTTTGCTCGAGTTGCCGGAACTCAGGGCTCTTGCTGTTGCTGCTAGTGTCGGGCAGGCCCAAAGACAGCTGATGTGTCTGTGACCTCCCTGTCATTTTCGTTTGCACAGTGTCGTTGCTGCTCCCTGGGAAGCGGTCAGAGGGAGTGAACGTTTCGTCTAAGCGACGATGGACTGCCTCGTCTTGTCTAGCAGTTCGCAGGGGACTGCTGACTCGCTTTCCTTGAGGGCACCATTGCGAGCACTCTCTAGTTTGGGATCCTGGCTGGTCCAGGTCCCGCTCGGAGGAGCTGTTGCGGGTGAGTTGTCACTCTTGGGCATTGCCATGGTGATGAGTGGGTTTGTGGGCTGTGCCTTTAACATAACTGCTTTTGAATTCCTGTCTTCTAGAAATGAACCCCCGTGCTTTGTTTGCACTTTGTTATGGCTTTGTTAACCTACTTTTAATGATTTGTGAATCTGTCTCCCTAGATCCCTTTGTGACTATCCCATTTAGTGTCTTATTTTCCAAGGAGTAGGTGGGCTCCTTATTCCTTCTACTTTGGTGTTGATTGAAGGATCAATATTGGCCAGGACGCCAGGAGAACTCCCCTGCTCTTCTTCAAAATAGTGCCATCGAGTCTTTTATATCCAGTGAGAGTAGACGGGGGCTTGGTTTAACATCTCACCTGAGAAGCTGGCAGCTCTGACAGTGTAGCACTCCCTCAGTTCTGTACTGAAGTATCAGCTTTGATTTTGTGCTCTGGACTCTGAAATGGGACTTGAACTCACGACCTTCTGACTCAGGGGCAGGAGTGCTACCACTGACACTTGGCTGGGGTGACCAGTCTCCCCTGGGAACACCTGGGGGAGGGGTGAAGCGACAGACTGAATTTTTACATTTTTTTACAATAGTCTTCCGTCCTCTGCTGAACACATTGACTTCCACTATACCTGGCTCAGGATTACTTGATACTTACTCTGAGTGCGAAAAGTGAATAAAACTGTTTCATCTCCAATGCATTCACTTTGTTGAGGACAAAATTCAGATAAAAGTTTTTTTTTTTAAATGGGCTGCACTTGTAATACCACAACCAACCGGACAGTGGCGCTGTTGGGCTTATAGAAGTTATCATGCTCATCAGCACCTCCCATCGGCCTTACAGTGACACTGCACCCATTATTTTGAAGCATATCTTCAGGTAACATTTTATAGATGTTTAAATAAAGGAGTCAGTATATTACAGGACAGTTAATAAACACGATACATCAATACATTAGTTAGCATATATTATGTACTGCAGTTATAATATATCATATTTAATACACATTCTATTATGGTCTACGAGCCAAAGAGGAATTCTACTCCAGCCTCGAACAATCCCTGTCCCGAGTCCCAACGGGCGACAAGATGATCCTCCTTGACGACTTCAACGCCAGAGTTGGAAAGGACACTGACCTCTGGGGAGGTGTGAGATTGGCAGAGAGGGGGTAGGGAAAGTCAACTCCAATGGCACCTCCTGATGAAATGCTTAGAACACGGCCTCATTATAACCAACACCCTGTTCCGTCAGAAGGACAAATATAAAGCCTCATGGCAACAACCTTGCTCCAAACACTGGCATCGGCTAGACTACGTCATCATCTGAGCGAGGGACCGCAAAGATGTGCGCATCACCCGCGCCATGACAGGAGCTGACGACTGCTGGACGGACCATCGCCTAATTCTCTCTGTTATCACCAACAGTATTGCCCCAAAACAGCGACAGCAACAGAAACAATGTCGTAGAAAAATCAACACCGGAGCACTCAAAGATCCTGCTAAGAAAGCACTATTCAGCCAACGTCTCACTACCAACCTGACGACTCCCAGTGACCCAGAGACGTAGAGTGTCCACAGAGCCTGGTCTGCCCTCAAGGCTTCCATAATTAGCACCTGCGAAGAGATGCTTGGTAACTCAACCAGGAAACACCAAGACTGGTTCGACGGGAACGACCAGGAGTACCAGGAGCTAATCATCATCGGCGAGAGGCAACAGTCCAGGGTGTGTAGAGGCCTACAAAAGGCTGAGAGTGCAGGAGTCAGGCAGTATCGGCGAGAGGCTTGTGGAGCTACAGGGAGAAGGCAAAAAAGTAGAAAGAAATAGAAAGGTGACGTCACAGCCAAGGGGCTAAGTGATTGGCTGGTGACTGGTAAGTAGTTTTTCTTTTTTCTCTTCCAGATCAGTCAGTAACTTTTAGCATTGTTGTTGCCAATTTAAGTTAATCTAAGGGTTAAGTCATAGGAGAGCTCGGACACATGATATGCTCCTTCTGTACTATGTGGGAAGTCAGGGACGCTTCGGGTGTCCCTGATGACTACGTGTGCGGGAAGTGTATCCGCCTCCAGCTCCTGACGGTCCGTGTTGCGGAATTGGAACTGAGGGTGGATTTACTCTGGAGCATCCACGATGCTGAGAATGACGTGAGTAGCACATGTAGCGAGTTGGTCTTACCGCAAGTGAAGGGTCCACAGCCAGCTAGGGAATGGAAGACCAGCAGGAAGAGCAGTGTAAGGAAGGTAGTGCAGGGGTCCCCTGCGGTCATCCCGCTGCAAAACAGATACACCGCTTTGAGTACTGTTGAGGGGGATGTCTCATCAGGGGAGGGCAGCAACAGCCAAGTTCATGGCACCATGGCTGGCTCTGCTGCACAGGAGGGCAGGAAAAAGAGTGGGAGAGCGATAGTGATAGGGGATTCGATTGTAAGGGGAATAGATAGGCGTTTCTGCGGCCGCAACCGAGACTCCAGGATGGTATGTTGCCTCCCTGGTACAAGGGTCAAGGATGTCTCGGAGCGGGTGCAGGACATTCTGAAAAGGGAGAGTGAACAGCCAGTTGTCGTGGTGCACATTGGTACCAACGATATAGGTAAAAAAAGGGATGAGGTCCTACGAGACGAATTTAAGGAGCTAGGAACTAAATTAAAACGTAGAACCTCAAAAGTAGTAATCTCGGGATTGCTACCAGTGCCACGTGCTAGTCAGAGTAGGAATCGCAGGATAGCTCAGATGAATATGTGGCTTGAGCAATAGTGCAGCAGGGAGGGATTCAAATTCCTGGGGCATTGGAACCGGTTCTGGGGGAGGTGGGGCCAGTACAAACTGGACGGTCTGCACCTGGGCAGGACCAGAACCAATGTCCTAGGGGGAGTGTTTGCTAGTGCTGTTGGGGAAGACTTAAACTAATATGGCAGGGGGATGGGAACCAATGCAGGGAGATAGAGGGAAACAAAATGGAGACAGAAGCAAAAGACAGAAAGGAGATCAGTAAAAGTGGAGGGCAGAGAAACCCAAGACAAAAAACAAAAAGGGCCAATGTACAGCAAAATTCTAAAGGGCCAAAGTGTAATAAAAAGGCAAGCATGAAAGCTCGGTGCCTCAATGCGAGGAGTATTCGGAACCCAGGAGAGGGCTCTGAGCTAGTTAGATTGGGTGAGAGCTCAGATGAACAGGACCCCAAGAAAGAATGCAAAAAGCAGGAGGGAGCAGAGTAGCACTGGGGTAAGTGTAAACCACAAGGTGATAGGAAGGGACAATATGTATGAATATAAAGGGGCTGCAGGAGGGGTCAAAACTAAAAATCATGGTTTAAAAACTAGTATTAAAATACTCTATCTAAACGCATGCAGCATTCGAAATAAAGTAAATGAGTTGACGGCACAAATCATTACAAATGGGTATGATTTGGTGGCCATTACAGAAACGTGGTTGCAGGGTGGCCAAGACTGGGAATTAAACATACAGGGGTATCTGACAATTCGGAAAGATAGACAAGAAGGGAAAGGAGGTGGGGTAGCTCTGTTAATAAAGGATGATATCAGGGCAGTTGTGAGAGACGATATTGGCTCTAATGAACAAAATGTTAAATCAGTGTGGGTGGAGATTAGAGATAGTAAGGGGAAAAAGTCACTGGTGGACGTAGTTTATAGGCCCCCAAATAATAACTTCACGGTGGAGCGGACAATAATCAAGGGAATAATAGAGGCATGTGAAAAAGGAATGGCAATAATCATGGGGGATTTTAACCGACATATCGATTGGTCAAATCCAATCGCATGGGGTAGCCTGGAGGAGGAATTCATAGAATGCAAACGGGATTGTCTCTTAGAACAGTATGTTACAGAACCTACAAGGGAGAAAGCTATCTTAGATCTGGTCCTGTGTAATGAGACAGGAATAATAAACGATCTCCTAGTAAAAGATCCTCTCGGAATGAGTGATCACAGTATGGTTGAATTTGTAATACAGATTGAGGGTGAGGAAGTAGTGTCTCAAACGAGTGTACTATGCTTAAACAAAGGGGACTACAGTGGGATGAGGGCAGAGTTGGATAAAGTAGGCTGGGAACACAGACTAAACAGTGGCACAATTGAGGAACAGTGGAGGACTTTTAAGGAGCTCTTTCATAGTACTCAACAAAAATATATTCCAGTGAAAAAGAAGGGCGGTAAGAGAAAGGATAACCAGCCGTGGATAACCAAGGAAATAAAGGAGAGTATCAAATTAAAAACCAATGCGTATAAGGTGGCCAAGGTTAGTGGGAAACTAGAAGATTGGGAACATTTTAAACGACAGCAAAGAATGACTAAGGAAGCAATAAAGAAAGGAAAGATAGATTAAGAAAGTAAACTTGCGCAAAACATAAAAACAGATAGTAAAAGCTTTTACCGATATATAAAACGGAAAAGAGTAACTAAAGTAAATGTTGGTCCCTTAGAAGATGAGAAGGGGGATTTAATAATGGGAAATGTGGAAATGGCTGGACCTTAAACAATTATTTTGCTTCGGTCTTCAGAGTGGAAGTCATAAAAACCATGCCAAAGATTGCTGGTCACGGGAATGTGGGAAGGGAGGACCTTGAGACAATCACTATCACTAGGGGGGTAGTGCTGGACAGGCTAATGGGACTCAAGGTAGACAAGTCCCCTGGTCCTGATGAAATGCATCCCAGGGTATTAAAAGAGATGGCGGAAGTTATAGCAGATGCATTCGTTATAATCTACCAAACTTCTCTGGACTCTGGGGAGGTACCATCGGATTGGAAAGCAGCTAATGTAACGCCTCTGTTTAAAAAAGGGGGCAGACAATAGGCAGGTAACCATAGGCCGGTTAGTTTAACATCTGTAGTGGGGAAAATGCTTGAAGCTATCATTAAGGAAGAAACAGCGGGACATCTAGATAGGAATAGTGCAATCAAGCAGACGCAACATGGATTCATGAAGGGGAAATCATGTTTAACTAATTTACTGGAATTCTTTGAGGATATAACGAGCATGGTGGATAGAGGTGTACCGATGGATGTGGTGTATATAGATTTCCAAAAGGCATTCGATAAGGTGCACACAAAAGGTTACTGCAGAAGATAAAGGTATGCGGAGTCAGAGGAAATGTATTAGCATGGATCGAGAATTGGCTGGCTAACAGAAAGCAGAGAGTCGGGATAAATGGGTCCTTTTCGGGTTGGAAATCGGTGGTTAGTGGTGTGCCACTGGGATCGGTGCTGGGACCACAACTGTTTACAATATACATAGATGACCTGGAAGAGGGGACAGAGTGTAGTGTAACAAAATTTGCAGATGACACAAAGATTAGTGGGAAAGCGGGTTGTGCAGAGGACACAGAGAGGCTGCAAAGAGATTTAGATAGATTAAGTGAATGGGCTAAGGTTTGGCAGATGGAATACAATGTCGGAAAATGTGAGGTCATCCACCTCAGAAAAAAAAAACAGTAAAAAGGAATATTATTTGAATTGGGAGAACTTACAACATGCTGCTGTGCAGAGGGACCTGGGGGTCCTTGTGCATGTATCCCAAAAAGTTAGTTTGCAGGTGCAGCATGTAATCAGGAAAGCGAATGGAATGTTGGCCTTCATTGCGAGAGGGATAGAGTACAAAAGCAGGGAGGTCCTGCTGCAACTGTACAGGGTATTGGTGAGGCCGCACCTGGAGTACTGCGTGCAGTTTTGTTCACCTTACTTAAGGAAGGATATACTAGCTTTGGAGGGGGTACAGAGACAATTCACTAGGCTGATTCTGGAGATGAGGGGGTTACCTTATGATGATAGATTGAGTAGACTGGGTCTTTACTCGTTGGAGTTCAGAAGGATGAGGGGTGATCTTATAGAAACATTTAAAATAATGAAAGGGATAGACAAGACAGAGGCAGAGAGGTTGTTTCCACTGGTCAGGGAGACTAGAACTAGGGGGCACAGCCTCAAAATACGAGGGAGCCAATTTAAAACCGAGTTGAGAAGGAATTTCTTCTCCCAGAGGGTTGTGAATCTGTGGAATTCTCTGCCCAAGGAAGCAGTTGAGGCTAGCTCATTGAATGTATTCAAATCACAGATAGATAGATTTTTAACCAATAAGGGAATTAGGGGTTATGGCGAGCGGGCGGGTAAGTGGAGCTGAGTTCATGGCCAGATCAGGCATGATCTTGTTGAATGGCGGAGCAGGCTCGAGGGGCTAGATGGCCAACTCCTGTTCCTAATTCTTATGTTCTTATATCATCATAGGTAGTCCCTCGAAACGAGAATGACTTGCTTCCACGCCAAAAAGGGATAAGTTCAAAGGTGTTTCAATGAAGGACCTAATATTCCAGGTTCGGAACTACATCTTGAAGGGTGGAAGATGCCTGTAAGTGGATTTTTTTAATGTGTGGTGGCCATTGCACACCAGCCACCACACGGGCTTGACAGAGCTAGGTCTTGGTCCAGTGGCAAGGGTTAACCAGGATGACTGGAGACCTGCTCTGCTGCACGAACCTACTGCACACACATATTGCAGTGTGGGCTGCCCCTGGGCCCTCGCCTCTTCTGGGCCCTGAACTCGTGCCTCTCCCGGGTCCCGATCACATTCCTCTACATTCTCTCGCCGCTCCAATCACCGACCTGGACCTTGATGACGTCACTCTTCGCTGCTGTTGCCCTCCTGCACCAGCTGACGCTGTACCTTGCAGTGCTACGCAACCACGCTACCCATGGCCGCCGCTCACTGCTCCTTTTATGGCCCCGACCTGCCGCCGATGGTCAAGACATTCTTGGACTGGAAACAGCAACATAACTCAAGGGCAAGAAAGTAGCTCTACAGATGTCTGAAGGCTGAGCTCCAACAGAAAACCCGCGACCTAAAGAACAGATGGTGGGTGGAGAAAGCACAAGAAATCCAACAGCTGGTCGACAGCCATGACGTGCGAGGATTCTTTAGTGCAGTCAGGATAACCTACGGTCCAAGCAGCAAGGCCCTACCCCACTGCTGGCCAAGAACGGAGAGGTGCTCATCTAGGACAGAGAGCCAGTGAGTACCCGTTGGAAGGAGCACTTCAAGGATCTCCTGAACCGAGACTCTGTCTTTGACGTGAGTGTCCTCGACTCCATTCTGCAGCATGCCACTCGCCACCATCTCAGCAAAACCCCAGCCCTGCACGAAGTTGAAAAGGCTCAAGGACAACAAGGCCTCAGGGGCAGATGGAATCCCTGTCGATGCACTAAAACACGGCGGAGAAGCACTGCAGGCGCGGATCCATGACCTCATCTCTCTTATCTGGAAGGAGGAGATCATGCCATGAGATCTCAGAGATGCTGTAATCGTGGCCATCTTCAAGAAAAGGGACAAGTTCGACTGCGGTAACTGCAGAAGAGTTTCCCTGCTGTCTGCCACTGGGAAAGTAATTGCAAGAATGCTCCTCAATCGCCTTCTCCCTGTGGCTGAAGAGCTCCACTCACTAAGGGGCACAATGGACATGATCTTCACCGCTTGGCAGATACAAGAGAAATGTAGGGAACAGCACCAACCCTTGCACATAGCCTTCTTTGACTTCACAAAAGACTTCGACACTCAACCGTGAGGGATTATGGAGCGTCCTCCTCAGATTCAGCTGCCCTCAAACGTTTGTCACCGTCCTCCACCTGCTCCATGATGACATGCAAGCCGTGATCCTGATCAACACATCCACCACTGACCCATTCCACGTTCGGACCGGGGTCAAGCAAGGCTGTGTTATCGCACCAACGCTCTTCTCGATCTTCCTTGCTGCAAAGCTCCATCTCACCCTCAGCAAGCTCCCCGCTGGAGTGGAGCTAAATTACAGGACAAACGGGAAACTGTTCAACCTCTGCTGCCTCCAGGCCAGATCCAAGGTCGTCCCATCCTCCGTCATCGAATTACAGTACGTGGACACCGGTTGCGCACTCGGAGGCCTAACTCCAAGGCATCGTTAACACCTTCACCGAGGCATACGAGAGCATGGGCCTTACACTAAACATCCGTAAGACAAAGGTCCTCCACCAACCTGCCCCCAACACATAGCACTGTCCCCCGGTTATCAAAATCCACGGCGCGGCCTTGGACAACATGGACCACTTTCCATGCCTCGGGAGCCTAATGTCATCAAGGGCAGGCATCAATGACAAGGTCCAACACCACCTCCAGTGTGCCAGTGCAGCCTTTGGTCGCCTGAGGAAGAGAGTGTTTGAAGACCAGGGCCTCAAACCCAGCACCAAGCTCATGGTTTACACAGCAGTCGTGATACCGACCCTCTTATATGGCTCAGAGACATGGGGCTAGAACCTCCACTTTCTTTGCATGTTTAACACCCACTTAATGCCCATTTTACCACTGAAATGATGTATAACGCCCATATATCGCCCATTTTGGCATAAAATGGAAACTGACAGGCATTTTTCAGAAACTTATGGCTGAGCGTTACTTTCCCCATGTGCTTAATGCCGGGAAAAAATATTACCGGCCGCCCACTTTTTTTGGGCGGAATCATCAGAATGGGCGAAATCATAATATCACCCAACATTACTTTCCGCACGGAATTAACGCCAAGATTCAATATTAACGCCCACCCACTGTTTTTTGTAATAAAGAGCATATTTACCCAAATTAGCGGCCATGGAAATCGTCCAGCGTCAATTTCACCACCTCACACACATACCGTCCACAGTATCGCTCGACCAAAGAAACGCCCAGAAAAAGTGGAACGAACGCCAGCGGTGTGGCTGGCATTTGTTAAATCCCATTCTTACGCGAGGAGTTGATATCTGAAAGATTGCCTGAAAGAGCGCTGATGTGAGTGACAACGCTGACACACTGCTGTGTGTAGGCAGCTCAGACATCAATGGTGCCCATCACCCTGGTGCCAGTTAAAGTTTACATTGATTGATGTTAAGTTGTTTTTAACCCTTTCATGGTAAGGAATCACCAGTGTGTAACGGTCCCGCTATCTGAGACAATGCGCAACATGGTTATGTTCAATAACAAAAATTTTATACCAACATTGGTCTGACATCATAAGTATCACAGCCAATAACACCCAACCCCCGTCCACAGCCCACTTTCCCCACCATTGACATCAATCACATGTTCAACATGTCCAGCAACACAGAATACAAAGGCAAAGCAGGAGCGTGGTCCCCAGCCCCCATACATTGCAACAAATAGCATACACCCAGATGGAGATATAACACAGCCATCACCTGCGGACATGCACCTCACTTTCCTTCCCCCCTCCCCTTCTTCTCCCCACCTCTACCCCTTCCCCTCCTCGCTCCATGACGCCTGGCCGAGGAGCTCCTCAGGTGGTGCCTCATTGTGGGGGATGAAGGCAGATGTGGTCATTGCGGGGGTAGATGCCGAGGGGGCAACATACTCTGATGCAGAAGTAGGATTTTGGTCCTTGCTCTCATCTGTCGTTCGCAGTGGTGGTGCGGAACCTAGGGGTGGAGTGCCGTGCTCAGGGACCACTGGGAGGCTTCTGCCAGCAGTGTTCCTGGCTATCACATCCAGGGCCTCCGCCATACGCGGAATTTACTCGGTCATGGTGGCCAGCTGTCGGGATATGACCCCCAATGCTTCGATGAGACGGTCACCAATGTCTGCAGTCCTCCTGGACAACTGTACCATCTCTCTGCTCTCATGTCGTGCTCGTGGAACAGACATGCCGCGTCCATGAGGCCTCCGTGGGGTCGGTGCCGTCCAGGGGACAAATGGGGTCCCCTGTGGCGATGTGCTTGGGGCCGGTACTTCCATGGTGGAGGCGGGAATGATTAGAGAATCACTAGAATGCCTTGGGGGTGGAATGGCTTCTGGAGCGTGGCGATGCAGGTTCTTCGAAGTTCGCGCTCTCATCTGTGGAGAACAGAACCAACGGATTGACGGGCGAGGATCGGAGCTCCTCAGCACCAGATGTAGTAGGATCATCCGTCGACTCCTGCCCCGCGCCCCCACTTTCTGGCCTCTGTGGTCTTGTCTTGGGTTGGGTTACTGGCTGAGCTGCAAAACACAAATGATGTTATTAGAGGAGAAGGAGGTGTAGGGTGACAAGGTGAGTCCAGCGCTACACACAGCACATGCAAGACAAAAACACCACCGCTCTCAAAATCATCGCAGACATCACATTTCATGACCATCAACACATTGTGCATTCCAATGATTTTCATTAGGCCAGCATTATTTCTATGACAATTTTAGAAATCATCTATCATAAATGATTGTTCAGATGTGAATGGGTGTGGCGTCGATTGACTTTACATCCCGCAATAGTGTAAGCTTTACTCACGTGGCATTACTTCAGGGTCTGCAGATGCACCTATGGCTGTCCGGGGGTGCTTCCCCACGAGTGCGAGCACCCGCTCCTCCATCTCAGTGATGCCGCTGGGGACTGGTGTCACCCCACCCGTTCACCTCTGCACGGACCTCATCGTCGATAGCTTCTGCTGTAAAAGGTGACAGGACGACATGGCACGAGATCATTGCGTGATATCATTGCTAGGTACTGTCACAGAGACTGATACAACACATAACCGACAGATGTAATCATGATTATTATGATAATTGTCATTCTTTACCTTAAGACGTGCAGCGTGACTGCAGGCTTTGAGTAAAACATTCCCGGTAAAAGTGCAAGACCTCACATCTGCTGATAGTCATTCATGATTGTTACAAATCAAATTATCTAAATACATAAGTGCATGTAAATAAATGTAATACTCTTGCGGATCCCACAAGGTCGTTCCATCGTTTGCGGCATTGGTTGTCCTCACGCACCTCATTGGGCGCCGACGAGACCACCTCTGCTATCTCGGTCCATATCTTCTGGTAGGCCTTTGAGGTGGGATTCCCACGCCCTCCATGTGTCAAATCACCCCAGCGTGACTCGACCTCCTGCAGGAGGGAGGCATTTGCCTCGTTCGAGAACCTCCTGGCTTTTTTGCGCCCTCCAATGTGCTCCTCTCCCAGCTCACTGCTCTCTCCAGCGTCAGTCTCCACAGCGTGCTGTGATGCCTCCTCCTCTCTCTCCATTATAGGCCAAATTCAGTCTAATATGTGGCTGGTAACAGCTAATTTTTGTTTGCCTACTTGCTGTGAAGCTCTAAAGTCTCCCCCCTTCCTCCCAAAGCAGCCACACCACACCCAGACACGCCTTCAATTCCTCTGAGCTCTCCCTCTCTCTGTCTCATCTTCTGCTAATGTCATGTGACCCTTGACCTCCAGAATCGCAGGAATCGAGTGTTGCCATGCCATTGCCAAGGCCAGCCATACTTTATGGCAGAAGGTCAAAAAAATTTAACTCTACCGCCCATTTCATTTCGCTCGCGGTAACACTCATTTTCAAAAATGTAAACTCGGTGTTTTGAGAATGAGCGAGAAGCCGGTAATCTGAAAACCCTTTTTTAATGCCCACGTCAGAAATAACGCCCATTTTTGGGCGATAAGCCCAAAAGTGGAGGTTCTAGCCCATGGACTATATACAGCAGGCACCTTAAAATGCTGGAGAAGTACCACCAATGTTGCCTCCGCAAGATCCAGCAAATCCATTGGCAGGACAAGCACACCGACGTCAGGCTAACATCCCCAGCATCGAAGCACTGACCACCCTCGATCAGCTCTGCTGGACGGGCCACATTGTCCGCATGCCTGATACGAGACTCCCAAAACAAGCGCTCTACTCGGAGCTCTGACACGGCAAGTGAGCCCCAGGTGTGCAGAGGACACCCTCCTTGAAAAAGTGCAACATCCCCATCGACACCTGGGAATCCCTGGCACAAGACCACCCAAAGTGGAGGAAAAGCATCTCGGAATGTGCTGAACACCTCGAGTCTCTTCACTGAAGCCAAGCATCGACAGTGAAAGGAGCGTGCGGCAAACCAGGCTCCCCATCCACCTGTTAACCACCATCTGCCCCACCTGTGACAGAGACTGTAAGTCCCGCATTGGACTCTTCAGTCACCTGAGGCCTCATCTTTAGTGTGGAAGCAAGTCATCCTCGACTCCGAGGGACTGCCTACAAAGAACATATATGATGCAGCTAGCCTGTATTGTGTGTTAGTACAGTTAGCATTGGACTTGGTGTGGTGCGAGTTAGGATATGGGCAGCAGAGCTTTTGATGCCATATGAGAAAGATAGAACTAACTTGCATTTATATAGCACCTTTCATGACCAGTGTTCCCTCTAAGCTGAGCATGTGTGCGGCTACGCAGCAATGGGGAATGTACTGTGCAGGCTGCTCACAAACTCTTTCTCCAAGAGGCTATACAGGTGGCCCAAAGCAGGTTTAAAGGTATCGCACACAAACCAAATGTCGAGGGAACATTGTTCACAACCTTAAGATGCCCCAAAACCAATGAAGTACTTTTAAAAAGAAGGGTGATCTAATTGAGGTGTTTAAAATGATAAAGGGATACGATAGGGTGGATGGAGAGAAAGTATTTCCTCTGGTGGGGGAATCCAGAACAAGGGGGTATACCCTTAACATTAGAGCTAGGCCGTTCAGGGGTGATGTCAGGAAGCACTTCTTCACACAAAGGGCAGTAGGAATCTAGAACTCTCTCCCCAAAATGCTGTCGATCCTGGGGGCCAATTGAAATTTTCAAGACTGATCAATATATTTTTGTTTGTTAAGGGTATCGAACGATATGGAGTAAAGGCGGATAAACAGATTGGTGATACAAATCAGCCAGGATCTAGCTGAATGATGGCTCGAAGAGCTGACTGGTCGACACCTATGTCGTGAAATGCGGCAGCCAATTTGTGTACAGCAAGGTCCCACAAACAGCAATGAGACTTTTAATCAGATAGTTTTATAGTGATGTTGGGTGAGGGATAGATATTGGCCAGCACACCGGGGAAATCTCCCCTGCTCTTCTTCAAAAGGGTACATGAGATCTTTAACATTCACCTGAGAAAACAGGTGCGACTTCAATTTAACATCTTACCTCCAACAGTGTCCCTTGGAGCAGAGAAGGCTAAAAGGAGATTTAATAGCTCGATGAATTAAATTTATGAAGGGTTTTGATAGGGTGGATAGGGAAAGACAATTTCATCTCTTGAAAAGAAAAGGCTGAGGGGTGACCTAATAGAGGTCTTTAAAATTATGAAACATTTTGATAGAGTGAATACAGAGAGAATGTTTCCATTTGGAATCAAATAGGGAATTCAGAAGAAACTTCTTTACCCAGAAGCTGGTGAAAATGTGGAACTCGGTACCACAGGGAGTGGTTGAGGTGAATAGTATCAATGCATTTAAGGGGAGGCTAGACAAGCCTATGAGGGAGAAGGGAATAGAGGGTTATACTGATAGATTTAGAAGGATGGGCGGTGGCTCAAGTAGACCATAAACGCCGGCAGGGTTTGGTTGGGTCGAATGGCCTGTTTCTGTGCTGTATATCCTGTGTAATCTATGGTTGGGGAGTCAGTGATGAGGAATCACCAATTTAAAATGATCATTGAGAGACTGAGGGAGAGATGTTTGGAGAAAGTTAATTATGCAGAGGGTTGTTGGAGTGCGGAATGCTTTGACATATAAGAGACCATTGTATCTTTTCAGGGAACATTGGATAATCATTTGAAGCAGAGTATGATATCAGGGTATGAGGAGAGAGCGGGGCAATGGGATTAGTTTTCGACTGCTCTTGCAAAGAGCTAGTCCAGCCACAATGGGCAGAATGGCCTCCTGTCCTGTAAACTCCTCTGGTTATTCTGTGGTTTTTCAGTCTCCTACTCTGGCTGATTGTTGCCAGGACTTCAAAGGTGGAACCCTTGACTTCCTGCAGATTATCCTTCCTGCTACAACCTTCCGGCTTTTGAAACCCAAGCTCAGATTCGTCTAAATGCTCAATTCTGATTTGCCTCATCTTCTCTCCTATTCTTTTCACCCTTGGTGGTGCCCGGCACTATATGCCTTGGGCATTCACCTCAAAAATACACAACCTCCAATTATTATAATACAGCTAAAATGCACTAGATTGTAGTATATATTTGTTTTATAATGCAATATATATATATATATACAGTTGACATATTTCACACAATAATTATATATAATAGTTATACATTATATGCATATAATAGTGACACATTATACAGTTACATATCATTTTCTCTTTGGAATATGGGCATTGCTGGTAAGGCCAGCATTTATTGCCCATCCCTAATTGCCCTTGAGAAGGTGGTGGTGAGCTGCCTTCGTGAACCGTTGCAGTCTGTGTGGTCAAGGTACTCCCACAGTGCCCTTAGGCAGTTCCAGGATTTTGACCCAGCGACGATGAAGGAATGACGATATATTTCCAAGTGTGTGACTTGGAGGGGAACGTGGAGGTGGTGGTGTTCCCATGTGCCTACTACCGTTGTCCTTATAATAGTTAAAGACAATACAGTTATATAAATAGGGGCTATAGTGTACAAGATAAGAATCTCACACCAATGTGATTGCCCTCTGAAGTAGCCCAGCAAGCCACTTGTATCAAACTGCTACAAAGACTAATAAGAATAAAACCTGTCGGAGCACCCGGCTATGATCTACGCATCGAATTTGGACACGACAAAAGCACACCCGGCCCAGTCGACCTGCAACGTTCTCTTCACTAACACCAAAGGACTGATCTGGTGCAAAGGTTGGTGCAGATGTCCCACTACATCAAGCAACAGTCTGACATAGTCATACTCACAGAATCATATCTATCAGGCAATGTCCCAAACTCTTCCATCACCATCCCTGGATATGTTCTGTCCCACCGGCAGGAGAGACCCCTCAGGGGTAACGGCACAGTGGTATGTAGTTGGGAGGGAGTGGCCCTGGGAGTCCTCAACATTGACTCTGGACCCCATGAAGTCTCATGGCTTCAGGTCCAGCATGAGCAAGGAAACCATCTGCTGATTATCACCTATCATCAGCTAATGAATCTGTACTCCTCCATGCTAAACACCATTTGGAGGAGGCACAGAATGTACTCTGGGTGGGGGACTTCAATATCCATCACCAAGAGGGGCTTGGGAGAAGGACATAGCTGTCAGGCTATTCTTGCGGCAGGTGGTGAGAGAACCACGTCCTCACCAATCTACCTGTCGCAGATGCATCTGTCCATGACGGCATTGGTAGCAGTGACCACACTGAGGATATCTTTCATCATGTTGTGTGACACACCCACTGTGCTAAATGGGATAGATTCTAGCAGCTCAAAACTGGGCATCCATGAAGTGCTGTGGGCCATCAGTAGCAGCAGAATTGTATTCCACCACAATCTGTAAACTCATGACCCAGCATATCCCTCACTCTACCATCACTATCATACCAGATGACCAACCCTGGTTCAATGAAGAGTGTAGAAGAGCATGCCAGGAGCAGCACCAGGTGTACCTGAAAATGAGGTCGAACCTGGTGAAGCTACAACACGGGACTACATGCATGCTGAATAGCAGAAGCAGCATGCTATAGACAGAGCTCAGCGATCCCACAACCAACGGATCACATCAAAGCTCTGCAGTCCTGCCATATCCAGTCGCGGATGGAGGTGGACCATTAAACAGTGAACGGGAGGAGGCTCCATGAACATCCTCATCCTCAACAATGGCGGAGCCCAGCACATGCGGCGGTGTCGAATGGCCAGCAATTCACCTCAGTGGTTTTTCCGGCGGCTCCCACTTCCACCCCGCTGCTGCTGAACCCTCCTAAGTGCGTCACCAAAGCGCGCACCGCCGATCTCCCACCCGAAACAAAATTTACCTGATAAAATCTTCGTCCCGCCGCACGGTGCTCACGACAGTTTTTTCTGTCAGTGCACTGTGTTTGCAGTGTGTGCAAAATGGCGGTGCGGCTGCCATTAAAGGGGAGGGCACACTGCCGCGGCCGCCATCTTATTTATTTTGTCGGCCGATTGCCTGGTCGGCCCGACAATTATGCCCCCGGCAGCTTGGCACCTCCTCTTGGGCGCCAGGCCGCTGGCCCGGCCGAAATCCTCCCTGGTGGCCCAGTGGACCGAACTTAACAAGATGCAGAGCTCACAGCGGCTCTCCCCTTTAAGTGAAGGAGAGAGACATGGTGATGCGCCAGTGTGATGATGTCATTAGTGCTATGCCGATGACTGACAGCGGCGGACACTCCGCCCGCTCCCACTTCTGATCCCATTATGACTTCCGTTCCACTTGGAAAAAAAAGACAAAGAGCTGAATTTCGCGCAAGAGGCCACCTCATCCATTGCGGTGGTGACAACAGTTCACTCACGGTAGGTGTGCTCCGTTTCCGGCGGGGGTGAATTTCAGCCCCAAGGTCTAAGCCTTTGTAACCTTCATCAGTCAGAGGTGCCAAGTGGATGATCCATCTCAGCCTCCTCCTGATGTCCCCACCATCACAGAAGCCAGTCTTCATCTAATTCGATTCACTCCATGTGATATCAAGAAACAGCTGAGCGCACTGGATACAGCAAAGGCTATGGGCCCCAACAACATCACAGCTGTCGTGCTGAAGACCTGTGCTCCAGAACTAGCCACGCCTCTAACCAAGCTGTTCCAGTACAGCTACAACACTGGCATCTACCCGACACTGTGGAAAACTGCCCAGGTATGCCCTGTCCATAAAAAGCAGAACAATTCTAATTCGGCCAATTACCACCCCATCAGTCTACTCTTAATCATCAGCAAAGTGATGGAAGGTGTTGTCAACAGTGCTATCAAGTGGCATTTACTCACCAATAACCTGCTCACCGATGCTAAGCTTGGGTTCCACCAGGACCACTCAGCTCCAAACCTCATTACAGCCTTGGCCCAAACATGGACAAAAGAGCTGAATTCCAGAGGTGAGAATATACTTAAATAAACAACAACAACTTAGTAAAACATCGCAAGGCGCTTTCAGGAGTGTTATCAGACACAATTTGTCACCAAACCACATAAGAAGCTATTACGACAGGTAACCAAAAGCTTGGTCAAAGAGGTAGGTTTTAAAGAGTGTCTTAAAGGAGGAAAGAGAGGTAGAGAGGCGGAGAGGTTTAGGGAGGGAATTCCAGAGCGTAGGGCAAAGGTAGCTGAAGGCACAGCCACCAATGGTGGAGCGATTAAAATCAAGGATACGCACGAGGCCAGAGTTGAAGGAGTGCAGATATCTTGGAGGGTTGTAGGGCTGGAGGAGATTACATTGATAGGGAGGGCGAGGCCATGGAGCAATTTAAAAACAAGGATGAGAATTTTAAAATCAAGGTGTTGCCGGACTGGGAGCCAATGTAGGTTGGCGAGCACAGGGCTGATGGGTGAGCGGGACTTGGTGCGAGTTATGATACGGGGCAGTAGATTTTTGGATGAGCTCAAATTACAGAGGTTGCAAAGTGCCAGGCTGGGCAGGAGAGCATTGGAGTAGTCAAATCTGGAGTTAACAAAGGCATGGATTGGGGTTTCAGCAACAGATGAGCTGAGGCAGGGGCGGAGACAGGCGATGTTATGGAGGTGGACGTGGAGGGAAGGTTATGGGGTCGGAAACTCAGCTCAGTGTCAAATAGCGCACCTAGATTGCGAAGAGTCTGGTTCAACCTCAGACATTGGCTGTGACTGGATAGATAGGAATGAAATCAAACGTTGGAGGAGGATGGTGTGGTCAGTCGTGTCAAAGGCCGCAGACAGGTCAAGAAGGCGGAGGAGCGGTAGTTTACCACAGTCACATAGGATGTTATTTGTGATGTTGATCGGGCTGTTTCAGTGCTGTGGCAGGAGCGGAGACCTGATTGGAGGGGTTGAAACATGGAGTTGCGAGAAAGATGGGCATGAACAGCAACTTGCATTTATCATCATATCATCATCATTATCATAGGCAGTCCCTCGGAATCGAGGAAGACTTGCTTCCACTCTTAAAATGAGTCCTTAGGTGGCTGAACAGTCCAATACGAGAGCCACAGTCCCTGTCACAGGTGGGACAGAGAGTGGCTGAGGGAAGGGGTGGGTGGGACTGGTTTGCCGCACGCTCTTTCCGCTGCCTGCGCTTGGTCTCTGCATGATCTCGGCGATGAGACTCGAGGTGCTCAGCGCCCTCCCGGATGCACTTCCTCCACTTAGGGCGGTCTTTGGTCAGGGACCTCCAGGTGTCGGTGGGGATGTTGCATTTTATCAGGGAGGCTTTGAGGGTGTCCCTGTAACGTTTCCTCTGCCCACCTTTAGCTCATTTGCCGTGAAGGAGTTCCGAGTAGAGTGCTTGTTTTGGGAGTCTCGTGTCTGGCATGCGAACAATGTGGCCTGCCTAGCGGAGCTGATCGAGTGTGGTCAGTGCTTCGCTGCTGGGGATGTTGGCCTGGTCGAGGACGCTGTGATATATTCACAGAACACAGCACACACAGGTCTTTCTAACATGGCAGGCAGCTCTTAGAAGTCTCTGGAACCTGCTGCTTCTGTTTAATTATTAACTCTGTAGTTGCAGTACACAATATTTCCACATCCACAGTGTGGAGCTTCAAACATTACAAGCTCACAGACATTACACTTCTCCCTCCTTAATGAAGAAGTTATCATAACAAACATCATACATAACTTGCATGTTTATACATAACACAGGATATAAACTTATTTTTTCCATATTTACAAATTTAACTTAACCACTTGTTTTCTGTTTCGAAGAGGATATCTTTGCTCTCAAACAGAACCTTCCAAACATGGTGTTGAATCTAAACTCATGCAAGGCTCATCCTGAGGAACGTTTTCCTCCATGGAATTTCCTTGATTTTCATTTGAACTCACTCTAACTTCAGACTCTTTGTTTTCCTGACTCGGACTCGGGCTTAAATTCTGATTTTCTCTTGGATTTGTTTCCAGTACATTGGATTTAGGATTTGCTACTGGTGTATCAAAACTATCTGAAAAGTCAGAAATAATTGAATCATTCCCACCTTCAACTCCTTCCATGTCTGTAGGTAAAATATGCTCAATGTGAACAAAGCTAACCTGTCCATTATCAAACATCTTTACCAAATATGTGCGAGGACCACATATCTTCACCACTCTTCCTGATAACCACTTTAACCATTTATGGTGATGGTTCTTCACTCTCACCTTCTGCTTTAATTTTACACTTCTCTCTTTTACTCTACCTCTATCATGATTCTCTTTCTGTCATAATTGTGTCTCTTCTACAGACTGTGCCAAATTTGGTTTTAACAATGAGAATCTGGTTCGTGGCTGTCGTTTTAGGAACAATTCTGCTGGTGTTCTACCAGTAGTTGTATGAGGAGTATTTCAATATGTAATTAGACAATTAGACAATTTGTGATCCAATGACAACTGTCGTTTCTTTGGATTTGGATCTAACATTTGTTTTATGAGGGCACGTTTTACAATTTGTACAGTGCGCTCTGCTGCACCATTTGAAGCAAGGTGGTATGGTGGAACCTTGGTATGTTTCACACCATTTTTGCTCATGAACTGTGCAAATTCTTCTGAATGAAATTGTGGCCCATTATCCGAAACAATTT
Organism: Pristiophorus japonicus; assembly: GCF_044704955.1. NCBI lineage: Eukaryota > Metazoa > Chordata > Chondrichthyes > Pristiophoridae > Pristiophorus > Pristiophorus japonicus. The sequence goes on from NC_091990.1 coordinate 56,463,313, forward strand.
CTTCTGGGAGGCCAAATTAAGAAAATAAACTTCGCAAAATGTCCAATGTTTTATTCGTTGTTATTTTCCACATTGGAAACACCTCAACCCACTTCGAATGGCTATCAATCACAATGAACAATTGTTGTCCTTCTAGCTCAGCAAAATCATATGTAGCCTTTGCCACACCCTGGGAGGCCATTTCCATGGCTGTAATGGTACTGATGGTGGTTGCTTGCTTACTGATTGACATATCGTACACTGACTCACAATGTACTCTATATCTTTATCAAGACCTGGACACCATAAATAACTGCATGCAAAACTCTTGATCAAGCACATTCCCAGGTGCTGGTCATGGAGGTCTGCTAATAATTTGGACCTGAATTTATTTGGTATAACCACTCTTGCACCCCACTTTATACAATCTTTATCAACTGATAATTGATTTCTTCGAATGAAGAATGGATGAATATCTTTGTCTGATACCTCGTTTGGCCATTCATTTGCATTATAATCATACACTTTTGACATAATTGGGTCACGTATGGTTGCTCTCCCAATCTCTTCCGCTTTGACTGGCAGTTCATCAGTGTATGAAAAATAAAACACTTCTTCCCTATTGGGTGTAACTTGTGATGGGGAAGGCAATCTAGACATAGCATCAGCATTACTAAGATCAGCTGATCACCTATATTCAATATCATATGTATATGCTGACAAAATCAAAGCCCATCTCTGCATTTGGGCTGCAGCTAATGTTGGAACTGGAGACTTCGGATGAAGGATTGCTGTTAGGGGCTTATGGTCCTTAACGATGGTAAATTTACGACCATACAAGTATTTGTGAAACTTCTTGACCCCAAAAATGAATGCCAAAGCTTCCCTTTCAATTTGCGCATAATTTTTCTCACTGGCACTGAGAGTGCGTGAAGCAAAAGCAATTGGTCTCTCCTCCCCACTACTTAATACATGAGAGATTACTGCCCCAACTCCATACGGAGAGGCATCACATGCTAGCTTAATCTCCTTCGATATTTCATAGAGAACTAACATGGTGCTCTCTACCAATTCGCTTTTACAGTCCTTGAATGCTGTATCGCATTCTTTTGACCACTTCCAATGGACCTGTTTTTTCAATAGTTCATTCAGTGGATGTAACACTATAGCCAAATTTGATAACTTCCCATAAAATTTCAAAAGACCCAAAAATGAATGAAGTTCAGTGACATTCCTGGGAGTGGGTGCATTTCTGATTGCATCCAGCTTTCCCATGGTTGGATTTAAACTATCTTTGTCTACTCTGTGCCCTAAGTACTCCACTGAGTTTTAAAATAACTCACGCTTGCGAGCAGACACTCGTACTCTGTTCTTCTCTAGCCGTTTGGGGACTTCATTCAATATGTTATGAATTTGCCTATTTGGTGTTGAAATTAGTATGTCATCTAAATAACATACTACCCCTTCAATACCTTGCAAAATCTGGTTCATCACCTCTTGGAATATGGCGGGGGTGGAAGATACTCCAACTGGTAGCATATTAAATTGATATAGGCCTAGATGAGCATTCATAGTCAAGCATGACTTGGATTTCTCATTTAGTTCAAGCTGTAAGTAGGCATTCGTAAGATCCAGTTTTGAGAAGATCTGACCACCTGTCAGTGTTGTGAACAAATCTTCTATAATTGGCAATGTATTGGGGACATTACCCTCTAGAACCTGGTTTACGGTTACTTTATAATCACCACACAATCTTACCTTACCATCGGACTTAGGTACAACAACAATGGGTGTAGCCCAATTACATCGATCTATCTTACTAACAATAGTCTCCAGTCTTTTGAGTTCTTGCTCAACTTTCTCCTTGAGTGCATATAGTACAGAACATGGCTTGCAGTAAACCGATCTAGTGTCCTTCTGTATCCTGACACTCACCTTGAAGCCTTGGATCGCACTGCCCGTTTCACAGAATACCTTCGGATACTTCTTGATAACATCATCCGTTGATGCAAATCTCGCTTCCACATGGAAAATCTCACTCCAATCCAGCTTCAGTGATCTCAACCAATTTCTTCCTAGTAATGCAGGTTTGTCTCCTTTCACTACTATTAGAGGCAAGTTCTGAAATTGATCTTTATATTTCACCGGTACGGTGATACGACCTAAAACAGGAATTTTCTCTCCTGAGTAGCCTCGCAGCTCCACCTGGGATTTCTTCAATGGGAAATCATGCAATTTGTTGAGGTATACACTCACGGATGCACCCGTGTCGAGTTCCATTGGTATTTTGAATCCCGCAATGTCTATGTGGATTTTGATACTTTTCAAATCGCTGTCCGTTAACCTCATCCTGATGACGTGTAACTCTAACATCTCCACGTCCTGTTGTTGTTCTTCCATGCTATGTAGTCTCTGGGGATTTCTACTCATAGCTTTGAAAACTGGACTCATAGCTCTAAAAGCTTCAGTTGGCATGCCTTCGCAAGATGCCCAGTCTTTCTGCAGAAGAAATACTCTGCCTTCACATATGGACAACTTTGAGCAATGTGTTGACTCTGGCACCTATAGCACGATTTCAATGCTCTTTAGAATTTCGAATTTCTGAGACTTTGGGCCCCCACCGCCTTTTACTTTGAACCTGCATGCAATTCACCTCGGTTGACTGACGACCGTAAGTATTATGAAATTCTCGGGAATATTGATCGGCCATGCCTATTGACCTCACTGTCTGACAAGCAATCTCAAACGTCAAGTCATCCATTGTCAGTAACTTCCTTCTGATCGCATCATTTTTCACCCCACAAACAAAACGTTCCCGCAATGCTCGGTTTTGAAAGTTTTTGAAATTACAGTGAATAGATAACTTTTTAATGCTACAATGTAATCACTGATACTTTTATCAGTCTTTTGATTTTGTATACCGAAATGATAGCTTTCAGCAATTTCTAATGGTTTGGGGTTATAGTGCTGCTCCAGCTTCGTTAAAATCTCTTTAAGCGTTGTGTCCTTTGGCTCATCAGGCACAAGCAGATTTACCAGCGTTTCATATAATTCAGGTCCAGCTGCAGATAAGAAGATAGCTCGCTTCCTTTCCAACACAGCCCGGTTCTGATCTGCATTCTCTGGAACTTCGATTATGTTATTTGCAGTGAAATACATTTCTAGCCGGTCCACATACGCCTTAAACCTTTCCTGGTCGCGTTTATATATACCTAAGTGTCCCATTACAGCTATGGGTGCTGCCATTTTGTCTCTGCAGTGCAGACAGTGTGCTCATTTATACCTCAGATTTTGTAGCTTTTTCCAAAGACAGAGAAGCTTCCAAAGTCTTTCTGTCGGCTGGCTGAATCCTTCAGCAACAAAATTTCAGCTTTAAATCATCCGAAAAATCCAATCTCGCCGCCAGATGTGATATATTCACAGAGCACAGCACACACAGCTTTCTAACATGGCAGGCTATGTTAGAAGTCTCGGAAGTCTCCAGAACCTGCTGCTTCTGTTTAATTATTAACTCTGTAGTTGCAGTACACAATACATCCACATCCACAGTGCAGCGCTACAAACATTACAAGTTCACAGATATTCCAGACGCTAATGTTGGTGCATCTGTCCTCCCAGGGGATTTGCAGGATCTTGAAGAGACATCGTTGGTGATATTTCTCCAGCTACTTGTGGTGTCTACTGTACATGGTCCATGTCTCTGAGCCATACAGGACCTATATAGCACTTTAATGTCAGAAAAGTCCCAGAGCGCTTCATGGAGATGTCATCAGAATGGAAAATACTATACACTCGTCGCATTGTCTGTAGATATTCACTTGTATAGCAATGATTAATTTTGCTTGTTGTGAAAGGCTGGTGTTTTACGCTGACACAATCGAAGAGTGATGGAATGTCTGCGACACAGAGCGCCACCCTTCCTGCTGTGCGCGAGCTCACCTCCCTCTCTGCCCCGTGTCCAACACGGTGCGCCGCTGATATAAAGGGCAGATTGCCACCATTTAATTTATTTTTCCTGCTTTCGCTTTGTGGACTGTGTGAGCAGTTGGTGCGAACGCTCATCAGCTTCCGTGATGGAGACTTCCGCTGTCTCGAAGGCTGCTGCTTGAAAGAACTGCTCTGTTAAACCCGCAGGTTTGGGCCACATGCGAGCCAGATGTCGCCGTTCTGAGGACAAACTATGCAAGCTTTGAAGAGCCCGGAGCCTCTCACGTCACGATATCCTGTCTGAATTCCCACCAACATCACAGGGTCACTCTTGGGCCTCCAGAGATGGAGTCAGCCGCACTTTGTTTCCCTGAAATATCCCCCTTCAGAAAGGCACCAGTAATGTATTTGCTGCATGGGTTCTTTGCTGAAGAATTCATAGCAACGCATTGCTAAGAAGAACGAGTTGGTTTATTAACAAAGGTTTAACAATCACACTACACATTACCAGTTCATCCACCAGGCTCACAACTGCATACCTCATCGTGGATGACCGAGACCCAACTGACTGGGGTTTTATTGAGTCTTGTGAACATCATCTTGTGACTGGCTAATCCATATACTCGGTGCATGATTTACAAACCTTTTGTTATCATTTCCCCCCCACCCCCCACCCCCAGTGATTTTCTCTCCTCTTTTCCGAAGGATTCTTGCTGAGGTGTGATTCAATGATCCACCTACTGGTCATTGCTTGCATGCGAGCTTTGACGATTAATATTGTCAAACTATTTGACAAAAGTGTCGATGACTTCAGCAGAGAGAATGATGAGTGGAAGGTAAAAAACACAATCAGTCACCCGTCAACAACAACAGCAACGATAACTTGTATTTATATAGCGCCTTTAACGTAGTACAATGTCCCAAGGCGCTTCACAGCAGTGTTATAAGACAAAACAAAACATTTGACACCGAGCCACATAAGAAGAAATTAATGCAGATGACCAAAAGCTTGGTCAAAGAGGTAGGTTTTAAGGAGCGTCTTAAAGGAGGAAAGAGAAGTAGAGAGGCGGAGAGGTTTAGGGAGGGAGTTCCAGAACTTGGGGCCCAGACAGCTGAAGGCACGACCACCAATGGTTGAACAGTTATAATCAGGGACGTTCAAAAGGGCAGAATTTGAGGAGCGCAGACATCTCGGGGGGGGTTGTGAGGCTGAAGGAGATTACAGAGATAGGGAGGGGCGAGACCATGGAGGCATTTGTAAACAAGGATGAGAAATTTGAAATTGAGGCGTTGCTTAACCAGGAGCCAATGTAGGTCGGGGTGATGGATGAGCGGGACTTGGTGTGAGTTAGGACATAGGCTGCCAAGTTTTGGATGACCTCAAGTTTCCGTAGGGTAGAATGTGGGAGTCCAGCCAGGAGTGCGTTGGAGTAGTCAAGTCTAGAGTCATCATCATAGGCAGTCTCTCGGAATCGAGGAAGACTTGCTTCTACTCTTAGGATGAGTCCTTAGGTGGCTGTACAGTCCAATACGAGAGCCACAGTCCCTGTCACAGGTGGGACAGACAGTCGTTGAGGGTAAGGGAGGGTGGGACAGGTTTGCCGCGCGTTCCTTCCGCTGCCTGCGCTTGTTTTCTGCATGCACTCGGCGATGAGGCTCGAGGCGCTCAGCGCCCTCGCAGATGCACTTCCCCCACTTAGGACGGTCTTGGGCCAGGAACTCCCAGGTGTCGGTGGGGATGTGGCTCTTTATCAGGGAGGCTTTGAGGATGTCCTTGTAACGTTTCCTCTGTCCACACGTGGCTCGTTTGCCATGAAGGAGTTTCGAGTAGAGCGCTTGCTTTGGGAGTCTCATGTCTGGCATGCGGACACTGGCCCGCCCAGCTGATCGAGTGTGGTCAGTGCTTCAATGCTGGGGATGTTGGCCTGGTCGAGGACGCTAACGTTGGTGCATCTGTCCTCCCAGGGTCTTTGTAGGATCTCGCGAAGGCTTCGTTGATGGTATTTCTCCAGCGACTTGAGGTGTCTGTACATGGTCCATGTCTCTGAACCATACAGGAGGGCGGATATTACTACAGCTCTCTAGACCATGAGCTTGGTGGTAGATTTGAGAGCCTGGTCTTCGAACACTCTTTTCCTCAGGCGGCCGAAGGCTGCACTGTTGCACTGCAGGCGGTGTTGAATCTTCTCATCAATGTCTGTTTTTGTTGATAAGAGGCTCCCGCGGTATGGGAAATAGTCCACGTTGTCCAGGGCCACGCCGTGGATCTTGATGACTGGGGGCAGTGCTGTCCGGCGAGGACAGGCTGGTGGAGGACCTTTGTCTTACGGATGTTTAGCGCAAGACCTATGCTTTCGTCTGCCTCAGTAAATACATCGATGATATCCTGGAGTTCAGCCTCTGAATGTGTGCAGACACAGGCGTCGTCCGCTTACTGTTGTTCAACGACAGAGGTTAGGGGTGGTCTTGGACCTGGCCTGGATACGGCGAAGGTTAAACAGCTTCCCACTGGTTCTGTAGTTTAATTCCACTCCAGCAGGGAGCTTGTTGACTGTGAGGTGGAGCATGGAAGCGAAGAAGATTGAGAAAAGGGTTGGAGCGATAACGCAGCCCTGTTTGATCCCTTCCGGATGTGAATTGGGTCTGTAATGGATCCGTTGGTAAGGATCACGGCCTGCATGTCGTCGTGGAGCAGGCGGAGGATGTTGACGAACTTTTGGGGGCATCCGAAACAGAGAAGGACGCTCCATAGACCCTTGCGGTTGACAATGTCAAAGGCCTTTGTAAGGTCGAAGAAGGCCATGTAAAAGGGCTGGCGCTGCTCCCTGCATTTTTCCTGCAGCTGTCGCGCTGCAAAGATCATGTCCGCCGTGCCCCGTAGGGGACGAAATCCGCACTGTGATTCCGGGAGGATGGTTGAGGAGGACTCTAGCGACAACTTTCCCAGTGGCTGATAGCATTGAGATTCCTCTGTAGTTACCGCAATCGGACTTGTCCCCTTTTTTAAAGATGGTCCCGATCACTGCATCTCTGAGATCTCCCGACATGCACTTCTCCCTTCAGATGAGAGAGATTTGAGGTCATGTATCCACGCCAACAGCGCCTCTCCGCCATAATTTAGCGCCTCAGCAGGAATCCCATCCGCTCCCGTAGCCTTGTTGTTCTTGAGCTGTCTTATGGCTTTGCCTACCTCGTGCAATGTTGGGGTCTCACTGAGGTGGTGGCGGGTCGCATGCTGCTGGATGGAGTCGAGAACACTCGAGTCAAAGGCAGAGTCTCGATTGAGGAGATCTTTGAAGTGTTCCTTCCAGTGGGCCCTGACAACCTCGGTGTCCTTGATGAGTATTTCCCCATTCTTGGCCAGGAGTGGGGTGGGGCCTTGGGTGTTTGGACCGTAGGTGGCGTTGACTGCAATGAAGAATCCTCGCACATCATGACTGTCGGCCAGTTGTTGTATTTTCTGTGCTTTCTCCATCCACCATCTGTTCTTTAGGTCCCGGGTTTTTTGTTGGACTTCAGCCTTGAGCCGTCTGTAATGCTGCTTTGATGCTCCCGAGTTGGATTGTTGCTTAAGGCTCAGAAATGCCCTGCACTTGTGATCTATTAGTCTTGGATCTCCTGATCATTCTCACCAAACTAGTCCTGGTGACCAAGTGTCTCTTCACAGGCACTAGTTATGGAGGCCTGGAGGGCAGACCAAGCACTGTGGGCATTCTGCATCTCAGGGTCATCAAGGCACACCATGTTAGCTGTGAGGCACTGGCTGTATAGGGCTCTCTTACCTGGGTCTTTAAGTGCCCCGGTATTGACTTTTTTGCGGCACTGCTTCTGCTGTCCTCTTCACTTTGGGGCGATGTTGATGATGCATCGGATTAGGCGGTGGTCCATCCAGCAGTCGTCAGCTCCTGTCATGGCGCGGGTGATGCGCACATCCTTGCGATCACTGGCTCGGACAATGACATAGTCGAGCAGGTGCCAGTGTTTGGAGCGAGGGTGTTGCCACGATGTCTTATATTTGTCCCCCTGGTGGGACAAGGTGTTGGTGATGAGAAGTTCATGTTCTAGATATTTTGTCAGGAGTAGGGTACCGCTGGAGTTGGCTTTCCCTAGCCTCCTCTCTGCCAATCACACTTCCCCAGAGGTCTGTGTCTTTGCTGACCCTGGCGTTGAAGTCACCGAGGAGGATCAGTTTGTCGCCCGCGGGGACGCAGGACAGGGATTTTTCGAGGTTTGAGTAAAAACCCACTTTGGTCTCATCCATTGGGGTGTATGCACTGATGACTGTGGCGCATTGGTTCCAGGATAGGGTGAGTCGGAGAGTCATGAGGTATTTGTTAACCCCGCAGGGGGGAGTCTTTGAGGTGGTCAACCAGCTTGTTTTTAATGGCGAAGCCGACTCCGTGAAGGCGGCGTTCTTCCTCTAGTTTCCCTTTCCAGAAAAAGGTATACCCTCCACCTTGTTCCTTGAGCTGGCCTTCCCCTGCCCACCGGGTCTTGCTTAGGACAGCGATGTCGATGTCAAAGCGTCTAAGTTCCCGGGCAACTATGGCGATGCGGCATTCCGGCCTGTCGCTGTTGGAGTTGTCCGTGAGGGTCCTGACATTCCAGGTCCTGAACTTTGAAGTGGAAGATGCCTGTGCGTGAGTTCTTTTAATGTGGGGTGGCCGTTGCACACTGGCCAGCACACGGGCTTAGCTGAGCAAGGTCTTGGTCTAGTGGCAATGGGGTCCAAGACGACTGGAGACCAGGCACTGCTGTATGAGCCTAATTGTCTACAGCGAAGTGTTGGCCACAAGCTTGGCGCCGAGTAGTGCCATTGATGGTAGATGGCCCGAGGCTTGGTTGAGGGCAGGCATTAGGAGGGTAATTGGCCCACTGGGGTTCCGAGTGGAAGATCACCAAGGAGTGAGACGGTGGAAGAGTCATAGCCGTGATGCTCACCAGTAGAAGTGGCCAGGTCACCAGTGGGGAAGGAGAGGTCCAGCCATCGCTGAGGAGAGGTTGGAGTGAAGAAGGCCCACCGCAGGAGCAGGGTGGGGGTGATGTTCCGGTCGCCTGGTTGGAGGCTCACCTGCTCGCCGAGTGTTGCTATGAGTAATCCGGTTTCAAATGACTGAAAATGATGCTAATAAAACACACCAAACTATTTTTTAGTTAGATTGGGTTACAGTGGCCCCCAGCGGCGACCAGGCGTTTCGGGCCCCTGGCGGCGTCCAGACCTCTCCCCAGCAGTGACTGGATCCCCTCCTCCAGCGGCAACAGCTGTGCCTCTCCTCCACGATGGTATTTGGGCCTCCTCCTCTTCCACGACGGCGGCTGGTCTTTCCCCCTCCTTCAGAGACGACTGGGCCTCTACTTCCCCACAGTACTCCAGGTGTGGCCTAACCAGGGCTTTGTACAGCTGCAGGGGGTGGCAGCACCCATGGAACTATACCAAAGGAAGTAACTTACTATTAACTTTCATTTTAAACTTTTAAACAACTTGGGAAACTTTTAACCAACTTGGGAAAACTTAAAATTCCGGGAGAAACTTTTAAAACTTCTGGAGAAACTTTTAAACCTTCTGGAGAAACTTTTAAACAACGTGGAAGAACTTTCAAGAATTATTTTCTTATAAAACTTTTACGAAGTCTAGAGGTAACAAAGGCATGGATGAGGGCTTCAGCAGCAGATGAGCTGAGGCAGGGGCGGAGACGGGCGATGTTACGAAGGTGGAAATAGGTGGTTTTAGTTATGCCACGGATATGTGGCCGGAAGCTCATTTCAGGGTCAAATATGACACCAAGGTTGCGAAGTCTGGTTCAACCTCAGACAGATGCTAGGGAGAGGGATGGAATCGGTGGCTAGGGAACGCAGCCACTTCAACTGTACAAGTTAACGATTGACTTCAGGACACCCTCTGCGCTAGCTCACCATTGATCTCTGCACTAGTTCAGGCACACCTTGACTTAAGTATTTGTACTGCAAATATGCGGAGGAATTTATTAAGTAAATATACTTCCTTCTCATAGTTTAAAAGAATGTGGTAACACATTAAAAGGACCAGGATTCATCGGCAGCCTATGCTGAGTTTGCTCACCTCAACCTTGCAGTTGGGCTACAATTGGCCTCGTTGTCTGTGGAGGGAAAGTCCCTTCTAATTCACTATCCCGTGACTCGTGCTGGAATGTGTGTGTGGGTGGGCATCGGGTGAGATCAGGCTTGGCTGTGAGGACCCTCATGGCCAGCCAACACTAACTGTCTAGCTTCATACAGGAAGAGTGGGTGCGATACTGGAAGCTCTGTGGAACCAGACCTCAGCGGGACTCAGTTCCTTCAGGAGAGGAAAGGACGTGGGGGAGAAGATTGAAAGGAAAGCAAACTTGGGGCTGGATTTTCCTCATCCCGCCCCCTATAGATTTGGGGCAGGACTTCCGCCCTCCACCCCGACACTAACCCCACACGACCCCGTTTCCTGGGTCGACGATTATTACATATTGATGCCTGGCTCCTGGCAGGATTCCCGCCAGCAAGCAGGAGGTGCCAGGGTTCTTCAGAAGAGGTCCTCAGCAAACCTGAAGAGGTCTTCAGCAGGTAAGTCACTGGGGTGACTTGGAGGGAGGGAGAGGCTTATTGTGAGTTGGTATCTGCACGTGGTGGAGAAGGAACGACCAGTTGCAGTCCTGGCAAGGGGAAGGAAATTGAGCTTGGGTCGGTGAGCCAGTGAGAGGCCTCACTGACTTTGGCCCCTTTCTCGGGTAGCGTGATAGAGAACAATCCACCCCAAACTCGAGGGCATCCTCTTCAGATTTCCCCCAATGTTCCCACCACTCCTGAGGTGGAGTGACCTTGGCATTCTCGTCCAGATCCTCTCTTCCCAGACAGACAGTATGGAGCACAGGTCCCTGACTGTGTCTGCTGATATTAATTCAGCTCATGTAACTCTTGGACTGTAACCTAAGGAGAGAGTTCATTGAACGTTCTGTACTCTCTAAACACTGCACAGAACACAAACAATCCATTTTAATCTGCTGTACTTCTGGTTAGGACAGGGGTCAGCAGCTCACAAATGGCTGGCTTTCGAATTTTATTTAGTCAAAATAAATTGTGCATTGAACTTGAGAACCGCTGAACGCTGGCTTGTCTGGGATAGCTCTCCCTCTTCAGGGGGCTCTGCCCTTATCACTGTGAGCCGAGGAAATACTTATTATTACAACTGTTGCCCCAGGGCTGTTCTGCTGCTCTCCCTTCCCAGGCCCAAAGCCTTCATTTCTTTTTTTAATGTTCCCCCCACCCCCCCCCCCCACTTCCTCTTCTATGGTCAGTTGCTACCCACCTAAATGGCCATTTTCATTTAGTGAGCCCAGACCATAGTGTTGATTTTGGGGGGCCTTGCCTGGCATTAATGGGGCCTACTGACAGGTGTCCAAAGTGCCCGCCTGTTTCAAGCCATGGAGCCCCTTTTAATATGGAAATCGGGGTCTTGTGACGTAAATAGGACCCCGACCACCATTTTAGATTGTCCCCCACCCCCCTGCCGCTCGCCTGCCAGATTTAAATGAGGCCGAGGTCTCAAAATCATGGCATCAAGATTGGACAGCTGGCTGGGGGAGTGCGCTGGTCCGCCGCTCAAAAGATCCAAATCGAACCCAGTGTTAAGAGAGAGAAAGACTTGATTTGACATAGCTTCTTGGACAAAATGCTTTGCAACCAATGAAGGACTTTTGAAGTGTAGTCACTGCTGCAATGTAAGAAACACAGCAGCCAATTTGTGCACAGCAAGGTCCCACAAACAGCAATGTGATAATGACCAGATAACGTGTTTTAATGATGTTGGATGAGGGATAAATATTGGCCAGGACACTGGGAATAACGCCCCTGCTCTCCTTTGATTAGTGACATGGGATCTTTAAGTCCACCTGAGAGGGCAGACAGGCCTCAGCTTATCGTCTCATCCAAAAGATGGTACCTCTGACAGTGCAGCACTCAGTGTCACTCCAGACTCTGTGCTCAAGTTTCTGGAGGGGGATTTGAACCCACGACCTCTGCCTCAGTGGCGAGAGTGTTGCCCAGTGAGCCATGGCTGTTGGAAGGCTACTTTGCTTTCAGCAGCATCACAGCTGAGTCCAACAGTCCTCACCCAATGTGCACTTTCCACCGGGTCTCAGGAAGGAACAGGAATTCTGCTGATTTTTTTCACTCCTTGGGCTCAAAGTGCGATATACTGGTTTGAGTTACTAAAAAATCAGACTGTGTATTGTGATCAAAAAGGTCAGTGTTGAGCTGGAGCACAGAGCTGGGTAAATCGCTATCGGAGTGGAACTCAAGCAGAGTGGAAGAATTTGGTGAAAGTAGGAATTCGGTGCAGAGGAGGAAAGCGGTTTCTCGTGACTAACACCAAAGGTGGACTCTAAGTTGAGTATCTCAATATCTAATATATAGTTTCATTGTGTTTAGTATCTTTGTGGTTCTGGTTAAACTTGAGTACATTTTTGTCTTTTTTTCTCTCTATGTTAGGTCTGTGGGTTAAACTAAAGTTTAGTTAGTAATCTATTAACTAGAGGCATGGCAGAGCCACTCAGTCCCAACAGATGCACATCCTGGATCATGTGGGAAGTCCAAGATACTTCTAGTGTCTTGGACAGCCACATGTGCAGGAAGTGTTGTCGGCTGGAGGAGCTGGAGCTCCAGGTTTCAGAGCGGGAGCAGTGGCTGGCATCACTGCGGTGCATCCGCAAGGCTTAGAAATTCATGGATAGTTTCAGGAGATAGTCATCCTGCAGCTTAAGTGTTTGCAGGCAGAGAGGGAGACTGCCAGACAGACAAGGAGGACCCCTAAGTGCATCTCGCTCTTCAACCGGTATTCTGTTCTGAATATTGGTGTGGGTGATAGTTCCTCTGAGGAGTACAAGCAGAGCCAAGTCCACAGCATCATGAGTGGCTCAGCAATAATGATAGGAGATTCGATAGTATGGGGAACAGACAGGCATTCCTATGGCCGCAGACGTGACTCCAGGATGGTATGTTGCCTCCCTAGTGCTAGGGTCAAGGATGTCACCGAGCGGCTGCAGGGCATTGAGGGGGGAGAGTGACCAGCCAGAAGTTGTGGGCCATACTGTACCAATGACATCGGTAGAAAGGTGGGATGAAGGCCCGTAGGCAGATTTTAGGGAGCTAGGAAAGACATTAATAAGCAGGACCTCAAAGGTAGTAATCTCCGGATTACTCCTGGTGCCATGCGCTAATGAGTACAGAAATAGGAGGATAGAGCAGATGAATGCGTGGCTGGAGAGATGGTGCAGGCGGGAGGGCTTTAGATTCCTGGGGCATTGGGACCATTTCTGGGGGAAGTGGGATCTGTACAAGCCGGACGGGTTGCACCTCAACAGAGCCGGGACCAATATCCTCATGGGGAGATTGTCTAGTGGTTTTGTTGAGGGTTTAAACTAGCTTGGTAGGGGTTGGGAACCTGAGCATAGATTCAGACAGGAGAGAAACCAAGCTGGAAATGGAAGGCAGAAAATGAGTAATTGAGTTTGGAAGGCAGAGGAAACAAAGGCTAGAAAATAGACAACAAAGGGGCTAGGCAGTGCTTAATGGCATATACTTCAATGCAAGGAGTCTAATGAATAAGGCAGATGAGCTGAGGGCACAGATGGGAGTATGATATTATAGCTATTACTTAAACATGGTTGAAAGAAGGGCAGCTCAACATTCCTGGTTACAGGGTTTTCAGACGAGTTGCAGAGGGGGATAAAAAGGAGGGAGTTAAAATATTGATTAAAGAAACAATTCATCATCATCATAGGCAATCCCTTGGAATCGAGGAAAACTTGCTTCCATTCGAAAAATTAGTCCCTAGGTGGCTGAACAGTCCAATACGAGAACCACAGTCCCTGTTACAGGTGGGACAGACAGTCGTTGAGGAAAGGGGTGGGTGGGACTGGTTTGCCGCACGCTCTTTCCGCTGCCTGCGCTTGATTTCTGCATGCTCTTGGCGATGAGACTCGAGGTGCTCAGCGCCCTCATGGATGCACTTCCTCCACTTAGGGCGGTCTTTGGCCAGGGACTCCCAGGTTCAGTGGGGATGTTGCAAAGAGGCTTTGAGGGTGTCCTTGTAACATTTCCTCTGCCACCTTTGGCTCGTTTGCCTTGAAAGAGTTCTGAGTAGAGCGCTTGCTTTGGGAGCCTCGTGTCTGGCATGCGAACAATATGGCCTGCCCAGTGGAGCTGATCAAGTGTGGTCAGTGCTTCAGTGCTGGGGATGTTGGCCTGGTCGAGGATGCTAATGTTGGTGCACCTGTCCTCCCAGGGGATTTTCAGGATCTTGCAGTACAGCACTGCCCCCCAGTCATCAAGATCCACGGCGCGGCCCTGGACAACGTGGATCATTTCCCATACCTCGGGAGCCTCTTATCAACAAGAGTAGACATTGTCGATGAGATTCAACACTGCCTCCAGTGCGCCAGTGAAGCCTTCGGCCGCTTGAGGAAAAGAGTGTTTCAAGACCAGGCCCTCAAATCTGCCACCAAGTTCAAGGTCTATAGGGCTGTAGTAATACCCACCCTCCTGTACAGCTCAGAGACATGGACCATATACAGTAGACACCTCAAGGCGCTGGAGAAATACCACCAACGATGTCTCCGCAAAAAAACTATTACAGCTGTGAGGAGGGATGATATGTTAGAAGGATCATCAAATGAAACCATATGGGTTGAACTGAAGTACAAAAAATAGGCGATCACACTGCAGGGAGTGTACTATAGACCCCCAAATAGTCAGAGGGAGATAGAAGAGCAAGTATGTAGGCAAATTTCTGAGAAATGCAAAAACAATAGGGAAATAATAGTTGGGGATTTCAACTATCATAATATTAACTTAGGGATAGAATCAGTGTAAAAGGTATAGAGGGCACAGAATTCTTAAAATGTATTCAGGAGAACTTTTTTAGCCAGTACGTAGCAAGCCGAACAAGTGAGGGGATGGTGCGGCACTCGGTTTTAAGGAATGAAGCTGGGCAGGCGAAAAGGGTATCAGTGGGAGAGCACTTTGCTGGTAGTGATCATAATTCAGTTAGATTTAGCATAGTTATGGAAAAGGACAAAGATAGATCAGGAGTACAAGTTCTCACTTGGGGAATGACCAATTTTACTAAGCTGATTTAGCAAAAGTGGACAGCTACATAAAAGTAAATCAGTGTCAGAGCAGTGGGAGGCATTCCAGGAGGAGATAGTGAGGGTTCAGAGCAAGTATGTTCCCACAAGGAAAAAGGTGGGACTCCCAATTCTAGAGCCCCCTGGATGTCAAGGGCAGGAAAAGGCAAAAAAGGGAAAGCTTATGTCAGATACCGAGAGCTAAATACTGCAGAGAGCCTACAGGAGTATAGAAAGTGCAGGGGTGAAATGAAAAAGGAAATTAGGAAAACAAAGAGAGGGCATGAAAAATTATTGGCAAGTAAAATCAAAGAAAACCAAAGATGTTTTACAAATACATAAAGTTGGATAACTAAAGAAAGAGTAGGCTATTAGTGACCAAAATGGAAGCTTGTGTGTGCAGGCGAAGATGTGGGTATGGTTCTTAATGAATTCTGTGTGTCTGCTTTCACATAAGAGAGGGTCGATGCAAACATTGTAGTTAAGGAGGAGGAGTGTGAAATATTAGATGAGTTAAACATAGTGAGAAAAGAAGTATTAAGGGTTTAGCATCTTTGAAAATAGATAAATCCCCAGGCCCGGATGAAATGTATCCCAAGCTGTTAAGAGAAGCAAGGGAGGAAATAGAGGAGGCTCTGACCATCATTTTTCAATCCTCTCTCGCTATAGGTGTGATTCCGGGGGACTGGAGGACTGCTATCTTTGTACCATTGTTTAAAAAGGGAGAAAGGGATAGACTGAGTAATTACAGGACGGCCAGCCTAAATTCGATGGTGGGAAAATTGTTGGAAAAAATTCTGAGGGACAGAATTAATCGTCACTTAGAAAGGCGTGGATTAATCAAAGATAGTCAGCATGGATTTATTGAGGGAACGTCGTGTCTGACTAACTTGATTGAATTTTTTGAGGAGGTAATAAGAAGAGTCGATGAAGGTAGTGCGTTTGATGCAGTGTATATGGATTTTAGCAAGGCTTTTGATGAGGACCCATTGGCAGACCGGGCACAAAAGTAAAAGCCCATGGAATCCAGGGCAACGTGGCAAGTTGGATCCAAAATTGGCTCAGAGGCAGGAAGCAAAGGGTAATGGTTGATAGGTATTTTTGTGATTGGAAACCTGTTTCTAGTTGGGTTTTACAGGGCTCAGTACTAGGCCCCTTGCTTTTTGTGGTATATATCAGTGATTTAGACTTCAGTGTGGGGAGCATGATTAAAAAGTTTGCAGATGATACAAAAATTGGCCGTGTGGTGGACAGTGAGGAAGAAAGCTGTAGACTGCAGGGTTGGCAGGTGGGCAGAAAAGTGACAAATTGAATTCAATCTGGCAAAGTGTGAGGTAATGCATTTGGGGAGGGCTAACAAGGCAACGGAATGCACAATAAAAGGTAGGACACTGAGAAGTGTAGAGGAACTGAAGGACCTGAGATTGCATGTTCACAGATCTCTGAAGGTAGCAGGACAGGTAGATATGGTGGTTAAGAAGGCATACAGGATACTTGCTATTAGCCAATGCATCGAATATAAGAGCAGGGAGTTTATGCTTGAACTGTGTAAAACACTGATAAGGCCACAGCTAGAGTATTGTGTGCAGTACTGGTCACCATATGACAGCAAAGGTGTGATTGCACTAGAGCAGGTACAGAGGAGATTTACGAGGATGTTGCCTGGACTGGAGAATTTTAGCTTGAGGAAAGATTGGATAGGCTGGGTTTGTTTTCTTTGGAACAGAGGAGGCTGAGGGGAGTCTTGATTGAGGCGTATAAAATTATGAGGGGCCGAGATAGAGTGGATACTTCCCTTAGCAGAGAGCTCAATAACCAGGTGGCATAGATTTAAAGTAATTGGTAGAAGGATTAGAGGGGTAGTCAGGAGAACCTTTTGCACCCAGAGGGTGGTGGGGGTCTGGAACTTACTGCCTGAAAGGGTGGTAGAGGCAGAAATGCTTATCACATTGAAAAAGTACTTGGATATGCACTTGAAGTGCTATAACCTACAGGGCTACAGATGAAGAGTTGGAAAGTGGGATTTGGCTGGATAGCTCTTTTATGGCCGGCACAGACATAATGGGCTGAATGGCCTCCTTCTGTGCCATAAATTTCTATGATTGTATGATTCTATGAAAAGGGTTTGTGTCTTTGATTCAAACATATTGCTTCTGCTGTGTGGACAACCTAGAGCTTGCTCAATCTACAGAGCCGTTTGTATTTTATTTAAAGTAAATCTTATAGAGGGGATTGACTTATGAGGAAAGGTTGAGTAGGTTAGGCCTCTACTCATTGGAATTCAGAAGAATGAGAGGTGATCTTATCGAAACGTATAAGATTATGAGGGGGCTTGACGAGGTAGATGCAGAGAGGATGTTTCCACTGGTAGGGGAGACTCGAACTAGGGGACATAATCTTAGAATAAGGGGTCGCCCATTTAAAACAATGTAGGTCCTTTGCAGTCAGAATTTATAATGGGGAACAAAGAAATGGCAGACCAATTTAACAAATACTTTGGATCTGTCTTCACTAAGGAAGACACAAATAATCTTCCGGAAATACTAGGGGTTCGAGGGTCCAGTGAAAAAGAGGAACTGAAGGAAATCCTTATTAGTCAGGAAATTGTGTTAGGGAAATTGATGGGGTTGAAGGCCGATAAATCTCCAGGGCCTATACACTGCATCACAGAGTACTTAAGGAAGTGGCCCTAGAAATAGTGGATGTATTGGTGATCATTTTCGAATATTCTATTGACTCTGGATCAGTTCCTATGGACTGGAGGGTAGCTAATGTAACACCACTTTTTAAAAAAGGAGGGAGAGAGAAAACAGGGAATTATAGAATGGTCAGCCGGACATCGGTGGTGGGGAAAATGTTGGAATCAATTATTAAAGATGAAATAGCAGCGCATTTGGAAAGCAGTGACAGGATCGGTCCTAGTCAGCATCGATTTATGAAAGGGAAATCATGCTTGACAAATCTCCTAGAATTTTTTGAGGATGTAACTAGTAGATGGACAAGGGAGAACCAGTGGATGTGGTGTATTTGGACTTTCAAAAGGCTTTTAACAAGGTCCCACACAAGAGATTGGTGTGCAAAATTAAAGCACATGGTATTGGGGTAATGTACTGACGTGGATAGAGAACTGGTTGGCAGACAGGAAGCAGTGAGTCAGAATAAACGGGTCTTTTTCAGAATGGCAGGCAGTGACCAGTGGGGTGCCACAGGGTTCAGTGCTGGGACATCAGCTATTTACAATATACATCAATGATTTAGATAAAGAAATTGAATGTAATATTTCCAAGTTTGCAGATGACACTAAGGTGGGTGGTGGTGTGAGCTGTGAGGAGGATGCTACGAGGCTGCAAGGTGACTTGGACAGGTTAGGTGAGTGGGCAAATGCATGGCAGATGCAGTATAATGTGGATAAATGTGAGGTTATCCACTTTTGGGGCAAAAACAGGAAGACAGAATATTATCTGAATGGCAGCAGATTAGGAAAAGGGGGTACAATGAGAAAAAGGGAAGTGCAACGAGACCTGGGTGTCATGGTACATCAATCATTAAAGTTTGGCATACAGGTACAGCAGGCGGTGAAGAAGACAAATGGCATGTTGGCCTTCATAGCTAGAGGATTTGAGTATAGGAGCAGGGAGGTCTTACTGCAGTTGTACAGAGCCTTGGTGAGGCCACACCAGGAATATTGTGTTCAGTTTTGGTCTCCTAATCTGAGGAAGGACATTCTTGCTATATTGAAGGAGTACAATGAAGGTTCACCAGATTGATTCCCGGGATGGCAGGACTGACATATGAGGAGAGACTGGATCAACTGGGCTTGTATCCACTGGAGTTTAGAAGAATGAGAGGGGATCTCATAGAAACATATAAAATTCTGACAGGATTGGACAGGTTAGAGGCAGGAAGAATGGTCCCGTTGCTGGGGAGTTCCAAAACCAGGGGTCACTCTCTAAGAATAATGGGTAAGCCATTTAGGACTGAGATGAGGAGAAACTTCTTCATTCAACAAGTGGTTAACTTGTGGAATTCTCTACCACAGAAAGGTTTTGATGCCAGTTCGTTAGATATATTCAAAAGGGAGTTAGATGTGGCCCTTACTACCAAAGGGATCAAGAGGTATGGAGAGAAAGCAGGAAAGGGATAATGAGGTTGAATGATCAGCCATGATCTTATTGAATGGCAGTGCAGGCTCGAAGGGCAGAATGGCCTACTCCTGCTCCTAATTTTTATGTTTCTGTGAGGAGAAATTTCTTCTCTCGGGGTTGTAAATCTGTGGAATTCGCTGCCTCAGAGAGCTGTGGAAGCTGGGACATTGAATAAATTTAAGACAGTGATAGACTGTTTCTTAACCAATAAGGGAATAAAGGGTTATGGGGAGAGGGCAGGGAAGTGGAGCTGAGTCCATCATCGGATCAGCCATGATCGTATTAATGGCGGAGTAGGCTCGAGGGGCCGTATGGCCTACTCCTGCTCCTATTTCTTAGGTTCTTATGTAACTAACCCATTGTAAACTTTCCCATTGTATGTATGTTTATACAGTTCGTACTTTCAGTACTTAGAATCATAGCACCATACAGTACAGAAGGAAGCCATTCGGCCCATCATGCCTGTGCCGGCTCTTTGAAAAAGCTAGTCCCATTCCCCGCTTATTCCAATAGTCCTATAAATGTTTCTATTTTAAATATTTATCCAATTCCCTTTTGAAAGTTACTATTGAATCTGCTTCCACCACCTTTCAGGCAGCGCGTTCCAGATCATAACCACTCACTGAGTAAAACAAATTCTCTTCATCTCTCCCCTGCTACTGGAAACCGTTTCTCCCGATTTGCTCTATCAAATCCCCTCATAATTTTGAACACCTCTATTAAATCTCCCCTTAACCTGTTCTGCTACTTGCTGAAATGTGTTGTTTTATTTTACTATTTATTTGGAAATAAATGTATCAGTTGCTTTAGTCTGTGAAAACCCTTGGGGGCTGAACTTGGTGAAGGCCAAGTCCCGCCCAAAAGGCCCCCGAGAGATCGGGCGGCACTTTGGGCGGGAAATTGATGAAATATAATTTAAAAGGTGGGCTGGCGGCAAACGAGCGATGTACGCCACCAAACTGGGCCTGAGTGGGCGGGAGCTCCCAATTTCGGCGGCATAGGTTCTTGCCGCAAGTGCCGCCAAGGATGGAGTCGGGCCCACGGAGGGTCGAAGACGTTCAAATAAAAATGATTGGAAATAAAAATTACTCGGAAGACCTTCAGGGGAATCCATTAAGGAAAGTCGCTGTGAAAAAAAATGTATTAAAAAGTTCACTAACCTTTTTTTTTTGCAGTTTTTACACTTACCCTGGGGGCTAGACCAGCCTGCTCACGGCAGTCGTTCCCCCTGTTGGTGCTGACTCCCGCCGACTCCCGCCCGCACCAATCTGGCACCTCGGCCAGTGGGAGGCCAGTTGCGCCACTTGGCCGTCTGCAGACGTCAGCAGGCGGTCCCCGACGGTCCTCCCCTTCCCCCCCGCTCCAGCCCAAGTGCAAACTGGCACTGGGTGCAACCCGGAGAGGAATGTCGGCAGATCTCGGCGGCAGTGGGCGGTAAGGCCATCAATTTCGGCCCCTTAGTCTCACACCGTGCTGCCAAACTTTGTTCATAATGGTGGATGTTACACACATCATGGGGCCGCCGGCTGCCCTTTCAAGGACCTGTTTGTTGAAAGCTCCGCTCAGAATACAGTCGGGTATCTCGGCGGCCATCAGCGATCCTTTGGGCAGCCCTTGCCCTTCACCAACTTCGGCCCCGAAATGTTATATCCAGATCACTGCAGGCAGGGCAATTGTTATTCCAAAACAATTCACATCTACTCTGCATACAATGTAGAAAAGATGCACCATGTTGTGATATCTTCACAGAGCACAGCACACACAGCTTCCGAACATGCAGACTGCTCTCGGAACTCTCCGGAAAGCTGACTGTTGTTTAATGATTAACTATGCAGCTGCAGTACACAATACATCCACATCCACAGTGTGGCGCTACAAGCATTACATAGAAACATAGAAACATAGAAAATAGGTGCAGGAGTAGGCCATTCGGCCCTTCTAGCCTGCACCGCCATTCAATGAGTTCATGGCTGAACATGCAACTTCAGTACCCCATTCCTGCTTTCTCACCATACCCCTTGATTCCCCTAGTAGTAAGGACTTCATCTAACTCCTTTTTGAATATATTTAGTGAATTGGCCTCAATAACTTTCTGTGGTAGAGAATTCCACAGGTTCACCACTCTCTGGGTGAAGAAATTCCTCCTCATCTCGGTCCTAAATGGCTTCCCCCTTATCCTTAGACTGTATCCCCTGGTTCTGGACTTCCCCAACATTGGGAACATTCTTCCTGCATCTAACTTGTCTAACCCCGTCAGAATTTTAAACGTTTCTATGAGGTCCCCTCTCATTCTTCTGAACTCCAGTGAATACAAGCCCAGTTGATCCAGTCTTTCTTGATAGGTCAGTCCCGCCATCCCGGGAATCAGTCTGGTGAACCTTCGCTGCACTCCCTCAATAGCAAGAATGTCCTTCCTCAGGTTAGGAGACCAAAACTGTACACAATACTCCAGGTGTGGCCTCACCAAGGCCCTGTACAATTGTAGCAACACCTCCCTGCCCTTGTACTCAAATCCCCTCGCTATGAAGGCCAACATGCCATTTGCTTTCTTAACCGCCTGCTGTACCTGCATGCCAACCTTCAATGACTGATGTACCATGACACCCAGGTCTCTTTGCACCTGCCCTTTTCCTAATCTGTCACCATTCAGATAATAGTCTGTCTCTCTGTTTTTACCACCAAAGTGGATAACCTCACATTTATCCACATTATACTTCATCTGCCATGCATTTGCCCACTCACCTAACCTATCCAAGTCGCTCTGCAGCCTCATAGAATCCTCCTTGCAGCTCACACTGCCACCCAACTTAGTGTCATCCGCAAATTTGGAGATACTACATTTAATCCCCTCGTCTAAATCGTTAATGTACAGTGTAAACAGCTGGGGCCCCAGCACAGAACCTTGCGGTACCCCACTAGTCACTGCCTGCCATTCTGAAAAGTACCCATTTACTCCTACTCTTTGCTTCCTGTCTGACAACCAGTTCTCAATCCATGTCAGCACACTACCCCCAATCCCATGTGCTTTAACTTTACACATTAATCTCTTGTGTGGGACCTTGTCGAAAGCCTTCTGAAAGTCCAAATATACCACATCAACTGGTTCTCCCTTGTCCACTCTACTGGAAACATCCTCAAAAAATTCCAGAAGATTTGTCAAGCATGATTTCCCTTTCACAAATCCATGCTGACTTGGACCTATCATATTACCTCTTTCCAAATGCACTGCGATGACATCCTTAATAATTGATTCCATCATTTTACCCACTACCGATGTCAGGCTGACCGGTCTGTAATTCCCTGTTTTCTCTCTCGCTCCTTTTTTAAAAAGTGGGGTTACATTGGCTACCCTCCACTCCATAGGAACTGATCCAGAGTCAATGGAATGTTGGAAAATGACTGTCAATGCATCCACTATTTCCAAGGCCACTTCCTTAAGTACTCTGGGATGCAGTCCATCAGGCCCTGGGGATTTATCGGCCTTCAATCCCATCAATTTCCCCAACACAATTTCCCGACTAATAAGGATTTCCCTCAGTTCCTCCTCCTTACTAGACCCTCCGACCCCTTTTATATCCGGAAGGTTGTTTGTGTCCTCCTCAGTGAATACCGAACCAAAGTACTTGTTCAATTGGTCCGCCATTTCTTTGTTCCCCGTTATGACTTCCCCTGATTCTGACTGCAGGGGACCTACGTTTGTCTTTACTAACCTTTTTCTCTTTACATATCTATAGAAACTTTTGCAATCCGTCTTAATGTTCCCTGCAAGCTTCTTCTCATACTCCATTTTCCCTGCCCTAATCAAACCCTTTGTCCTCCTCTGCTGAATTCTAAATTTCTCCCAGTCCCCGGGTTCTCTGCTATTTCTGGCCAATTTGTATGCCACTTCCTTGGCTTTAATGCTATCCCTGATTTCCCTTGATAGCCACGGTTGAGCCACCTTCCCTTTTTTATTTTTACAACAGACAGGAATGTACAATTGTTGTAGTTCATCCATGCGGTCTCTAAATGTCTGCCATTGCCCATCCACAGTCAACCCCTTCAGTATCATTCGCCAATCTATCCTAGCCAATTCACGCCTCATACCTTCAAAGTTACCCTTCTTTAAGTTCTGGACCATGGTCTCTGAATTAACTGTTTCATTCTCCATCCTAATGCAGAATTCCACCATATTATGGTCACTCTTCCCCAAGGGGCCTCGCACAACGAGATTGCTAATTAATCCTCTCTCATTACACAACACCCAGTCTAAGATGGCCTCCCCCCTAGTTGGTTCCTCGACATATTGGTCTAAAAAACCATCCCTTATGCACTCCAGGAAATCCTCCTCTACCGTATTGCTTCCAGTTTGGTTAACCCAATCTATGTGCATATTAAAGTCACCCATTATAACTGCTGCACCTTTATTGCACGCACCCCTAATTTCCTGTTTGATGCCCTCCCCAACATCACTACTACTGTTTGGAGGACTGTACACAACTCCCACTAACGTTTTTTGTCCTTTGGTATTCTGCAGCTCTACCCATATAGATTCCACATCATCCAAGCTAATGTCCTTCCGAACTATTGCCTTAATTTGCTCCTTAACCAGCAATGCTACCCCACCTCCTTTTCCTTTTATTCTATCTTTCCTGAATGTTGAATACCCCTGGATGTTGAGTTCCCAGCCCTGATCATCCTGGAGCCACGTCTCCGTAATCCCAATCACATCATATTTGTTAACATCTATTTGCACAGTTAATTCATCCACTTTATTGCGGATACTCCTTGCATTAAGACACAAAGCCTTCAGGCTTGTTCTTTTAACACCCTTTGTCCTTTTAGAATTTTGCTGTACAGTGGCCCTTTTTGTTCTCTGCCCTCCACTTTTCCTCATCTCCTTTCTGTCTTTTGCTTTTGCCTCCTTTTTGTTTCCCTCTGTCTCCCTGCATTGGTTCCCATCCCCCTGCCATATCAGTTTAAATCCTCCCCAACAGCACTAGCAAACACTCCCCCTAGGACATTGGTTCCGGTCCTGCCCAGGTGCAGACCGTCCGGTTTGTACTGGTCCCACCTCCCCCAGAACCGGTTCCAATGCCCCAGGAATTTGAATCCCTCCCTGTTGCACCACTGCTCAAGCCACGTATTCATCTGCGCTATCCTGCGATTCCTACTCTGACTATCACGTGGCACTGGTAGCAATCCCGAGATTACTACTTTTGAGCTTACAAGCTTACAGACATTACACTTCTCCCTCCTTAATGAAAAAGCCATCATAACAAACATCATAAATAACTTTCATTTTTATACATATTTACAAATTTAACTTTACCACTTGTTTTCTGTTTCGAAGAGGATACCTTCGCTCTCGAACAGAACCTTCCAAACATGGTGTTGATTTCACACTCATTTGAAGCTCACCCTGAGGAACATTTTCCTCCATGGAATTTCCTTGATTTTCATTTGCACTCACTCTAACTTCAGGCTCTTTGTTGCCCTGACTCGGACTCAGACTTTCATTCTGATTCTCTCCTGGATTTGTTTCCAGTACATTGAATTTAGGATTGGCTACTGGTATATCAAAACTATCTGAAAAGTCAGAAATAATTGAATCATTCCCACCTTCAACTCCTTCCATGTCTGTAGGTAAAATATGATCAATATGGACAAACCTAACTTGTCCATTATCAAACATCTTTACCAAATATGTGTGAGGACCACATATCTTCACCACTCTTCCGGGTAACCACTTTAACCATTTATGGTGATGGTTCTTCACTCTTACCTTCTGGTTTAATTTCACACTTCTCTCTTTTACTCTCCCTTTATCGTGATTCTCTTTTTGTCTTAATTGTGTCTCTTCTACAGACTGTGCCAAATTTGGCTTTAACAATGAGAATCTGGTTTGTGGCTGTTGTTTGAGAAATAACTCTGCTGGTGTTCTACCAGTAGTTGTATGAGGAGTATTTCGATATGTAATTAGACAATTAGCCGATGTGTGATCCAATGACAACTGTCGTTTTCTTGGATTTGGATCTAACATTTGTTTTATGAGGGCCCGTTTGACAATTTGTACAGTGCGCTCTGCTGCACCATTCGAAGCAGGGTGGTATGGTGGAACCTTGGTGTGTTTCACACCATGTTTGCTCGTGAATTGTGCAAATTCTTCTGAACGAAATTGTGGTCCATTATCCGAAACAATTTCTTCTGGGAGGCCAAATGCAGAAAATAATTTTCGTAAAATGTCCAATGTTTTACTTGTTGTTATTTTCCTCATTGGAAACACCTCAACCCACTTTGAATGGCTATCAATTACAATGAACAATTGTTGTCCATCTAACTCAGCAAAATCAATATGTAGCCTTTGCCACACACTGGGAGGCCATTTCCATGGCTGTAATGGTACTGATGGTGGTTGCTTGCTTACCGATTGACATGTCGTACACTGACTTACGATGTACTCTATATCTTTATCAAGACCTGGCCACCATAAATAACTGTGTGCAAAACTCTTGGTCAAGCACATTCCCAGGTGCCTGTCATGGAAGTCTGTTAATAATTTGGACCTGAATTTATTTGGTATAACCACTCTTGCACCCCACATGATACAATCTTTATCGACTGATAATTCATTCCTATGAATGAAGAATGGATGTGTATCTTTGTCTGATACCTGGTTTGGCCATCCATTTGCAATATACTCATACACCTTTGACATCACTGGGTCACGTTTGGTTGCTCTACCAATCTCTTCAGCTGTGACTGGCAGTTCATCAATGTATGAAAAATAAGACACTCCAAACGGTAGCCTATTATATTGATATAGGCCTAGATGAGTATTTATAGTCAAACATGACTTGGACTCCTCATCTAGTTCAAGCTGTAAGTAGGCATTTGTAAGATCCAGTTTTGAGAAGATCTGACCACCTGTCAGTGTTGTGAACAAATCTTCTATAATCGGCAATGTATTGGGGACATTACCCTCTAGAACCTGGTTTATGGTTACTTTATAACCACCACACAATCTTACCTTACCATCGGACTTAGGTACAACAACAATGGGGATAGCCCAATTACATCGATAGCAGCGTCGGCGAGAGGTGCGTGGTGAGGCGTGGCTTGTGCAGCTACAGGGAGAAGGCAAAAAGAAGTAGAAAGAAACAGAAAGGTGACATCACATCCAAGGGGGTAAGTGATTGGCTGGTGATTGGTGAGTAGTTTTTCTTTTTCTCTTCAATAACAGTGAGTAAACTTTAGCATTGTTGTTGCCAATTTAAGTGTATCATAGGGTTAAGTCATGGCAGGAGAGCTCGGTCACGTGATATGCTCCTCCTGTACCATGTGGGAACTCAGGGACACTTCCGTGGTCCCTGACGACTACATGTGCGGGAAGTGTATCCGCCTCCAGCTCCTGACGGTCCGCGTTGCGGAATTGGAGCTGAGGGTGGATTCACTCTGGTGCATCCACGATGCTGAGAATGACGTGAGTAGCATGTGTAGCGAGTTGGTCTCACCGCAGGTGAAGGGTCCACAGCCAGCTAGGGAATGGGAAACCAGCAGGAAGAGCAGTGCAAGGAAGGTAGTGCAGGGGTCCCCTGCGGTCATCCCCCTGCAAAACAGATACACCGTTTTGAGTACTGTTGAGCGGGATGACTCATCAGGGGAGGGCAGCAACAGCGAAGTTCATGGCACCGTGGCTGGCTCTGCTGCACAGGAGGGCAGGAAAAAGAGTGGGAGAGCGATAGTGATAGGGGATTCGATTGTAAGGGGAATAGATAGGCGTTTCTGCGGCCGCAACCGAGATTCCAGGATGGTATGTTGCCTCCCTGGTGCAAGGGTCAAGGATGCCTCGGAGCGGGTGCAGGACATTCTGAAAAGGGAGGGTGAACAGCCAGTTGTCGTGGTGCACATTGGTACCAACGATATAGGTAAAAAAAGGGATGAGGTCCTACGAGACGAATTTAAGGAGCTAGGAGCTAAATTAAAATGTAGGACCTCAAAAGTAGTAATCTCAGGATTGCTACCAGTGCCATGTGCTAGTCAGAGTAGGAATCGCAGGATAGCTCAGATGAATACGTGGCTTGAGCAGTGGTGCAGCAGGGAGGGATTCAAATTCCTGGGGCATTGGAACCGGTTCTGGGGGAGGTGGGACCAGTACAAACTAGATGGTCTGCACCTAGGCAGGACCGGAACCAATGTCCTAGGTGGAGTGTTTGCTAGTGCTGTTCGGGAGGAGTTAAACTAATATGGCAGGGGGATGGGAACCAATGCAGGTAGACAGAGGGAAACAAAAAGGAGACAAAAGCAAAAGACAGAAAGGAGATGAGTAAAAGTGGAGGGCAGAGAAACCCAAGGCAAAAAACAAAAAGGGCCACTGAATATAAAGGGGCTGCAGGAGGGGTCAAAACTAAAAATCATGGTTTAAAAACTAGTATTAAAACACTCTACCTAAACGCATGCAGTATTCGAAATAAAGTAAATGAGTTGACGGCACAAATCATTACAAATGGGTATGATTTGGTGGCCATTACAGAAACGTGGTTGCAGGGTGGCCAAGACTGGGAATTAAACATACAGGGGTATCTGACGATTCGGAAAGATAGACAAGATGGGAAAGGAGGTGATGTAGCTCTGTTAATAAAGAATGATATCAGGGCAGTTGTGAGAGACGATATTGGCTCTAATGAACAAAATGTTGAATCATTGTGGGTGGAGATTAGAGATCGTAAGGGGAAAAAGTCACTGGTGTGTGTAGTTTATAGACCCCCAAATAATAACTTCATGGTGGGGCGGGCAATAATCAAGGGAATAATGGAGGCATGTGAAAAAGGAACGGCAGTAATCATGGGGGATTTTAACCTACATATCGATTGGTCAAATCAAATCGCACGGGGTAGCCTGGAGGAGGAATTCATAGAATGCATATGGGATTGTTTCTTATAACAGTTTGTTACAGAGCCTACAAGGGAGCAAGCTATCTTAGATCTGGTCCTGTGTAATGAGACAGGAATAATAAACGATCTCCTAGTAAAAGATCCTCTCGGAATGATTGATCACAGTATGGTTGAATTCGTAATACAGATTGAGGGTGAGGAAGTAGTGTCTCAAACGAGCGTATTATGCTTAAACAAAGGGGACTACAGTTGGATGAGGGCAGAGTTGGCTAAAGTCGACTGGAAACACAGACTAAACGGTGGCACAATTGAGGAACAGTGGAGGACTTTTAAGTAGCTCTTTCATAGTGCTCAACAAAAATATATTCCAGTGAAAAAGAAGGGCGGTAAGAGAAGGGATAACCAGCCGTGGATAACCAAGGAAATAAAGGAGAGTATCAAATTAAAAACCAATGCGTATAAGGTGGCCAACGTTAGTGGGAAACTAGAAGATTGGGAAAATTTTAAACGACAGCAAAGAATGACTAAGGAAGCAATAAAGAAAGGAAAGATAGATTACGAAGGTAAACTTGCGCAAAACATAAAAATGGATAACTAAAAGCTTTTACCGATATATAAAACGGAAAAGAGTGACTAAAGTAAATGTTGGTCCCTTAGAAGATGAGAAGGGGGATTTAATAATGGGAAATGTGGAAATGGCTGAGACCTTAAACAATTATTTTGCTTCGGTCTTCACAGTGGAAGACACAAAAACCATGCCAAAAATTGCTGGTCACAGGAATGCGGGACGGGAGGACCTTGAGACAATCACTATCACTCGGAGGGTAGTGCTGGACAGGCTAATGGGACTCAAGGTAGACAAGTCCCTGGTCCTGATGAAATGCATCCCAGGGTATTAAAAGAGATGGCAGAAGTTATCGCAGATGCATTCGTTATAATCTACCAAAATTCTCTGGACTCTGGGGAGGTACCAGCAGATTGGAAAGCAGCTAATGTAACGCCTCTGTTTAAAAAAGGGGGCAGACAATAGACAGGTAACTATAGGCCGGTTAGTTTAACATCTGTAGTGAGGAAAATGCTTGAAACTATCATTAAGGAAGAAATAGCGGGACATCTAGATAGGAATAGTGCAATCAAGCAGACGCAGCATGGATTCATGAAGGGGAAATCGTGTTTAACTAATTGACTGGAATTCTTTGAGGATATAACGAGCATGGTGGATAGAGGTGTACTGATGGATGTGGTGTATTTAGATTTTCAAAAGGCATTCGATAAGGTACCACACAAAAGGTTACTGCAGAAGATAAAGGTACGCGGAGTCAGAGGAAATGTATTAGCATGGATAGAGAATTGGCTGGCGCACAGAAAGCAGAGAGTCGGGATAAATGGGTCCTTTTCGGGTTGGAAATCGGTGGTTAGTGGTGTGCCACAGGGATCGGTGCTGGGACCACAACTGTTTACAATATACATAGATGACCAGGAAGAAGGGACAGAGTGTAGTGCAACAAAATTTGCAGAGGACACAAAGGTTAGTGGGAAAGTGGGTTGTGTAGAGGACACAGAAAGGCTGCAAAGAGATTTAGATAAGTTAAGTGAATGGGCTAAGGTTTGGCAGATGGAATACAATGTCGGAAAGTGTGAGGTCATCCAACTTGGGAAAAAAAACAGGGAATATTATTTGAATTGGGAGAAATTACAACATGCTGCGGTGCAGCGAGACCTGGGGGTCCTTGTGCATGAATCCCAAAAAGTTAGTTTGCAGGTGCAGCAGGTAATCAGGAAGGCGAATGAAATGTTGGCCTTCATTGCGAGAGGGATGGAGTACAAAAGCAGGGAGATCCTGCTGCAACTGTACAGGGTATTGGTGAGGCCGCACCTGGAGTACTGCGTGCAGTTTTGGTCACCTTACTTAAGGAAGGATATACTAGCTTTGGAGGGGGTGCAGAGACGATTCACTAGGCTGATTCCGGAGATGAGGGGGTTACCTCATGATGATAGATTGAGCAGACTGGGTCTTTACTCATTGTAGTTCAGAAGGATGAGGAGTGATCTTATAGAAACATTTAAAATAATGAAAGGGATAGACAAGACAGAGGCAGAGAGGTTGTTTCCACTGGTCAGGGAGACTAGAACTAGGGGGCACAGCCTCAAAATACGAGGGAGCCAATTTAAAACCGAGTTGAGAAGGAATTTCTTCTCCCAGAGGGTTGTGAATCTGTGGAATTCTCTGCCCAAGGAAGCAGTTGAGGCTAGCTCATTGAATGTATTCAAGTCACAGATAGATAGATTTTTAACCAATAAGGGAATTAAGGGTTATGGGGAGTGGGCGGGTAAGTGGAGCTGAGTCCACGGCCAGATCAGCCATGATCTTGTTGAATGGCGGAGCAGGCTCGAGGGGCTAGATGGCCTACTCCTGTTCCTAATTCATATGTTCTTATGTTGTTATCTTACAAATAATGTTCTCAGTCTCTCGTCTTTTGAGTTCTTGCTCAACTTTCTCCTTGAGTGCATATGGTACGGAACGTGGCTTGTACTAAACTGATCTCGCGTTATTCTGTACTCTGACACTCGCCTTGAAGCCTTGGATCGGACTGCCCGTTTCACAGAACACCTTCGTATACTGCTTGATAACCTCTTCTGTTGACGAAAATATCGCTTCCACACAGAAAATCTTACTCCAATCCAGCTTCAGTGAGCTCAACCAATTTCTTCCTAGTAAAGCAGTCTTGTCTTCTTTCACTACTATTAGAGGCAAGTTCTGAAATTGATCTTTATATTTCACTGGTACGGTAATATGGCCTACTACAGGAATTTTCTCTCCCGAGTAGCCTCGCAGCTCTATCTTGGATTTCTCCAGTTGGAAATCACACAATTTGTCGCGGTACAGTGACTCCGGTACTACACTCACGGAGGCACTCATGTCAATTTCCATTGGTATCTTGAATCCCGCAACATCTATGTGGATTTTGATGCTTTCCGAATCGCTGTCCGTTAACCTCGTGCTCCTGATGACATGTAATTCTATCATCTCCTCCTGTTGTTGTTCTTCCATGCTATGAAGTCTCTTTGGATTTCGACTCATAGCTTTGATCGCTGGACTCATGGCTTTAAAAACTGGTTTACCCTTCAGTCGGCATGCCTTCGCAAGATGCGCAGTCTTTCTGCAGAAGAAACACTCTGCCTTCATGTATGGACAACTTTGAGCAATGTGTTGTCCCAGGCACCTATAGCACGACTTCGACGCTCTGTTAGAATTTCCAGTTTCTGAGACTTTTGGTCATGGCCATCTTTTACTTTGAACCTGCAGGTGATTTACCTCGGTTGACTGACGACCGTAATTATTATTTAATTCTCGGGAATATTGTTCGACCATGCCCATCGACCTCGCTGTCTGCCGAATCCCGAAACGATAGCTTTCAGCAATTTCTAACGGTTTGGGGTTACAGTGCTGCTCCAGCTTCATTAAAATCTCTTTAAACATTGTGTCCTTTGGCTCGTCAGGCACAAGCAGATTTACAAGGGTTTTGTATAATGCCGGACCTGCCACTGATATGAAGATCGCTTTCTTATGTTCCAACACAGCCCATTTCTGGACTGCATTGTCTGGAACTTCGATTATGTTATTTGCAGTGAAATACATTTCTAGCCGATCCACATACGCTTTAAAATGTTCCTGGTCATGTCTATATTCTCCCAAATATCCGAATATACCTGCCATTTTTAATCTCTAGCTGTTCACACCGTGCTGTATTTTTACCTCGGATTTTTATAGCTTTTTTCAAAGACAGAAACTTCCAAAGTCTTCTGTCGTCTGGCTGAGTCCTTCACCAACAAAATTTAAGCTTTAAATCATCCGAAAAATCTCATCCTCGGTCGCCAACTGTGATGTCTTCACAGAGCACAGCACACACAGCTTCCTAACATGCAGGCTGCTCTCTCGGAACTCTCCGGAAAGCTGCCTGTTGTTTGATGATTAACTATGCAGTTGCAGTACACAATACGTCCACAGCCACAGTGTGAAGCTACAAGCATTACAAGCTTACAGACATTACACATGTAGATTATAGGAGATAAGGCCTGCTCATTGATAAAAAGAAAGACTTGTATTTATATCGCGCCTTACATGACCTCAGGACATCCCAAAACGCTTTACAGCCAATGAAGTACTTTTGGAGTGTAGTCACTGTTGTAATGTAGGAAACGCGAGAACCAATTTGTGCACAGCAAGCTCCCACAAACAGCAATGTGATAATGATCAGATAATCTGTTTTTAGTGATGTTGATTGAGGGATAAATATTGGCCAGGACACTGGGGATAACTTCCCTGCTCTTCTTCTTTTACATCTACCTGAGAGAGCAGATGGGGCCTCGATTCAACATCTCATCCAAAAGACCACACCTCCGACAGTGCAGCACTTCTTAGTGTCAAGCTAGATTTTTGTGCTCAAGTCTCTGGAGTGGGACAATGAACCCACAACCTTGTGACTCAGAGGCGAGAATGCGACCCACTGAGCCACTGGTTGACAAGCTGGAATCATCGGTAGATTATTGAGGGAGAAGACAATTTGTAAAAGATCCCATAATTATACTAGGCCTCAATCGGCACACCAGCTATCAGCGCAGAATAGGAATTGAAACTGGTACTATTGCTGGTTTGATTGGTTTTGTTTTTCAGGGGAAGCACCTCTATCCAATGGAGCCATTGGAGGAGCTGACTGTGCTTATTTCAGAAGGATCAAGTTAAACATGATACACACCGCACTTGGTTGCCTAGCATTTCCCTCAGGTCGTATGAGGTGTGAGGGAGGGCGGGGAAGGGACTGACCGAACTCTGCAAAGCTAGACGTTTATCCCGTGTTCTTGGAAGCTTGTAAATTAGACGTGAGAAGTAGACAGCTCAATGCACGTAATCCCTTCCTTCAATCTCTGTAAATACTCCTTCCCCTGAGGCCTGAAGTATCCGTCGAGATCTGTCACGCTTCAGCCCACACCGAGCAGGCCGAGCTTGACAAGGGTACATTGGTGCTTAGTGTTCCCCAGTGTAAAGCCTGCCCCGGGAAACATGTTGTGCGGAGCCGTGTTAAACACTCAGCCTCCCTCAGTCACTGCCATGGCCGACTTAGTTACGGGTCAGTGGCGCTATTATGGGTGAGGAGATTGCTAATGGCCCATGAGATCGGGCCGCTAATCCTCAGTACATTGAAACCGTTTAACTGATTTTGAAAACTGATTTTGATTGGGTAGTTCCACCATTGATAAAGCATGAGGCACAACACACATGCTGGGGTCTGCGAACACAGTTGCACGAGAGAGAAATGTTTGCTCGAACTCTCCCCTTTGAATCTTTAACACTTCATGCAACGGGCAACAGCTCTGACAATGCCGCACGGCTTCAGTGCTACACCAGGGCGCCAGCGGATTATGTGCTGCCGTGGGACTTAATCCCACAACCTACAGAACCAAGAGAGCGACCACTGAGCCATTTCACAGCTGCTTGTCTAATTGCCAACCCGACCTCAGCCTCTGCGACAATCGCCAAGATGGTAAACGCAAAAGCACATTTAAAAATAATGGCCAACGATTGGTATCGCGAGGGTAAAGTCGGGCTCTTTCTTGCGGAGACTGCGAGCAATCTTCGTTTTAACTTTGTTGATTTCTTTTCATCTCGAGGTAAAGAGCTGCTCATTTCAGAAAATTGAACATCGAAACATAGAAACATAGAAAATAGGTGGAGCAGTAGGCCATTCGGCCCTTCGAGCCTGCACCACCATTCAATAAGATCATGGATGATCATGCAACTTCTGTACCCCATTCCTGCTTTCTCTCCATACCCCTTGATCCCTTTAGCTGTAAGGGCCACATTTAATTCCCTTATGAATATATCTAACGAACTGGCCTCAATAACTTTCTGTGGTAGAGAATTCCACAGGTTCACAATTCTCTGAGTGAAGAAGTTTCTCCTCATCTCAGTCCTAAATGGCTTACCCCTTATCCCTAGACTGTGACCCCTGGTTCTGGACTTCCCTAACATCGGGAACATTCTTCCTGCATCTAACCTGTCCAATCCCATCAGAATTTGTCCATTTGAACATTGTCCATTTCGGACCCTAAGGGCGAAATGTTGGGACCTTGCATGGAAATAGATAGATAAATTTTTAACCAATAAGGGAATTAAGGAGTATGGGGAGCGGGTGTGTAAGTGGAGCTAAGTACACGGCCAGATGAGCCATGATCTTTTTGAATGGCGGAGCAGGCTCGAGGG
Source organism: Pristiophorus japonicus (assembly GCF_044704955.1). NCBI lineage: Eukaryota > Metazoa > Chordata > Chondrichthyes > Pristiophoridae > Pristiophorus > Pristiophorus japonicus. The sequence goes on from NC_091990.1 coordinate 56,497,631, forward strand.
GCTAGATGACCTACTCCTGTTCCTAATTCTTATGTTCTTTAAAAATACAGGAAGCACAGCCAGGGCTTAATAAGAACATAAGAACATAAGAAATAGGAGCAGGAGTAAGCCATACGGCCCCTCAAGCCTGCTCCGCCATTTAATACGATCATGGCTGATCCAATCATGGACTCAGGTCCACTTCCCTGCCCGCTCTCCATAACGCCTTATTCCCTTATCGATATCCATTGGCTGTGATGACCTACAGGTGGCAGGGACATTGCACAATGAAACCCCTCATGCTAGTGTCAAGCACTCGGAGCAGGCTGCAGGGCACAGTGCCCCCTACTTGGCACCAACAGTGTGCCCGCCTTAAAGACTGCTCCCGACTGCACTGGTGTGGCAGTTTTCCATGAGCCGATCCGGCCATCCTCTAACTTCTCTGTGCCATTGCCAATTTAATGCCAGTTCCTGCTGAATTCGAGGCTGTGTTTTGCTGTGAGCACCAGAATGATCGGATCTGCTTCGGGACTGCCCCAAACTCAATTCATGTCGGAGCCTCAGGGTCAGCAATGAGGGGAAACTTCATCCAACCAGTGTGAGACTGGATTTTGGTCGAGCACCGATGTTTCAGTAGCATACTTATATCTTATTCTCATCTGCAAATGGGCTGTTCATTCAGTTGGACAAAGCAGAGCAGAAGACCTGCAGCCCAACAGTAGAGCCTGAGAAACCAATCGGAGACGTGGCCTCAATATTAACCATCTCACGATGTTCAGGAGAGGGTCAAGGTGGGCAGGGAGGACAGGAGTGAAGGGTGGGGAGGGTGGAGTGGGGGGGAGGGCAGGGAGGGTAGGGCGGAGGAGGGGGAGGGGAGGGCGGGGGGTTTCAAAATGTAAAAACGAGGAACGCGTCCCCAATGCGCCGGCCGCCATTTTCACTGCGGTGGGTTCCATGGCCTATGTGTGTCCCAGCGTGGAGAGGTGGGCATCTCAGCAACATATTTAAATCAGGCCATTTTTGTATATTGATGCACATTGAGACCAGGCTTTGTTAGGAATATATTCTACAACAAACATTTTTTCCCTTGTGATACAGCTTTGTATACCAGAAATGTTTATTTGCTTGTTCCGCTCTGTGTCAGGTGAAGCCTGTTGTAACAGGCCTGATTATGTGCATTGTTGAGTTTGATTGCAATAGGGCATCTGATCTGATTGATGTCCCAGTAATGGCCGGTACCTCATCTGAACTAGATAATGGAAATTGGTCAGAGATCGTGAAGGTCTCGGTTACATGTACGTACATACGTCCGTCCGTCTATCTATCACTTTCTCTCTCTCTTAGCTGAAGAGGGACCAACAGGTAAGTTTGTGTTTATTTTTGTGGGGCTGGTGGGAGCCAGACTTCATCAGCAACATCTCCCAAACCTCCACCACCAAGAAGATCAAGGGCATCATGGGAACACAACCACCTCGAAGTCACGCACTGTCCTGACTTGGAAATATATTGCCGTTCCTTCACCATCGTTGAGTCAACATCCTGGAACTCCCTCCCTAATATGTCCTTACTATACAGTATAAATACACATGAGACCCATACTTGAGAGAAGATCACTCTGTGACCAGTTACCTTTATTACCAAGACCTCAAGAGACAGACAGTGGGTGGAGCTTCCTTTTTTATACAGGAAAGTCCAGGTTAGGAGTGCCTCCCACAAGTTTGCCCCCTGTGGTCAATGTTCTCAAGGTGTACAACTTAGGTCAGCTTATACATGGGTTACAATGACAGTTCAATACGTTACACTCCCAACAGCACTATGGGAGCAACTTAACCACACGCACTGCAGCGATTCAAGAAGAAGGCCCACTACTGCCTTCTCAAGGGCAACTAGGGATGGGCAATAAATGTTGGCCTTGCCAGCGACGCCCACATCCCGAGAATGAATAAGAATTAAACATGTCAGAATATAGAGGAAAAGAGAGCAGCTGGATCAGAGTGGCATCAGGAGTCTGTCTGTCTATCTTTTTATCTGTCTGTCTGACTGTCTTTCTGTCTGTCTGTCTGTCTGTTCATCTTTTTATCTTCTCACTCACACACAGTGCAAACATTTAGCTTCCTATTGATATATGAATCCTTTTATATATCATCTGTATATCTCTTTAGTTAGTTATCTTGCTATGATTCTTGTCTTTCTGCCCTGTCCTGCCCTGTCGTCTATCTGTGTGACACCTCATTCCATTCTCTCTCAGTGACTGTCGAACTATCTCTGTTTTGTATCCAATCTCTTTGCTGCTCAACTACGACTGGCAATGGACAGAGAAATGATGTGTTTACTTGGGGACCGAGGGGGAATTTGACACGAGGAAGGTCAAGTTAATTTTTCGATTGTGTTGTCAATGAGCCACATCCACTGTATAAAGGTAACAAAACCTACTTCTCTTATAAAAACTCAACACAGTGGCTTGGTAACACAACTGCTGCATTGGGACAGATAGGGGCAACAAGGAAACGGCTGGGAAGGTTGGGAGAACAGAGTTAATTGTTGAAAAAGCTTGGGGCTACTTGTCACAGTCAACTGTTACATTCTGCAATGCCCACCTGTGGCCAATGATGAGATTTGGTAGCTCTGTTTGGCAGGATGAGAGGAACACCAACCACAATCCGAAGCAACGTAGACGATTGGATTGGATGATAATGATCTGCTGCACGATGGAGTCCACCTTTTCCTACACTGTGGCTGTGGTGTCAGTTATTTCCAGTTCATTGGGCTGGATTTTCATTTGGATTGTGCCTCTGTTAGCACCCTGGAGGGGCGGTAATGGGACTCAAATTGGTTATCGCCCAGGCGGTTATCTTCCAGCACCCCGCCGGGAAATTTGGTGCCGGTCTTGCGCCGGCGCTGAGCAGAACGGCCCGGGACCGATGCACCGGAGTGCAACGCTCCTGGTATTGTCTCTGTTATATATACAGACTATAGATATACTCTCTGTGTAGTCACTGTACAGTTGCATAAGATGGAGACTTGTTACCTGATGTACTTTCAATAAGGTTTACACTGTGTATATACTATGCTGGCACCACTAGAGGGTGCAACTGGTGGAGACTGGGGTTTCCTGCCTCTGTGGCAGAGGCTGTCTACCAGAGGGCACTGCGGTGGGAGAGCTGAGGGTCACCTGCATAGGTGTGCAAGGCCCAGTATAAAAGGCTGCTCACCATGCTTGTGCCTCACTCTGGAGTTACGAATAAAAGACCAAGGTCACTACAGTTTGAGTACAACACATTGCCTCGTGGAGTCATTCATAAGTGCATTACAGACATAACAGTATCGATCCCAAAGTTTGTTTTGTGCTGACCCCATAGTGCCCCGTAAATAAGCCGCCAGAGAAAGCGGGCGGTCAGAGCTGTCCGGCGGCGGTGAGGGAAGAGATGACTGCATGAGGTAAGTGTGATTGGTTTTTTTTTGTTTTCTTTTTGCGATTTATCGTTATTTGGGGTGAGCGATATATTGGGAATGTTTATTTGTTTTTTGTGCCGAGTTTTTTTTTCCAGGGTGGCCTCTCTCATGGTGTTATGAATCCAGCTCTTTAGCAATGGATACTCCGTTGCTCACCCGGCCTACTGCCCTAAGAGAGGTGTGGAATGCTTCCCTTACCTCTCCGCTCCACTGTCAGGGCGCAGTGGCTGAATCCTGTGGCTGCCGACGCAAACCATTTCCCGGTGCTAAATTTATCCACCGCCCGACATTACCGCCCCTAAAAACCCGCAACCAAAAATCCAGCCCAATATCTATTAGATCTTTCTATGCTCCCAGTAACTACCAGTTCGAGGGGATGAATACCTCCCACCTTTACACATTCGTCCACCTGTGCCCTGTTCTTATTGCAGTTAATGGGGCGAGAGGGTTAAATGATGTGAACAGGCTGCATCAACCGGGCTTGTGGTCCCCTGAATGTAGAAGATTAAGGGGTGATCCAATTTGAGATGTTTCAGATGATTAAAGGAGTTGATAGGGGAGATGGAGAGAGACTATTTCCTCTGGTAGGGGGAGTCCGGAACAAGGGGAAATAACCTTAAAATTAGAGCTAGGTCGTTCAGGGGTGATGTCAGGAAGCACTCCTTCACACAAAGGGTTGTGGAAACCTGGAACTATCGCCCCCAAAAAACTGTTGATGCTTCATCTATTGAAAATGTTAAAACTGAGATTAGAATTTTGTCAAAGGGATATGGAGTAAAGGCAGGTAAATGGGGCTGAGGTACAGATCAGCCACAATCTAATAGAATGACGGCGCGGCCTCGAGTGTGCTGAATGGCCTCCTCCTGCTACTATGTTCCCACAAGGTCCTATTAAGAGTTACAGAACCAAGGCGGTAAATGGAGCTGAGATGCAGATCAGCCATGTTCTAATTGAAGGGTGGACCATTTCCCATACCTCGGGAGCCTCTTATCAACAAGAGCAGACATTGACGACGAGATTCAACACTGCCTCCAGTGCGCCAGTGCAGCCTTCGGCCGCCTGAGGAAAAGAGTGTTTGAAGACCAGGCCCTCAAATCTGCCGCCAAGCTCATGGTCTACAGAGCTGTAGTAACACCCGCCCTCCTGTATGGCTCAGAGACATGGACCATGTACAGTAGACACCTCAAGTCGCTGGAGAAATACTACCAACGATGTCTCCATAAGATCCTGCAAATCCCTTGGGAGGACAGACGCACCAACATCAGCGTCCTCGACCAGGCCAACATCCTCAGCATTGAAGCACTGACCACACTTGATCAGCTCTGCTGGGCAGGCCACACTGTTCACATGCCAGACACAAGACTCCCAAAGCAAGCACTCTACTCGGAACTCCTTGACGGCAAACGAGCCAAAGGTGTGCAGAGGAAACGTTACATGGACAGCCTCAAAGCCTCCTTGATAAAGTGCAACATCCCCACTGACATCTGGGAGTCCCTGGCCTAGGCCGCCCTAAGTGGAAGAAGTACATCTGGGAGGGCGCTGAGCACCTCGAGTCTCATCGCCAAGAGCATGCAGAAATCAAGCGCAGGCAGCGGTAGGAGCGTGCGGCAAACCAGTCCCACCCACCCCTTCCCTCAACGACTATCTGTCCCTCCTGTGACAGGGTCTGTGTTTCTCGTATCGGACTGTTCAGCCACCTAAGGACTCATTTTAGAGTGGAAGCAAGTCTTCCTCGATTCCGAGGGACTGCCTATGATGATGATGGAATAAGGTCAAAGGGCTGAATGGCCTCCTCCTGCTCCGATGTAACACGAGCAGAATTGTAAAACTTCCAGCCTTGTCGATAGGCATTTGATCTGGAATGTTTGCAGTTCCTTGTTGTGACATTTCATCAGCTGCAGGAACATTCAAACCAGGCCTTTCAACAGCCAACTTGACCCCTCCGCAGGAGGCTCTTCGACAGCGGGTCAGAGCATGCCGAAGTTATCAGCCACCGCCAGCTCTGCAGATGAGGGAACTGGCATGTTCCCAGGAAAAACTATCATTGTGTGAAAAAAGACCATTTTTATTTATGTCAGGCAGTTTCATCGTCTGCGAATATACAGCGACAATCTTCCTGAGTTTTAAACGGTATTTGAAAGCCGGTTTTCTCTCACAGATTGGAGAAGTGAACCTGACACTAACTAATTAATATTCTGTAGACAGTGGGCTGTCTGTGTCCCGGCTGACAAAATGGGCGACGAAACTGTTGTGTATGCATTAACTGTTAGACTGAGGGAGCAACGTGCGGTGGCCCGGTCTGGCCCGGAAATCGGCGCGGTCCTGGCCTGCAAGACCATCAGCAGGCCGGGGCCATCAGAGGGAGCAGCGTGCGGCGGCATACCACTGGAGGAGGGTGATGGCTGCGAAGCCAGATCGCTGATTGCAGTGCGGGCAGGTACAGCAGGAGGGGCGAAGGAGCGGCAAGGGTTTGGAGAAGGAAGTGACCTGGGCCCAGGAGAGGCGTGAGTCTGGGGCCCAGAAGAGGTAAGGGCCCAGGGGCAGCACGGGCCAGCCCACACTGCGATATGTGTGCGCACTCAATCCATGCAGCAGAGCAGGTCTCCAGTCGTCCTGGTTAATCCTTGCCACTGGACCAAGACCTAGCTCTCTCAAGCTGGTGTGCAACGGCCACCACACGTTAAAAATTCCAAGCACAGATATCTTCCACCCTCTAAGATGTAGTTCGGGATCTGGAATATTAGGTCCTTCATTGTAACACCTGTGAACTCATTCCTTTTTGGCATGGAAGCAAGTCATCCTCACCTTGAGGGACCGTCTATGATGATGATGAGACTGAGTACTGTTTAACTCCAAGAGGTATGACCTTGGCTCTGCTTTATTAAGGCCCAAAGTGACTAATATACAAAATGGCTGGCCTTTTATGCTTGGGCTGCACACATGTGCGTGCAACCCAATGGTCTCCAACAGTGACGCCATCTAGTGGCTAGTGATCCCAAAAGCACACTAACTAGTTAATATGCTGTAGATAGTGGTTTGTCCGTGTCCCGGCTGACAAAATGGGCTACGAAACTCTGGCGAGGACCTTGTGGGAACATAGGAGCCAGGAGGAGGCCTTCAGCCTCTCGAGGCTGTACTGCCATTATATTGGATCATGGCGGATCTACACCTCAGCCCCATTCACCTGCCTTAGCTCCATTTCCCTTGATACTCACACCCAACAAGAATCTATCGATCTCAGTCTTGTGTGCACTATTGCCCACCTGGATCAACTTTCAGGCAGGACTTTAAATTGGTCCCTACAACTCCCACTCAAAACAGACAGTGGGGGGGGGGGGGGGGTGGCAGTTTAAATATGTAAATTGGGGCCTTCTGCCGGTTGCAGGACCCCGATTGCAACTGTCATGGAAAAGTGGGTGGAGAAATGATCAGTGCTTCCCGATCCCACTTTCTCCAGGTGTTGGGAGGCCCAGCCGGCAATCCTTAAATGGACATCACTGGTGGCCTCTTCTAACAGGTCCGCTTTTGTTGGGCAGTGGGAGGCGGGGAGGTTTGGGGCTTCCTCCAGGCCCCACATCTTTTCTGCTCGTTGTCAACCTGCTCTCATCTTCCTTCCACCATCTGTTCTATCCCCCCCACCCCCACCCCCCTTCCTGTTCCCCACCTCTTGCCTTACCTCGGATCTCAGAGGGTTGCAGGGCTGGAGGAGGTTGCAGAGATAGGGAGTGGTGAGGCCATGGAGGGGTTTGAGCTAACTACATAGTGTGTGTTTACATTCACACCACGAATGTGAGGATCATATCATTGGGACTGTATGCAATTGCAATGAACCAGCTTGTTTGGCCTTGCCACTTTCAGATGACAGACATACTTCTCCTGGAAGGGGAATGTGATCTGGTTTCTTTCCTCCTCCCGGGAAGGCACTGGGATTGATTTTGACTGCCCTTACCCATCATCAAGAACATAATAAGAAATAGAAGCAGGAGTCGGCCATTCGGCCTCTCGAGCCTGCTCCGCCATTCTATAAGATCATGGCTGATCTTCTACCTCAACTCCACTTTCCTGCACTATCTCCATATCCCTTGATTTCCCCTAATATCCAAAAATCTATCAATCTCTATTTCAATGAGATCACCTCTCATTCTTCTAAACGCTAGAGAATATAGGCCTAGTCTACTCAATCTCTTGTCACAGGACAATCCCCCCATCCCAGGGGGTGTTAACAGGTTCAAAATGGAGTCTGTCGCTTAGCCGCTTTGTTAGTGCCAGCGATGCGGACGTCGCCATTTTGAAAGGGCCTGCAGCCAGTTGTCCATAGCTCAGCCTGTTTCAGGCAATTGGTTCCTTTTAATATAGGGATGGGGGTCCGATAATGTAAACAGGACCCTGATTGCCATTGCCAGGCAACTCATCACATGCTGGAGGAGGAGAAGAGGCCAGGTCACCAATGGGGAAGGAGAGGTCCAGTCATCCCTGAAGGAGGAGGGCTGTAGTAATACCTGCCCTCCTGTATGGCTTGGAGACATGGACCATGTACAGTAGACACCTCAAGTCGCTGGAGAAATACCACCAACGATGGACTCCCTTTTATACCTGGGTACCTGTGGTGTACAGGTGACCCCTGGGCCTCCACCAGTTGCACCCTCTGGTGGTGCCAGCATTATGTATACAGTGTGAACCTTGTTGATGGTACTTCTGGTAAACAAGTCTCCATCTTATACAACTATTCAGTGACTACACAGAAAGTATATCTATAGTATACATATATAACATCACTCTCCCCCAAGTCTTTTTTGCCAATACATTTGCACTGTGTGCTCTGGCTTAGTTCTCCCCAGACTTAAGTGCCAATAGCCCTTGCACCTTGGCTGTGCTTTGGCTTGGCTCTCTCCCTGTTAACTCCCATGTCCTTATTGCCACAACGTTGGGTAGTGGTTACCAGTTGGGATGGTTCGATGATGCATTGGGGCTTCAGTGGGTTCTGGGTGTGATCCATGTGTATGTCCATGACTACATGCATCCACTTCCGCTCCCCCCCCCCCCCACATGTAGATTGTGCCAGTGGCTCATCACATTCATATACATTCATATACGTTCAAATCCAGAAAAGGAAATTTACATTTACATCATTGCATTTGTGGTACAGTTGTGAGGCAAGTACATTTGACTGGTGAGATACATTGATGGTACATCTTTGGGATCAGTGCTGGGGTCAGCACCGGTGCGTAAGGACAAGCTAGTTCCAGAGCTGCTGGATGGTATCCAGGTAGCCTGGTGGTGGTGTGTTGCTCGGTGCTGGCAGTGGGAGTTGCCTGCACTCGGGACCTTTGTCGTTGCTCCTAGTGTCGGGCAGGTTCACAGATGCTTGTGACCTCCCTGTCCTCTCCTTGTGCCCCGGGTCGCTGCTGCTCGCAGAGGAGCAGTCATCTAGCAGTGCACAGGGAACTGCTAACTCGTTTGCCTGGGCGTTATTTGGTTTGGGATCCTGGCTGGTCCCAGTCCCAATTGGGAGAACCATTGCATGTGACCCTTCGTTCCCGGGTGTAGCCTTGGTAGCGATGGGGTCTGGGAGCTGTGCCTTAGCGCAGTTTGCTCTTTCAGGCTCATGGCGATTGGTGCCATTGGATGCCTGAGAGGTGGAGCTGATCAGGGGCAGGGTATCAATACCGGTGCCATTGCCCTCCTGAGATTGCTTGCTCTGCAGCTTATCTATTTTAGCTACTTGTGGCCACACTCCGTGGTGTATCACTCTGGTCCCAGGGGCACAGGTTACAGCACTGGGTAGCCCGCAGGACCTGTGTGCTTCCGATGGGTGTTTGCTCACTACATTATCAGAATACAGTTGAAATCCTGCATCGCACAGCGTTTCATTGAAAATAAACTGTAGCTCCGATCGCAATCGTCTGACTTTTCTTTGCTTGTTACATGTATAAAACTCTGATCATCAATTACAAGCTTTACATTTAGCTCACAGTTGTTATTATATTGAGTGAGAATGTGGGACTGTCCCTTTAAGTGTGGTGGGTTGCTGGCCTCCTTTAAGAGAGCCTTGCTATCTTTACTCCAATCCTCTTCTTCGCTTGGTACCACATGTTGCTCCATCAGTGTTGCACCTCGTGGTCTGGCTGCCACCACCTTTTCCTTCAACGCTTCACGTTGTGGTTTGTGCGCCATCTTTCTTCCATCCACGATGTTGGCTGCTGTGATCCTCTTCTCCCTGGGTTCTGCCACCGAAGCTGGGAAGTCGCCTTTGGATCCGATTTTCTTCCTCCGGAGTCCTGCCACTGGAGCCTGGAAGGTGTGTTCGGGTCGTCTCAGCTGGATCATCTCCGCGCAGTCGTGCTGAGCGGTCTGTGCCTCAGGTGCTGTGCTGGTCTGCTCTCTGGTGCCGGATCCAACCTCAGGTGGGGGCTTGTTTTGCCTCTGAGCACGGGGGATGTCGATCGCTGGAGGGATGAAATCTTCCCAGCGCCAATGGATCTTCTCCATCCACCTTCTTCTGAATAGCGTTAGTCCATCACCTGCAACAATCCACAGTGGTAACTTGTGCACCGCGCCATCATGGAGTACCTTAACATTCGTACTACCAACGACTGGGATAAGTTCATCGGTGTAGGTGAGCAGCTTTGCTTGAACCGGGCCAACTTGGGTTATTCAGTTTGATTGTCCCATAGCCTCTCAAAGGTTTCTTGATTCATTACTGACTGGCTCGCCCCCGTGTCCACCTCCATGGAGCGCCGTTTATCTCGACTTCCATTCTCAACGTGGATCATTCTGTGGTGCAGGTAAACATTCCATACACCTCATTGTGGGCTGAGCTGCCTCTCTGACCACCTCTTCATAATCCGCGCTGGATTCATGGCCATCTGCAGACTCTTCATCAACACAGTGAGTCCTATTTCTTTTACACATTCACTGGAAGTGGCCCTTTGTGCTGCACCCTTTACACACATAGTCTTTAAAACGACACTGGTGAGCCCGGTGATTTCCTCTGCAACGCCAGCATGTTGCTAACCGATTAGCCCCCCTCGGCGGACTCAGATTAAAGGGACTGGGGGGGCCTGTTCCCTCTCCCCTGAGGAGATTCACGTTCTACAGTCTTGCCTGTAAAAGACGCCAGTCCGTGTACAGTACTTGCCATGTTTGAGTCCTGAGGTAGAGTCATCCGCCAAGAGCCGCAGGTCGAGGTCATGAATGCCTGGCTCACGGTGACGGCCTTCTGCAGTGTGACTGTGGTATCCGCAGATAGTAGCCTGTGAAGAAGGCCCTCGTGGGCCAAAGATATCCCGCAGCGTTTCGGTGAGGTGTTCGCCAAAATCACACGGTGCCATCAGCCTCCTGAGGGCTGCTGCATATTTCATGATTTCCTGGCCTTCGGGCCATCGGTGGGTGTAAAACCGGTGTCTGGCTGTAAGGATGCTCTCTGTGAGGAGTTGTTCTTGGATCAGCGTTACAAGCTCCTCGTACGTCTTGGTCGTTGTCTTCGCTGTTATCAGCAAGTCCCTGACGAGGCCACAACTGGTTAGCAGGGTAGCTCTGCACTTATCAGCCAGCGTGGCTGGATCATCGCCTGCCAGGTCGTTTGCTGTGAAGAAATGGTCGAGCCTCTCTTCAAAGGTGTCCCAATCATCACCATCGGTGAACTGCTGCAACGTACCAAGGTTAGCCATTTTCGAGTGAAAGTCCGTAATCTCGTCGCCAATTGTTATGTCTTTAGATGCTCTGATAATGACTCCATGAGGCAAAGTATTGTACTTGAACTGGAGTGACCTTAGTCCATTTAATATAACTCCAGAGTGAGGATACCACATGGTGGACTCCCTTTTATACCTGGGTACCTGTGGTGTACAGGTGACCCCCTGGGCCTCCACCAGTTGCACCCTCTGGTGGTGCCAGCATAGTGTATACAATGTGAACCTTGTTGATGGGACCTCCGGTAAACAAGCCTCCATCTTATGCAACTATTCAGTGACTACACAGAGAATATATCTATAGTATACATATATAACAATGATGATTGCCATTTTATGGCAGGAACTGGGCAGAAATTGCGCCTTGCTCACTCTGATCAGTTTCACGGGATGGTGCTGGGGCCTCAACTATTTACAATCTCTATTAATAACTTGCATGAAGGGACCGAGTGTAATGTAGTCAAATTTGCTGATGATACAAAGATGGGTGGGAAAGAAAATTGTGAGGAGGGCACAAAAAATCTGCAAAGCGATATAGACAGGGTAAGTGAGTGGGCAAACATTTGGCAGATGGAGTATACTGTGGGAAAGTGTGAGGTTATCCACTTTGGCAGGAACAATAAAAAAGCACATTATTACTTAAATGGAGAGAAATTACAAAATGCTGCAGTACAGAAAGACCTGGGGGTCCTTGTGCATGAAACACAAAAAGTGAGTATGCTGGTACAGCAAGTAATCAAGAAGGCAAATGGAATGTTGGCCTTTATTGCAAAGGGGATGGAGTATAAAAGCAGAGAAGTCCTGCTACAATTATACAGGGTATTGGTGAGGCCACACCTGGAGTGCTGCATACAGTTTTAGTCTCCTTATTTAAGGAAGAATATACTTGGAGGCAGTTCAGAGAAGGTTCACTAGGTTGATTCCGCAGATGAGGGGGTTGACTTATGAAGAAAGGATGAGTAGGTTGGGCCTATACTCATTGGAGTTTAGAAGAATGAGAGGTGATCTTATTGAAACATATAAGATACTGAGGAGGCTCGACAAGGTGAATGCAGAGAGGATATTTCCACTCATGGCGGAATCTAGAACTAGGGGGCTTAAAAATAAGGGGTCGTCCAATTTAAAAGGAGAAGGAATTTTTTCTCTGAGAGTCGTAAATGGAATTCTCTGCCCCAGAGAGCTGTGGAGGCTGGATCATTGAATATATTTAAGGTGGAGATAGACAGATTTCTGAGCGATAAGGGAATAAAGGGTTATGGGGAGCGGGCAGGGAAGTGGAGCTGAGTCCATGATCAGATCAGCCATGATCTTATTCAATGGCGGAGCAGGCTCGAGGGGACCAATAGCCTACTCCTGCTCCTATTTCTTATGTTCTCATGTTCTAAGAGGCCCGGCAAAGGAGCAGGTGTATATCTCCGGGGCCCACAGAAATATACTGGGCCGCTGCTGCCCCGGGACCCCCACCCTCTGGGATCATGACACCCCCACCGACTTACCTTGCTGGCACCCTGCCCTCCTCTGCTGACTCTGGCGAGCTGGGTCCGGGTTGGGGTTAGGAACTGGAGTGGGAGCTGGGTCGGGAGCATATTTGACTGGAATGTAACTGAGGCTGGAGTCTGTAACTCCTGGGGCTTCCCTTCACCCCGTCTGCACAGACAGACCTTCCAGTGCGGGGCACTGGGTGGTCATCAGGTGTGGAAGCAGAGATTGAGTTCCCCTTCTCTAGCCTAGGTTGTCTGCCGTGGCTCAGTGCATCAGAGTCAGAAGGTTGTGGGTTCAAGTCCCACTCCCGAGACATGGCCACAAAATTCAATGCAGTACTGAGGGAGTGCTGCCTTTCAGATGCGGTGTTAAACCAAGGCCCTTTTGGGTGGATCTAAAATATCCTATTGCATTATTTCAAATAAGAGCAGAAGAGTTCTTCCCCATGTCCTGACCAATATTTATCCTTCAGCCAACATCACTAAAAAAAAATTGGTTATCTGGTCATTATCACATTGCTGTTTGTGGGAGCTTGCTGTGCACAAATTGGCTGTTGTGTTCATTACAGTACAACAGAGACTACACTTTGAAAAGTAGTTCATTGGCTGTGAAGTGCTTTGGGAAGTCCTGAGGTCATGAAAGTTGCTATAGAAATGCAAGTTCCTTTCTTTCTTTTTGAGGGGCACTGCAGCCTATTGTACTGTTGCAACTGCTGGTCTGACCGAGATTAGCTAACACCACACAGCCCGAGGGTGGAGCCTGGAGCCTACTTGGAGTGTGTGGCTCACTGTATTAACTAGGGAGCCATTAGGAATGCACTGTTCTCATCTTGAAAGAATATTTATTAAATTATTTTTGGAAAAATGTCTCGCAAGCCTGACGCACTTTGCTGTGAGTGCATTCTAATTAACAGATGCATTAATGACACGTGCACTATACAGTGTGCAAGTAGCGATATACTGGCCGAGTAATGTGGATAAGCCCACGCAGGGGGGCGCACAAGGACTAATCCCTGCACCTTAATGGTGAGGCCTGAGGGGCCCCCGATATCGGGCCTCGGGCCTCACTTACATCGAGCCGGCGAGCTGCGGAGAGCAACAGGCAGCTACCTGGCAAAGCGCGCTCGGTGATGGGGCCTCAGTTGGCCCACAGGTAACTGAGGAAATGGCAAGTGACTGGGTCGGGAGGGAGCGGCAGTGATTGGCTGGTGTGGGTGGGTAGCAGTTGCTCACTCTCTTTTATTGTGGGGGTTGGGGGTAGCATTTCTCCTCCTTCCAGCTCCACATTCCGTCATTAAAATCTTACCTTGTCAGTTGGGGTCTGCGTGTGGTCCCTTTAAGATTGTCGGCTGCTTGTTGGCCGCCCGTCGGCCTTAGTCTGCTGAGTGCCGACGGTGCCAGCTGCCGCAGCTCAAAGCAATCATGCAGTGGAGGCCTGAAGCAGGTGCGAGGCCCCTAATTTACATATGAAAAGGATCTAGCTCCTGTATCAGGCATGGGCACTCCATGACGGTTTTATGGCCTTTACCAATATGGCGGGTGGCGTTCATCTGGCTCGTAATGAGCATGTACTTCCTGCCCGGCGTATTGGAGGCTTAGGAGGCCATTTAGCGCTTGAAAAATGGGCGTGCCCGGCCGAATTTCTGGGATATATGGAGACCGACCAGGCACAATGTGATGCTGGGAATGTAGCGCTCCGTGGCGCTGCGTTTCGCCCACACCAGCATGGGCCTCCTGCTGGCTGACTGCACTTTCAATCTATTTTTCTTGGATAAATTCCCATTGGGAGCTTTTCTGTGACTCTAGTCTCAGCAGTTTAAGTGAACTTTTTTTTTCAATCTTCTAACAACCTCAGATGCAGTCAAGCTGTTCCAACGCAGGAAGCTTGTTAGCAGCAGTATTACAGGAAATGGACAAGAGTTTATGAAAACATCGCGTCCATCGGCTGTGACCTGCGTGCGTGCCGAGAGGGAGGAATGCGTTCCTCCGATTCCAAAAATAGTCTGTGAACCTATTTCCTGCTGTAAATCCAAAGCTCTGCTGTTTGCCGTTGACCTCTGAGAGGCTGCGCGCAGGATCGGCAATTGCTCAGGGATCCAAACATCTGGATCACGTCTTCTGAGTGTAACCAAACTCAAAACAGTTTGATGAGAGATGAGAACTCCCCACATGCACCCGAGAGACTGTGATGTAGATGCTCTATGATTCTCTCAGTAGAAAGGATTGGGGTTCAATATTCCCTCAAAGCTGTATGCCGCGCGCCGCCCCAAAGCTGTTCCCTCGAAGATACCGCGTGTGTTTGCGGTGTGGTTTCATGGATGCAATCTGCTACCTTGCCCTAACAGCCATTCTTCCTACGCCAACCTAGCTCAGGCTAACTTAAAGCACAACTCCAATTGTGTATGACTCGGCCATCAACGGAGGCACACTTCACCTTTAAGAGCTATTTTGTCCATGAAAAAGTAACACTCCTTCCCCATTGATCATCGAGGCCTAATAATTTCACATTTATATCTTCAGCTAATTCCTCATGAATGAACTGAACAACCGTGAGCTTTACAGCATCCCCTTTTGCCTCAGTGCCACCAGCCAGTGTGGTCCTGACCCGAACAGGCCAAGCCCCGGGTCAATTCCTGGTCTGTCCCGAGTTAGCTACCGTTAGCCTCGGCAGAAGCTGGTGCGGGGTGGGGGGCGGGGAATGGGGCTGGTACAATTCACCACAGAGCTCCTGTGGAAAGGAAAGACAAAAAACAGGGTTCCTGCTTCTAATCACCATCCAATGATTTCTGTTGAGATGTGCGCATGTTGTGGACATCTAGTGAGGTCAGTAACAGGCACGACTGTGATGTCCCCCTGGTTGAATCACTGTCTGGGCTCATCCGTTAAAGATTGGGCTCTTGGGCAATGTAAACTAGCAGGAGTCAGCGCCTTCAGGCAGTGGCGTAACTAGAGGATGTGGGCCCCAATGCAAACATAGATCAAGGGCCCCGCTATCTCTACCCCAACTTATATAAAGAAAAAATAAGAAAATCCAAAATAAATTATATGTCTTTAATACAATGTTCTTGAACATGTGATAAAATAAACATGAATTAAACGGAACTTACTTTAACACATATGCATACATAAAAATAAAATTGAGGAAAAATACTTAAAAAAAAATCTTCTTCCGAGATTTCACAGTGGCGAAGTCATCAATAACTTTTGAAACGTCCATACATTCCACTTTTTTGCTTCTATAATTAAGAGAGCTAGGTGTGACAATCGATCTTGAGCCATAGAATTCTGAAGATAGTTTTTTATTATCTTTATCTTCGAAAATATTCGTTCCGCAGATGCCACCGTATCAGGAATCGTCAAAAAACGAATCAGTAGTAAAAATATTTGTTTTAATTTCGCTTTTGTTCGGTTCAATTTCACTTACTCTAAAAATGAACACTGAAACAAATCAACATTCAACTCCAACAACTCGTCAAAATTATGCAAAAATAACTAATGAACGACGAGAAACAATAATAAAAAATCATAACGATGGAAAGAACGTTTCTGAAATTGCAGCATACGAGGGATTACCTTGCAGTACAGTGAGAAGTATTATAACAACAGGAATAGTGGAAAAATCGTCAAAGGGTACCCGATAGCGAAGAGTCTCTCTTAACCAAGATGGAAGAAGGCCTTAGTGCTATAACATCAGGGGATTGTGGTGGATATTACTGCAACATGGATGTCTTTAAACAGAAGCCACATTAACTAAAATGTTATTTATTATATATCATATTCGAATTATATCGTAATTTAAAATTTTAGCAAAATTGAATCGAAAACAATGAAAAGTTTGAAAAAAAAAATCCGAAAGTTCAAGGGCCCCCTTCAGGCAAAGACCCCAATACCACTGCATTGGCTGCATTGGCGCAGTTACAACACTGCCTTCGGGAGAGATGTGGAGAAGATTGGGGTAAAAAGACCAATGAGACTGCACTGAAGCTCTGAATAATTTTGTAATTTAAACACATTTAAATATACCTGTACAACAAAGTTTTTATTACAGTGAAATAATTTTCTATTTTCCAATTGTGATAGCACCTGGCTGCTGAGGAGGAGTGGTAATAATGTCTCTTTGATTGAACTATAGCGACACACGAGTGTGATGGAATTTGTTTGCACTAACCTGTAGTGAGCAGAATTATTCGACCATCACTCCCACCCCGCCTGAGTGTCAGGATCCATCCCCCCACTCGCTGCTGTCACAACAGGCCTTGCAGACCCGAGACTAAGGAGCAAGGATCATTTATATTGAGGGGTGGGTAGACTCTTCCACTCATTGAGGGAGACGTTTTCAACACAGGAGAGTGGAGACTCCCCCTCTGCAGGCGTGTGGAATGCACTTGCAGGAACATGCTCGATTCACAGAAAGATGAATAGATGCTGTGTGGAATGTGCCGGCTGCTGCTCTGCTGAGGCTGTGGCAACGCCATGCCCAGGGAGAGGCCTATGGCAACGCCATGCCCAGGGAGGGGCCTATGGCAACGCCATGCCCAGGGAGGGGCCTATGGCAACGCCATGTCCAGGGAGGAGCCTGTGGCAACGCCATGCCCAGGGAGGGGCCTATGGCAACGCCATGTCCAGGGAGGGGCCTATGGCAACGCCATGTCCAGGGAGGGGCCTATGGCAACGCCATGGCCAGGGAGGGGCCTATGGCAACGCCATGGCCAGGGAGGGGCCTATGGCAATGCCACGCCCAGGGAGGGGCCTATGGCAACGCCATGCCCAGGGAGGAGTCTGTGGCAACGCCATGCCCAGGGAGGGGCCTGTGGCAACGCCATGCCCAGGGAGGAGTCTGTGGCAACGCCATGCCCAGGGTGGGGCCTATGGCAATGCCATGTCCAGGGAGGACTCTGTGGCAACGCCATGCCCAGGGAGGGGCCTATGGCAACGCCATGTCCAGGGAGAAGTCTGTGGCAACGCCATGCCCAGGGAGGGGCCTATGGCAACGCCATGTCCAGGGAGGAGGCTAACCATAGATGTCCCAGGAGACGGCTGACCATTGCTGTCCCGGGGAGACGGCTGACCATTGCTGTCCCGGGGAGACGGCTGACCATTGCTGTCCCGGGAAGGGGGCTGACCATCGGTGTCCCGGGGAGGGGGCTGACCATTGGTGTCCCAGTGAGGGGGCTGACCATTGGTTTCCCGGGGACGGAGCTGACCATTGCTGTCCCGGGAAGGGGGCTGACCATCGGTGTCCCGGGGAGGGGGCTGACCATTGGTGTCCCGGGGATGGAGCTGATCATTGGTGTCCCAGTGAGGGGGCTGACCATTGGTTTCCCGGGGACGGAGCTGACCATTGGTGTCCCGGGGACGGAGCTGACCATTGGTGTCCCGGGGACGGAGCTGACCATTGGTGTCCCGGGGAGGTGGTTGGCCATAAATGTCATGGGTAAACGACTGGCCGAAGATGTATAATTGCCAATTTTCCATTTGCACGATATCGGTGGGGAGCGCTGCAAATATTGGGAAAGCGTAGGTCACGATGAAACAAAATGGTGGGCAACGCTCCTGATGTAACCAGCTGGAGGCTGAGGCTTCCTGCAAGTGGCACGCAATTGGAAAGCTACCCTGTGATGTCAGGTTTACCAGGCATTATCAAGTTTTGCTCTATTTATATTTAGGGACCAAGGATGAATTTTGAGCGATAAGGGAGTAAAGGGTTATGGGGAGTGGGCAGGTATGTGGAGCTGAGTCCATGATCAGATCAGCCATGATCTTATTGAATGGCGGAGCAGGCTCGAGGGGCCAAACGACCTACTCCTGCTCCTATTTCTTATGTTCTTATGAAGCTTGGATCAATGTATCTCAGGAGATTAAACAAATTGGCCAGAGTTTATGACAGTGTAAATGGTACATCGTCTGTGGACGTTTGGCCGTGATTAAATTTTCTCATTCTGAGATTTCCCATGTCTTTAAACTCTTCAAGAAGGGTCATCTTACAGTCAAAGCATTTCAGACTCTGGGTAATAATGTACCAGTACAGTTAGTGTCAGCACTAACATAAGCAGTGATACAGCACACAATTCACCTGGATGTACATTTATTCCACTTTTCTCAGATTAAAATCATTGAATTCTACAGCACAGAAGGAGGCCGCTTGGCCCACCATGCCTGTGCTAGCTCTTTGATGGAGCTATCCAATGAATCCCTCTCCCCTGCTTGTTCTCCATAGACCTGTAAATCTTATCCAATTCACTTTTGAAAGTTGCTATTGAACCTGCTTCTTCCACCCTTTCAAGCAGTGCATTCCACAACTCGCTGTTTAAAAAAATGTTTCCTCATGTTGCATTTGGTTCTTCTGTCAATCGCCTTAAATCTGTGTCCCCTGGTTACTGAACCTTCTGTCACTGGAAATAGTTTCTCTTTATTTACTCTATCAAGACCATTCAAGATTTAGAACACCTCGATCAAATTCAGAGCAGATTAACAACCCCAGCATCTCTCGTCTCTTCACATAACTGAAGTCCCACATCTCTTGTACCATTCTAATAAATCTCATCTACACCCTCACCAAGGCCTTGACATCCTTCCTTAAGTGTGGTGGGCAGAAGTGAACACAACATTCCAATTGAGGCATAACCAGTGTTTTATACAGGTTTAGCATAAATTCCTTGCGTTTATACTTTATTCTTCCATTCCTGTAATAAAGCCCAGGATCCCATATGCCTGTTTAACCGCCTTCTCAACTTGTCATGCCACCTTTAAAGATTTGTATACATACACCCCTCCTAGGTCGCTCTGTACCTGCATCCCCTTTTAAATTGGATGATGTAGTCCATATTGCTTCTCCTCATTCTTCCCTACAAATGTCAGCACTGTTGGGCACAGCTATGAAACGATGGTTAATGCAAATGTTAGACTTGGTAAGGGTGAGCTCAGTAAGAGTGGGATGACCAATGGTGAGCGCAGTATTGGTGAGCTCAGTATTGGTGAGCTCGGAAATGATAAGCGCGGTATTGGTGAGCGCAGTATTGGTGAGCACAGTACTGGTGAGCGCATTATTGGCGAGCTCGGTAATGATGAGCGCGGTATTGGTGAGTGCTGTATTGGTGAGCTCAGTATTGGTGAGCACAGTATTGGTGAGCTCAGTATTGGTGAGCTCAGGAATGATGAGCGTGGTATTGGTGAGCTCAGTATTGGTGAGCTCAGTATTGGTGAGCTCAGTATTGGTGAGCTGAGTATTGGTGAGCGCAGTATTGGTGCGTGCGAGCTCAGTATTGGTCAGCGCAGTATTGGTGAGAACAGTATTGGTGAGCACGGTATTGGTGAGCGCAGTATTGGTGAGCGCAGTTGGTGAACGCAGTATTGCTGAGCGCAGTACTGGTGAGCTTAGTATTGGTGAGCTCCGTATTGGTGAGCTCAGTATTGTTGAGCGCAGTATTGGTGAGCTCAGTGTTGTGAGCTCAGTATCGGTGAGCTCAGAATCGGTGAGCACAGTATTGATGAGCACAGTATTGATGAGCTCAGTATTGGTGAGCTCAGTATTGGTGAGTGCAGTATTGGTGAGCGCGAGCTCAGTATTGATGAGCAAAGTATTGATGAGCTCAGTATTGGTGAGCACAGTATTAGTGAGCTCAGTATTGGTGAGTGCAGTATTGGTGAGCTCAGGATTGGTGAGCGCAGTATTGGTGAGCGCAATATTTGTGAGCTCAGTATTGTTGAGCACGGTATTGGTGAGCGCGGTATTGGTGAGCGCACTATTTGTGAGCGCAGTATTGGTGAGCGCGGTATTGGTGAGCATGGTTTTGGTGAGCTCAGTATTGGGGAGCTCAGTATTGGTGAGCATAGTATTGGTGAGCGTAGTATTGGTGAGCTCAGTATTGGGGAGCTCAGTATTGGTGAGCGTAGTATTGGTGAGCGTAGTATTGGTGAGCGTAGTATTGGTGAGCTCAGTATTGGTGAGCACAGTATTGGTGAACACATTATTGGTGAGCACAGTATTGGTGAGCGCAATATTGGTGAGCAGGGTATTGGTGAGCACGGTATTAGTGAGCGCTGTATTGGTGAGCGCAATATTGATGAGCTCAGCATTGGTGAGCGCAGCATTGGTGAGCGCAGCATTGGTGAGCTCAGTATTGGTGAGCGCAGTATTGGTGAATGCAATATTGGTGAGCGCAGTATTGGTGAGCGCAGTATTGGTGAGCAAAGTATTGGTGAGCTCAGTTTTGGTGAGCTCAGTTTTGGTGAGTGTGGTATTGGTGAGTGTGGTGAGCACAGTATTGGTGAGCACGGTATTGGTGAGCAGGGTATTGGTGAGCGCAGTATTGGTGAGCTCATTATTGGTGAGCACAGTATTGGTGAGCACAGTATTGGTGAGCGCAGTACTGGTGAGCTTAGTATTGGTGAGCTCCATACTGGTGAGTTCAGTATTGGTGAGTTCAGTATTGGTGAGCGCAGTATTGGTGAGTTCAGTATTGGTGAGCATAGTATTGCTGAGCTCAGTATTGGTGAGCACAGTATTGGTGAGCACAGTATTGGTGAGCGCAGTATTGGTGAGTAGGGTATTGGTGAGCAAAGTATTGATGATCACAGTATTAGTGAGCTCAGTTTTGGTGAGCACAGTGTTGGTGAGCTCAGTATTGGTGAGCGCAGTATTGGTGAGCGCAGTATTGGTGAGCACAGTATTGGTGAGCACAGTATTGCTGAGCACAGTATTGGTGAGCAGTGTATTGGTGAGCGCAGTATTGGTGAGCATAGTATTGGTGATCAGTGTATTGGTGAGCGTAGTATTGGTGAGCACAATATTGGTGAGCACAGTATTAGTGAGCAGGGTATTGGTGAGCTCAGTATTGGTGAGCACAGTATTGCTGAGCACAGTATTGGTGAGCAGTGTATTGGTGAGCGCAGTATTGGTGAGCATAGTATTGGTGATCAGTGTATTGGTGAGCGTAGTATTGATGAGCACAATATTGGTGAGCACAGTATTGGTGAGCAGGGTATTGGTGAGCTCAGTATTGGTGAGCACAGTATTGGTGAGCGCAGTATTGGTGAGCACAGTATTGGTGAGCAGGATATTGGTGAGCACAGTAGTGGTGAGCGCAGTATCGGTTAGCGCAGTATTGGTGAGCACAGTATTGGTTAGCGCAGTATTGGTAAGCGCAGTCTAGTGTGAGCTCAGTATTGGTGAGCTCATTATTGGTGAGCGCAGTATTGGTGAGCGCAGTATTGGTGATCGCAGTATTGGTGAGCACAGTATTGGTGAGCTCAGTGCCGGTGAGCACAGTATTGGTGAGCTCAGTATTGGTGAGCGCAGTATTGGTGACCTCAGTATTGCTGAGCACAGTATTGGTGAGCTCAGTATTGGTGAGCTCAGTATTGGGAGCACAGTATTGGTGAGCGCAGTATTGGTGAGTGCAGTATTGGTGAGCGCAGTATTGGTGAGCACAGTATTGGTGTGCACAGTATTGGTGAGTGCAGTATTGGTGAGCAAAGTATTAGTCAGCACGCTATTGGTGAGCAGGTTATTGGTGAGCGCAGTATTGGTGAACACAGTGTTGGTGAGCTCAGTATTGGTGAGCTCAGTATTGGTGAACACCGTATTTGTTTGCAGTGTATGGGTGAGCTCAGTATTGGTGCGCTCAGTATTGCTGAGCACAGTCTTCATGAGCTCAGTATTGGTGAGCAAAGTATTGGTAATCACAGTATTGGTGAGCACAGTATTGGTGATCGCAGTATTGGTGAGCACATTATTGGTGAGCGCAGTATTGGTGAGCATAGTATTGGTGAGCAGGGTATTGGTGAGCACAGTATCGGTGAGCGCAGTATTGGTGAGCACAGTATTGGTTAGCGCAGTATTGGTAAGCGCAGTATTGGTGAGCTCAGTATTGGTGAGCTCAGTATTGGTGAGCGCAGTATTGGTGAGCGCAGTATTGGTGATCGCAGTATTGGTGAGCTCAGTATTGGTGAGCTCAGTATTGGTGAGCTCAGTATTGATGAACGCAGTATTGATGAACGCAGTATTGGTGTGCGCAGTATTGGTGTGCGCAGTATTGATGAACGCAGTATTGTTGTGCGCAGTATTGTTGTGCGCAGTATTGGTGAGCACGATATTTGTCAGCAGGGTATTGGTGAGCACAGTATTGGTGAGTTCAGTATTGGTGAGCACAGTATTGGTGAGCATAGTATTGGTGAGCGCAGTATTGGTGAGCTCATTATTGGTGAGCACAGTCTTCATGAGCTCAGTATTGGTGGTCGCAGTATTGGTGAGCACTGTATTGGTGAGCACAGTATTGGTGAGCTCCGTACTGGTGAGCTCCGTACTGGTGAGTTCAGTATTGGTGAGTGCAGTATTGGTGAGTGCAGTATTGGTGAGCTCAGTGTTGGTGAGCTCAGTATTGGTGAGCATAGTATTGCTGAGCTCAGTATTGGTGAGCACAGTATTGGTGAGCACAGGATTGGTGAGCACAGTATTGGTGAGCGCAATATTGGTGAGCACAGTATTGGTGAGCAGGGTATTGGTGAGCAGGGTATTGGTGAGCAAAGTATTGGTGATCGCAGTATTGGTGAGCTCAGTTTTGGTGAGCACAGTGTTGGTGAGCTCAGTATTGGTGAGCGCAGTATTGGTGAGCGCAGTATTGGTGAGTTCAGTATTGGTGAGCACAGTATTGGTGAGCGCAGTATTGGTGAGCGCAGTATTGGTGAGCAGTGTATTGGTGAGCGCAGTATTGGTGATCAGTGTATTGGTGAGCATGGTATTGGTGAGCACAATATTGGTGAGCAAGGTATTGGTGAGCGCAGTATTGGTGAGCACAGTATTGGTGAGCACAGTATTGGTGAGCAGTGTATTGTTGAGCGCTGTATTAGTGAGCATAGTATTGGTGATCAGTGTATTGGTGAGCGCAGTAGTGGTGAGCACAGTATTGGTGAGCACAGTATTGGTGAGCACAGTATTGGTTAGCAGGGAATTGGTGAGCACTGTATTGGTAAGTACAGTATTGGTGAGCTTAGTGTTGGTGAGCTCAGTATTGGTGTGCGCAGTTTTGGTGAGC
Organism: Pristiophorus japonicus; assembly: GCF_044704955.1. Classification (NCBI taxonomy): domain Eukaryota; kingdom Metazoa; phylum Chordata; class Chondrichthyes; family Pristiophoridae; genus Pristiophorus; species Pristiophorus japonicus. The sequence continues at coordinate 56,521,268 of NC_091990.1, forward strand.
GGAGTACTGGTGAGCACAGTATTGGTGAGCTCAGTATTGGTTAGCAGGGAATTGGTGAGCGGAGTATTGGTGAGATCAGTATTGGTGAGCACAGTATTGGTGAGCTCAGTATTGGTGAGCACAGTGCCGGTGAGCACAGTATTGGTGAGCTCAGTATTGGTGAGCAAGGTAGTGGTGAGCACAGTATTGCTGATCACAGTATTGGTGAGCAGTGTATTGGTGAGCGCAGTATTGGTGAGCATAGTATTGGTGATCAGTGTATTGGTGAGCGTAGTATTGGTGAGCACAATATTGGTGAGCACAGTATTGGTGAGCAGGGTATTGGTGAGCTCAGTATTGGTGAGCACAGTATTGGTGAGCAGTGTATTGGTGAGTGCAGTATTGGTGAGCACAGTATTGGTAATCAGTGTATTGGTGAGCGTGGTATTGGTGAGCACAATATTGGTGTGCACAGTATTGGTGAGCAAGGTAGTGGTGAGCACAGTATTGGTGAGCATAGTATTGGTGAGCAGTGTATTGGTGAGCGCAGTATTGGTGAGCATAGTATTGGTGATCAGTATATTGGTGAGCGTAGTATTGGTGAGCACAATATTGGTGAGCACAGTATTGGTGAGCAGGGTATTGGTGAGCTCAGTATTGGTGAGCACAGTATTGGTGAGCGCAGTATTGGTGAGCACAGTATTGGTGAGCAGGGTATTGGTGAGCACAGTACTGGTGAGTGCAGTATCGGTGAGCGCAGTATTGGTGAGCACAGTATTGGTGAGCATAGTATTGGTGATCAGTGTATTGGTGAGCGTAGTATTGGTGAGCACAATATTGGTGAGCACAGTATTGGTGAGCAGGGTATTGGTCAGCTCAGTATTGGTGAGCACAGTATTGGTGAGCAGTGTATTGGTGAGTGCAGTATTGGTGAGCACAGTATTGGTAATCAGTGTATTGGTGAGCGTGGTATTGGTGAGCACAATATTGGTGTGCACAGTATTGGTGAGCAAGGTAGTGGTGAGCACAGTATTGGTGAGCATAGTATTGGTGAGCAGTGTATTGGTGAGCGCAGTATTGGTGAGCATAGTATTGGTGATCAGTATATTGGTGAGCGTAGTATTGGTGAGCACAATATTGGTGAGCACAGTATTGGTGAGCAGGGTATTGGTGAGCTCAGTATTGGTGAGCACAGTATTGGTGAGCGCAGTATTGGTGAGCACAGTATTGGTGAGCAGGGTATTGGTGAGCACAGTACTGGTGAGTGCAGTATCGGTGAGCGCAGTATTGGTGAGCACAGTATTGGTGAGCATAGTATTGGTGATCAGTGTATTGGTGAGCGTAGTATTGGTGAGCACAATATTGGTGAGCACAGTATTGGTGAGCAGGGTATTGGTCAGCTCAGTATTGGTGAGCACAGTATTGGTGAGCAGTGTATTGGTGAGTGCAGTATTGGTGAGCACAGTATTGGTAATCAGTGTATTGGTGAGCGTGGTATTGGTGAGCACAATATTGGTGTGCACAGTATTGGTGAGCAAGGTAGTGGTGAGCACAGTATTGGTGAGCATAGTATTGGTGAGCAGTGTATTGGTGAGCGCAGTATTGGTGAGCATAGTATTGGTGATCAGTATATTGGTGAGCGTAGTATTGGTGAGCACAATATTGGTGAGCACAGTATTGGTGAGCAGGGTATTGGTGAGCTCAGTATTGGTGAGCACAGTATTGGTGAGCGCAGTATTGGTGAGCACAGTATTGGTGAGCAGGGTATTGGTGAGCACAGTACTGGTGAGTGCAGTATCGGTGAGCGCAGTATTGGTGAGCACAGTATTGGTGAGCATAGTATTGGTGATCAGTGTATTGGTGAGCGTAGTATTGGTGAGCACAATATTGGTGAGCACAGTATTGGTGAGCAGGGTATTGGTCAGCTCAGTATTGGTGAGCACAGTATTGGTGAGCAGTGTATTGGTGAGTGCAGTATTGGTGAGTGCAGTATTGGTAATCAGTGTATTGGTGAGCGTGGTATTGGTGAGCACAATATTGGTGTGCACAGTATTGGTGAGCAAGGTAGTGGTGAGCACAGTATTGGTGAGCACAGTATTGGTGAGCAGTGTATTGGTGAGCGCAGTATTGGTGAGCATAGTATTGGTGATCAGTATATTGGTGAGCGTAGTATTGGTGAGCACAATATTGGTGAGCACAGTATTGGTGAGCAGGGTATTGGTGAGCACAGTATTGGTGAGCGCAGTATTGGTGAGCACAGTATTGGTGAGCAGGGTATTGGTGAGCACAGTACTGGTGAGTGCAGTATCGGTGAGCGCAGTATTGGTGAGCACAGTATTGGTTAGCGCAGTATTGGTGAGCTCATTATTGGTGAGCGCAGTATTGGTGAGCGCAGTATTGGTGATCGCAGTATTGGTGAGCACAGTATTGCTCAGTGCCGGTGAGCACAGTATTGGTGAGCTCAGTATTGGTGAGCGCAGTATTGGTGACCTCAGTATTGCTGAGCACAGTATTGGTGAGCTCAGTATTGGTGAGCTCAGTATTGGGAGCACAGTATTGGTGAGCACAGTATTGGTGAGCGCAGTATTGGTGAGCGCAGTATTGGTGAGCACAGTATTGGTGTGCACAGTATTGGTGAGTGCAGTATTGGTGAGCAAAGTATTAGTCAGCACACTATTGGTGAGCAGGTTATTGGTGAGTGCAGTATTGGTGAGCACAGTATTGGTGAACACAGTGTTGGTGAGCTCAGTATTGGTGAGCTCAGTATTGGTGAGCACAGTATTTGTTTGCAGTGTATGGGTGAGCTCAGTATTGGTGCGCTCAGTATTGCTGAGCACAGTCTTCATGAGCTCAGTATTGGTGAGCAAAGTATTGGTGATCGCAGTATTGGTGAGCACAGTATTGGTGAGCGCAGTATTGGTGAGCGCAGTATTAGTGAGCGCAGTATTAGTGAGTGCATTATTGGTGAGCAGGGTATTGGTGAGCGCAGTATTGGTGAGCGCAGTATTGGTGAGCGCAGTATTAGTGAGCTCAGTATTGATGAGCTCAGTATTGGTGAGCTCAGTATTGTTGAGCGTAGAACTGGTGAGCGCAGTATTGGTGAGCTGAGAATTAGTGAGCACTGTATTGGTGAGCTCAGTATTGGTGAGCATCCTATTGGTGAGTGCAGTATTGGTGAGCTCAGTATTGGTGAGCTCAGTATTGGTGAGCGCAGTATTGGTGAGCGCAGTATTGGTGAGCGAAGTATTGGTGAGCGCAGGATTGGTGAGCTCAGGATTGGTGAGCTCAGGATTGGTGAGCTCAGGATTGGTGAGCTCAGGATTGGTGAGCGCAGTATTGGTGAGCACAGTATTGGTGAGCTCAGTATTGGTGAGGAGATCAACAAAAAGAGATAACTGATCCACGCAGTAAGGTTCTTCCGACATGTTCCCTGGTCCATTGTTGAAACATGCTACCTGAACCCTCCCTGCAACACCCATGGACCTGTCTCTCAGACTTGTCTCTGTGCGTAGGGGCCACAGGCTGTATCAAATGACACTTAAAAATTAAAATGAAAGAGAGACTTGCATTTATATAGCGTCTTTCATGACCACCGGTCTTCTCAAAGCACTTTACAGCCAATGAAGTACTTTTAGAACGTAGTCACTGTTGTAATGTGTGAAATGCGGCAGCGAATTTGCGCACAGCAAGCTCCCACAGACAGCAATGTGATAATGACCAGATAATCTGTTATTTTGTTATGTTGCTTGAGGGATAAATATTGGCCAGGACACCGAGGATAACTCCCCTGTTCTTCTTCACAATAGTGCCATGGGATCTTTTACATCCACCTGAGAGAGCAGACAGGGCTTCGGTTTAACGTCTCATCATAAAGATGGCACCTCCGACAGTGCAGTGCTCCAAATTTCAGCCCCACATCGTGTTCAGGTTTGTGGCCTGTGATTTTGCTCAGTGTGTTCTGCCAGAAGGATAGCACAGAGTGGAGGTGAGGAGCTTCACAACAAGGAACAAGGAGCAATTGTTGACAGTGTGTCACCTTAGGTCCATGCTCAGAGACACAGCAACAACACATGCACACACCTCACATACCTTCTTCTTTGGAAATGTTTTGGGTAAAACAATTTGCCTGGTCCAGCAGCGGCTCAATTTAAAAATTCTCATCCTTATTTTCAAATCCCTCCAGGGCCTCACCCCACCCTATCTCTTTTAACACCGACAACCCTCCGAGCTATCTGCCCTCCTCCAATTAATGAGCATCCTTGATTTTAATCGCTCCACCATTGACGGCCATGCCTTCAGTTGTCGAGGCCCAAAGCTCTGGAACTCCCGCCCTAAACATCTCTGCCTCGCTTCTTCTCTCCCACCCCGTTTCAATGTTTTTTTTACTGCAGTTGCGATTCAGGTCGCCTCTTAAGCGACATTTGGCTCTTTGGTTTTTTTTTGTTTTGATCCAGAATCGGTGTAAATTGGGGCGGTGACTACACCTGAGGGGCAAAGACACAGCGGTGATGGCAACTGAGGGGCGGAAGTTGGAGGCGTTGTGGAGTGAGCGCCGCGATGACGTCATCACTGCATCATGTTATCGTGGCTTTCCCCTTCACTTAAAGGGGAGACCCTCTGCGATTATAAAACTTCGGCCCACTGGGCCACCAGTGAGGGTTTCAGCCAGGCCAGCAGCCTAGCACCCAAGAGGGGGTGACAGGCTGCCTGTTGGCGGCCCGGCCGAACCTGGGGACATAATTATCGGGCCGTCATTTCAGTTGGCCGATGAAAAAAAACTCTGCGGCAGCGGCAGTGCGCCTGCCCCTTTAAGGGAAGCCGCACTGCCGTTGCAGAAGGCCACAGCCTCACTGGACTACCGGGAAAAACAGGTTTTGGCACCACCGGGCGGGCCGAAGATTTTCAGAGCAGAATTTTGCCGTCGGGAGTGTAGATTGGCGGTGCGCATGGTGACGACGCATCTACCGTGGATTGGCAGCAGCAGAGCAGAAGGGCGTGATTGGGGCACCACTGGGAAAACGCGGGAGGGCAATTGGGCTATCGGCGGCCACTCCACTCCGCAGCGTGGCCGCCGATTTCCGGGGGTAACAGGCCTTATGGAAAGGGGCAATTTCGGCCGCATACTGTCTATGGGGGAAGACTTGCCCTTGGATTAAAGTGGAGGGCTGTTGCACTTTGCAGGCCCTTTGATGACAGGCGCTGGGCCACCGGGGATGCGTGTGAACAGGCCAGCGTCCCAACACCCAAAACAGAGTGCCGGGCTGCACGATGGAGGCCTGGTCCACGTTAGGGCCGCCATGGTTGGGCCGACCCAAGAGTTGGCCGACCGACAAAGATGGTGGCCCCGGACGCTAAAGGTCTCCCCTTTAAATAACGCCCCGGGAGCGAATGTCCGCCAGCCTCGTGACCCATGAAGCTGCCGTTGACATCCGCCTGCACCAGCCTCGCGGTCCGCGGAGCAATTTGCCCCACCGGGCGTTAAGGGGTCGCGTGCACGGCGATGATGTCATCGTCGGTTGCGCGGTGGCCCCAGGGCGTTAACCGTGGGGAACGGCGCTGCCGGGACAGCGCCTCCCAAACCTCTGGGGCAAGTCCCCCTCGCGGGTGCTAACGGGGCACAAAAAAGGGGCAATTTCACCCCCATATATGTCGTGCTATATATGTAAAAACACATTCAAGCAAAGGTTGCTCACTAATCCAAGAGTTTAACTGAAAGCAAAGGACTGAGACAGGTGTTCAAGGGTTAAGGATAGGGTTGCTCAGTACTGTACTGTACTATCTGAATGTTTATACTGTACGGATCCTGAAACCTAGACTGACTCAATGGCAATTAGGATGAGGGCCAACCTGGCCTCACGCCTGATCTTATCTGTCGTTGGGTGGATCCACAGACTGGAGGCAAAACAGCGCTGTGTTTGGTGCCAGGCTCGTGTACACTCTACTTCATCAGACTGATTGTGGCAAGTCTGAAATTGTACTGGTCTGCCAGTTCCACGTCCATTGTGTAACTGCGTTCTAATAAATATGTAACTGCTTCAAGGATAGAATTCCATTGGAGGATTCTCTTCCCATTCACTCCCAATATATAGCATTTCATCAGCTAGTTCCCTTTCCATTGCATAGTATTTCCCATTCACCTGCATTGTGTAGAATTCGTGCTTTGAGAAAAGCATTTTAAGGGGTACGCACCTCTTGGGTATAGGAAATACTTGCCTGAGATGTACCCCTGGTTACTTGTTTCTACAAAAATATCCAAATATTCAATAATGACTTTCAAAAGGGAGTTGGATATATATTTGAAAAGGAGAATTTTGCAGGCTGTGGCAAAAGAGCAGGGTGAGTTGGATTAATGGGTTGGCACTATCAAAGGACTGGCACAGACAAAATAACATAAAAACATAAGAAATAGGAGCAGGAGTAAGCCATATGACCCCTCGAGCCTGCTCCATCATTCAATAAGATCATGGCTGAACTGATCATGGACTCAGCTCCACTTCCCCGCCCGCTCCCCATAACCCCTTATCCCCTTATCGTTTAAGAAACTGTCTATTTCTGTCTTAAATTTATTCAATGTCCCAGCTTCCACAGCTCTCTTAGACAGTGAATTCCACAGATTTACAACCCTCTGAGAGAAGAAATTTCACCTCATCTCAGTTTTAAATGGGCAGCTCCTTATTCGAAGATTATGCCCTCTAGGTCTAGTCTCCCCGATCAGTGGAAACATCCTCTCTGCATTCACCTTGTCAAACCCCCTCAAAATCTTATACATTTCGATAAGATCACCTCTCATTCTTCTGAATTCCAATGAGAAGATACCAACCTACTCAACCTTTCCTCATAAGTCAACCCCCACAACCCCGGAATCAACCTAGTGAACCTTCTCTGAACTGCCTCCAAAGCAAGTATATCCTTTCGTAAATATGGAAACCAAAACTGCACGCAGTATTCCAGGTGTGGCCTCACCAATACCCTGTATAGCTGTAGCAAGACATCCCTGCTTTTATACTCCATCCCCTGTGCAATAAAGACCAAGATACCATTGGCCTTCCTGATCACTTGCTGTACCTTTTGTGTTTCATGCACAAGTACCCCCCGGTCCCGCTGTACTGCGGCACTTTGCAATCTTTTTCCATTTAAATAATAATAATTAAATGATAGGCCGAATGATGTAATGATTCTATGAAATATCCATTGTTACCCAAGAAGGTCTACCAAGAGGCTTCTGATGATGTCTTTTGCTATTGTGCATGGAGTGTAACATGCTGTACACAAGAACAGTTAGAGATGAGAAAAAACCCTTCAGCCCATTGACACCCATCCCTGTATTACAACAACAACAACTTGCATTTATATAGCATCTTTAATGTAGTAAAACATCCCAAGCCGCTTCACAGGAGTGTTATCAAACAAAATTTGACACTGAGCCACATAGGAAGATGTTAGGTCAGATGACCAAAAGCTTGGTCAAAGAGGTAGGTTTTAACGAGCATCTTAAAGGAGACGGGAGAAGTAGAGTGGCAGAGAGGTTTAGGGAGGGAATTCTAGAGTCTAGAGTCTAGGCAGCTGAAGGCACGGCCGCCGATGGTGGTGCGACAAATATCGGGGGAAGTGCAAGAGGCCAAAATTGGAGGAGCACAAAGATCGGAGGGTTGAAGGGCTGGAGGAGGTTACAGAGATAGGGAGGGATGAGGCCATGCAGGGATTTGAAAACAAGGATGTGGGTCATTAAACCTGCCATCAAGGCAACTGATTTTACTTTGAACAATTCTCGTATTTTTGCCTCTATTCTCACCGTAGCTGGACCATTCCAAACACTTCCCACAGAACGCTACTGTTTATAATCTGCAAGTTGTGTATTTAATCCTTGTGAGAATTCTGAACATGTCAATTAACTCTCCCATATTCAGCGGTGCGCTCCAGTAAGAGAAAGGACGAGAACGTTGTGGCAGCAGGATTGCTCCAGCATTCAAAGCAATTGTCAAACTCCTCTATTTAGACTACAGGCCCTGTGGCTTTAATAGATGACTATCACTACTGCTGATGAAGCTGGGATAACATAGGATTCTCTTGTTGCCTGTCACTCTCCGCCGACACATGGCAAGAGAGTGTTCCACCGCCAGGCAGCGAGAAGAGAGAAAGGGAAATAGAGGGAAGAGAAGGAGCAGGCGAAGGAAAAAGGGAGATGGAAGAAAGCAGAGATCCACTCAGCTAGCTGTGCCCTGTGAGAACACCAGCAGCAGGTTGGGCCATGAAAGAAGCGGCGAGCAGCGGCCCAGGAGCAGCGTGGAGGCACACTACTCCAGGGAGCAGCATGGGCTGCGACGGCAGCGAAGAGTGACGTCATCAAGGTCCAGGTCGGTGATTGGAGCGTGGGCAGGTACAGCAGGAGCGGCGAGGTCGGGGCGAAGGAGCGGCGAGAGATTGTAGAGGGACGTGATCAGGGCCCAGGAAAGGGGTGAGTTCGGGGCCAGGGACCCAGGGGCAGCACGGGCCAGCCCACACTGTGATGTGTGCAAGCACTCGGTCCATGCAGCAGAGCATGGTTGTCTGGGGTGATCCTTGCCAGTGGACCAAGACCTAGCTCTGTCAAGCCCGTGTGGTGGCTGGTGTACAATGGCCACCACACATTAAAAAATCCACGCACAGGCATCTTCCACCCTTCAGGATGTAGTTCAGAATCTGGAATATTAGGTCCTTGATTGGAACACCTGTGAACCCATCCTTTTTTGACGTGGAAGCAAGTCATCCTCGTTTCGAGGGACGGCCTATGATGAGTCCAAATGACAAAGGCCCATCTGGCACTTTTAATCAGCTTGTTCGTTATAAAGTGATTGGAAACTCTCTGCTGACTTGCTGCGTGTATTGGCCCAGACCAGTTTCCAAGAATGGATGTGTTCAGTCTGTGGGCTTACTGTCAGGACGTCCCAGTATCCTCCTGGCGACCTGATGCCGTTATTTTGCTGTCTGTGTTATCTTGATCAATAATTATCAGCTTTGTGTTTCAGCTTGTGCCCTCCACAGTTATTGGACCCAGTGTGTCAGCACCAGAGCCACCTCCTAATCATCTGGTCTAATCTCAGAGCCACATCTCGGCTTTATTTTTCTGTGCCGCCTCAACTACATTCTTTGACTTACCACTTGAAGTGAATAGAGTGCTTAACCTTGTGACTCCTAGGAATTTCAGGAATTCCCATTATTTGTAATTGGGATTGTTTGCCTGGCTAGCTCCGGCTTGACCCACAAGGCCAGACGGGAAGGTTCACAAAACTCGAGTCCTCCATCGACAGTGAAGCTGCAATTCATGAGCCACACTGGGATTTCTGAGTATGTATCCATTTATCATTTCTTTCAGGATATTTGTCTTAGGATACTTACAGCATGGTTTCGTTTGGGATATCGCAGATCAGGAAACAATTTTGAGCGATTTCACTAACTATTGGTGTGGTTATTGTGATAGGATCCCCGAAACAGATGGCACGATACTTCAGTTCTAAAAATGCTTTGCATGAATTACAGAAAATGTCTCCAAACATTTGTTTTGAATTGAGGAGAAGTGACACATGGAGATCAAGTTACATAAAATACTGTTGCTATGGTATCTCACTAGGCCACAACAAATGGTGTTGAATTGAATGAATGGTGCCTCGGGAATTTGGGGCTCTTTTTAAAACCGCATTTAATTAAGGTTCATCTTACCGTTTTCTATCCTAATTTATTCTTTCCCAGAACCTCACAACTGGAACTCCTTATCTCCCTCAGTCTTTCATACAATCTTAAAGCTTTTAAAAGCCGAGCTCAGCGTGACCTAATCACAACACTCTGATTTACCTCACCTTTCCTTTTATTCTGGAGGAGGCCTGCATCTGGGCTTTAACCTTCCATAGGAACATAGGAACAGGAGTAGGCCATTCAGCCCCTCGAGCTTGTTACACAGGAACAGGATGAGGCCATTCAGTCCCTTGAGTCTATTACATAAGAACAGGATTAGGCCATTCAGCCCCTCGAGCTTGTTACATAGGAACAGGAGTAGGCCATTCAGCCCCTCGAGCTTGTTACATAGGAACAGGATTAGGCCATTCAGCCCCTCAAGCCTGTTACAAAGGAAACAGGATTAGGCCAATCAGTCCCTCAGGCCTGTTACATAGGAAACATGATTAGGCCATTCAGCCCCTTGAGTCTGTTACATAGGAACAGGATTAGGTCATGTAGCCCCTCAAAGCCGTTACATAGGAACAGGAGTAGGCCATTCAGCCCCTCGAGCCTATTACATAGGAACAGGAGGAGGCCAATTAGCCTCTTGGGCCTGTTACGTAGGACTAGGAGTAGACCATTCAGCCCCTCAGGCCTGTTACATAGGTGGAGGCCAATTAGCCCCTTGGGCCTGCATGGCCATTCTATTATATCCTGCCTGATTGGCACCTCAACTCCATTTGCCCGCTTCTTTTGCTCCATATTCCTTGATACATTTACCTAAAAAAAAATCTATTGATCTCAGTCGTAAAAATTGCAATTGATCTAACATCCACAGCCTTTTGGGGGCAGTGAGTTCCAGATTTTCACTGCCGGCGTGTGTAAAGTCCTTCCTGATTTCACTCCTGAACGGCCTAGCTCTAATTGTAAGATTATGGCCTACTCTGATGGGATTTCCCCCCACCAGAGAAAATAGACTTTATCTACTCTATCGAATCCCTTTATCACCTTAAGCACCTGAATTAGATCAGCCCTCAACCTTCTAAACTCAAAGGGGATACAAGCCATGTTTATGCAACCTGTCCTCATAATTTAACCCTTGAAACTCCGGTATCATTCTGGTGATTTATTGCTGTAGCCCCTCCATCCCCTTGCTTTCTCAATTTAAAAAAAAACCTTGTACTAGACACAAGTGACTCATCACCAGTCTGGCCAATGCTAAAACAAAATGTCGCCATTGGAATCACTCTTGGGCAAGTCTACCATCTCATTTTTAACTTTAACACATAAGGACATAAGAATTAGGAGCAGGAGTGGGCCATTCGGCCCCTCGAGCCTGCTCCGCCATTCAATAAGATCATGGCTGATCTTCTACCTCAACTCCACTTTCCTGCACTATCTCCATATCCCTTAATATCCAAAAATCTATCGATCCCTGTCTTGAATATACTCAAAGACTGAGCCTCCACAGCCCTCTGGGGTAGAGAATTCCACAGATTCACCACTCTCTGACTGAAGAAGTTTCTCCTTATCTCAGTCCTAATTCGGAGACTGTGACCCCTGGTTCTAGACTCCCCAGCCAGGGGAAACATCCTCCCTGCATTTACTCTGTCAGGCCCTGTAAGAATTTTGTATGTTTCAATGAGATCACCCACAAAATTAACACACGTTTTCCCGTTGTAATTTCCATGGAGATAATACGAGTCTATAACCAATCAGCATACATGCCCTGTCATTTGCAATCTTCTCACTGTATAACACACAATCAGTAAAGGCAAAGGGTATCAAAGGGTGAATAGTTATTCCACTCACAATACTTAGAGAAATCGGCCAATGTACCATGTTCCCTCACTATAACGCCTGATATTGTGAGCTGTGTGTTATATTATATTTGAGGACACGCTCAAAGCCTCCTTGATAAAATGCAACATCCCCACCGACACCTGGGAGTCCCTGACCAAAGATCGCCCTAAGTGGAGGAAATGCATCCGGGAGGGCGCTGAGCACCTCGAGTCTCATCGCTGAGAGCATGCAGAAATCAAGCGCAAGCAGCGGGAAGAGCATGCGGCAAACCAGTCCCACCCACCCTTTCCCTCAACGACTGTCTGTCCCACCTGTGACAGAGACTGTAATTCCCGTATTGGACTGTTCAGTCACCTAAGAACTCATTTTTGGAGTGGAAGCAAGTCTTTCTCGATTCCGAGGGACTGCCTATGATGATAAGGTTTGCAGATTGCTTATGACTATCTATCTAACATAGAAACCATGTAAAGCAGCTTCTCCGTAACAGCCAACTATGCAACACTGTCTTAGCAATTTAAACTGTTTCAATACAAAAGTAACATCTAATTATTTCAAAGCTCGGGGGGTGGTGGAATGGGTGGGGGGGTGGTGGTGGTGAATGCTTCACTCTCACCACCATACAGCTGTAAAGATTATAAATGATCTATTCCAGTGTAGTAAAGAGATAGCCTCAGGGCATCCCAAAGCACTTTACAGCCTCTGAAGTACTTTTGAAGTTTAGTCACTGTGGGAAATGCAGCAGTGAAATTGCGCACAGCATGGTCTCACAAACAGTAATGACATAAATGACCAAATGATCTGTTTTTTTTGTGATTTTGGGTGAGTGCTAAATATTGGTCAAGATACTGGGGAGAATTCATAGAAATTTACGACACAGAAGGAGGCCATTTGACCTATCGTGTCTGTGCTGGCTGAAGAAAAGCTCTCCAGCCTAATCCCACTTTCCAGGTCCATAGCCTTATAGGTTTCGGCACTTCAAGTGCGTATCCAAGTACTTTTTAAATGTGGTGAGGGTTTCTGCCCCTACCACCCTTTCAAGCAGTGAGTTCCAGACCCCCACCACCCTCTGGGTGAAAAAAGTTCTCCCGAATTCCCCTCTAATCCTTCTACCAATACTTTAAATCTATGCCCTTTGGTTATTGAACTCTCTGGTAGGGGAAGTAGGTACTTCCTCCACTCTATCCAGGCCCCTCATAATTTTATACACCTCAATTAAGCCTCCTCTCTGCCTCCTCTGTTCCAAAGAGAACAAACCCAGCCTATCCAATCTTTCCTCATAGCTAAAATTCACCTGCTCAGGCAAGATCCTCGTAAATCCTCTGAACCCTCTCCAGTGGCAATCACATCTTTCCTGTAATATCATGATCAGAACTGCACGCAGTACTCTAGGTGTGGTCTAATTAGTGTTTTATACAGTTCAAGCATAACCTCCCTGCTCTTATATTCTATGCCTCGGCTAATAAAGAAAAGTATCCTTTATGCCTTCTTAACTATCTTATCTACTTGTCCCGCTACCTCGGGGATCTGTGGACATGCACTCCAAGGTCCCTCTTTTCCACTACACTTCTCAGGTTCCTATCATTTATTGTGTATTCCCTTGTCTTGCTGGCCCTCTCCAAATGCATTACCTCACACTTCACCTGATTGAATCCCATTTGCTACTGTTCTGCCCACCTGACAGTTCATTGATATCTTCCTGCAGTCTCCAGCTTTCTTCCTCACTATCAACCACACAGACAACTTTTGTATTCTCTGCAAACTTCTTAATCATACCCCCTACATTGAAGTCTAAATCATTGATATATACCACAAAAAGCAGGGGATCTAGTACTGAGCCCTGCTCAACCCGACTGGAAACAGCCCTTCAGTCACAAAAACACCCGTTGACCATTACCCTTTGCTTTCTGCCACTGAGCCAATTTTGGATCCAACTTGCCACTTTGCCCTGGATCCCATGGGCTTTTACTTTCGTGACCAGTCTGCCATGTGGGACCTTATCAAAAGCTTTGCTAAAATCCATATACACCACATCGTGTCCTCATCGACCCTCCTTCTTACCTCCTCAAAAAATTCAATCAAGTTAGTCAGACACGACCTTCCCTCAATAAATCCATGCTGATTGTTCTTGATTAATACACACCTTTCTTAATGACGATTAATACTGACCCTCAGAATTTTTTCCAACAATTTGCCCACCACGGAGGTTAGGTTGACTGGCCTCTAATTACTCGGTCTATCCCTTTCTGTTTTTTTAGACAATGGTACAACGTTAGCAGTCCTCCAGTCCTCTGGCACCACACCTGTAGCCAGAGAGGATTGGAAAATGATGGTCAGAGCTTTCACTATTTCCTTCCTTGATATATTTCATCTGGGCCTGGCAATTTATCTACTTTCAGAGTGCTAAACCCCTTAATACTTCCTCTCTCACTATGTTTATCTAATTTAATATTTCATACTCCTCCTCCTTAACTACAATGTCTGCAGCGTCCCTCTCTTCAGTGCAGGCAGACACACAGAATTCATTAAGAATCATATTCACATCTTCCGCCTGCTCACACAAGCTTCCTTTCTGGTCTTTAATAGGCCCTACTTGCTCTTTATGTACTCATTAAACATCTTTGGGTTTTCTTTGATTTTACTTGCCAGTATTTTTTCATGCCCTCTCTTTGTTTTCCTAATTTCCTTTTTAATGTCACCTCTGCACTTTCTATACTCCTGTAGGCTCTCTGCAGTACTTAGCTCTCGGTATCTGACATAAGCTTTCCCTTTTTTGCCTTTTCCTACCCTTGACATCCAGGGGGCTCTAGAATTGGGAGTCTCATCTTTTTCTTTGCGGGAACATACTTGCTCTGAACCCTCACTACCTCCTCCTTGAATGCCTCCCACTGCTCCAACACTGATTTACCCTCATGTAGCTGTTGCTAAATCACATCTCAGCTTAATAAAATTAGCCTCTTCCTAATCGAAAACTTTTACTCCTATCCTTTCCCATAACTACACTAAATCTAACTTAATTATAAGCACAACCACCAAAATGCTCTCCCACTGATTCCCCTTCCAGCTGCCCAGCTTCATTCCCTAAAACCAAATGCAGAACTGTCCCCTCTCTTGTTGGGCTTGCTATGTACTGGCTAAAAATGTTCTCCTGAATGCATTTTAAGAATTCTGCTCCCTCTATACCTTTTACACTGATTCTATCCCAGTTAATGTTATGTATGGTAGTTGAAATCCCCTATTACTCCCTATTGTTTCTGCACTTCTCAGAATGTATCTACATATTTGCTCTTCTATCTCCCTCTGACTATCTGAGGGTCTGTAGTACACTCCCAGCAGTGTGATCGCCCCTTTTCTGGTATTTTGTTTTTTTTGCCTCATTGGATGATCCTTCTAACATATCAGCCTTCCTCACAGCTGTAATTGTTTCTTTAACCAATATTGCGACCCCCCCCTCTCATTTTTTTAACCCTCTCTCTCCATCTCGTCTGAAAACCCTGCAACCAGGAATGTTAAGCTGCCATTCCTGCCCTTCTTTCAGCCATGTTTCAGTAATAGCTATAATATCATACTCCCATGTGTCTATCTGTGCCCTCAGCTTATCTGACCTATTCACTAGACCCCTTGCATTGAAGTATATACCATTATAAGTTCTGCTTCTCTCCCTTCTGAATGTACTCTCAGGTTCCCATCCCCTGCCAAGCCAGTTTAAATCCTCCCCAACAGCACTAGCAAACTTTCCCCCGAGGATATTGGTCCTGTTGAGGTGCAATCCGTCCCACTTGTACAGGTCCCACCTCGCCCAGAACGAGTCCTAATGCCTCAGGAATCTAAAGCCCTCCCTCCTGCACCATCTCTCCAGCCACATGTTCATCTGCTCTATCCTCCTATTTCTGTACTCACTCGCGCATGGCACTGGGAGCAATCCGGAAATTACTACCTTTGAGGTCCTGCTTATTAATCTCTATCCTAGCTCGCAAAAATCTCATCTCTCTTTCTGATCACCCATGGTGACTACACTCCAAAAGTACTTCATTGGCTGTATAGTGCTTTCAGACATCTGGTGGTCATGAAAGTGCTATATAAATGCAAGTCTTTCTTTTTTTTTCTTTCTTTCTACCAATGTCATTGGTACTGTATGGACCATGACCTCTGGCTGTTAACCCTCTCCCCTCAGAATGTCCTGCAGCCGCTCGGTGACATCCATGACCCTGGCACCAGATAGGCAACATGCCATCCTGGGGTCATGTCTGCGGCTGCAGCAATGCCTATCTGTTCCCCTAACTGTCGAATCCTTTATCTCTGTTGCTTTTCTGACCTTCCTCCTCCTCCTGCCCCCTGTACAGCTGAGCCACCCATGGTGCCATGGACTTGGCTGTGGCTGTAGTCCCCAGAGGAATCAGTACTCAGAACATGCATTACCTGCCTGTCCCTTCTCTTCTGTCTGGCAGTCACCCATTCACTCTCTGCCTGCAAACTCTTAAGCTGTGGGGTGACCACTTCCTGAAACGTGCGATCCACGAAGCTCTCAGCCTCTGCAGACACTGCTCAAGCTCCGAAACCCAGAGTTCAAGCTCCTCCGCCTGATTGAGACTTCCTGCACACGTGGTTGTCCAGGACATGAGAATATCCTGGACTTCCCGTATGGCACAGGATGTGCATTCAACAGGACTGAAGTGTCCTCCCCTGCTTTTCTTCAAAATAGTGCCATGGACTCTTTTATGTCCACCTGAGAGGGCAGACAGGGCCTCAGTTTAATGTCTCAATCGAAAGGCAACACCTCCGACAGTGCAGCACTCCTTCAGCACTGTGTTCAACTCTCTGGAGTGGGACTCTGAACCTTCCAACTCAGAAGTGAGAGTGCTATCACTAACACGTAAATTGGCAGTACAAATGGCCTCAGCACCTCTAGGCTGGGAAGGGCAGAAATCAGATTGAATCCACACTTCACCACTGCCTGGTAACCCTGGAAAATGTGTGTGTCTCTGAGTGTGAGTGTCTGTGAGAATTGGTGTCTGTGAGTATGTATCTGTGAGTGAGTGTGTGTTCTGTGAGTGTGTGTCTGTGAGTGTGTGTGTGTGTTTGTGTTTGTGAATGTGTCTGTGAATGTGTGTGTGTCTGTGAGTGCGTGTCTATGAGTATGTATGTGTCTGTGAGTTTGTGTCTGTGAATGTGTGTGTGTTTGTGTCTGTGAATGTGTGTGTGTCTTTGATTTCGTGTGTTTATGTCTGTGAATGTGTGTTTGTGAGAGTGAGTGAGTGTGTGTGTGTTTATGTCTGTGAATGTGTGTTTGTGAAAGTGAGTGTCTGTGAGTGTGCGTATGTGCTTGTGTCTGTGAGAGTGTGTGTCTGTGAGTGTGTGTGTGAGTGTGTGTGTCTTTGAGAGCGACTGTGTCTGTGAGAGTGAGTGTGTCTGTGAGTTGGTGAGTGTGTGTGTTTGTATCTGTGAATGTGAATGTGAGTGTCTGTGAGTGTGTTTGCCTGTGAGTGTCAGTGTGAGTGTGTCAGTGTGCGTGTGTGTGTGTTAGTGTGTGTGTGTCAGTGTGAGTGTGTGTGTGTGTCTGTGTGTGTGTGTCTGGTTGTGTCTGTGACTATTCCAATGGTTGGGCAGCCTATCAATACTCACACATGAAGGTTGGTCATTTGGGTGAGGTATTAGATGTCTGCTGGTGTCTGTGGAACTGTTTAAGGATCAACACGAGTGGTCAGGAGGGCAGAACAGGTAATATAACTAGAAAGTGAAAAAAATCAGGTCATACAGAGACACTCTGTAAAAGATATTAACCCTCAACTGATTGAACATTAATAGGGTTTATAAACAGGCTTCCAGTGTTGTCTTTTTAATCAATTAGTTAGGGCTCTATAGTTAAATATAAACCAATAAGGAATTTTAACATGCAGAACTGGAATATAAACTTTGCAGTCCCTATTTATTAGTAGTGAGAGAGTTTCTACCGCAATGGTCAAATCAGCTGTTGGTAGAAAATCAGATAATGATTATGTTACAGACAATCTGATAAACCAGTGATAACTGTGAATGACCGTATGAGAACGATCAGATGTGATTGGCGAGGTGCTCCAGCTCTGAGATTGATAGATAATTAGCAGATAGGACAGTGTTCAGTTCTGTGTCATTCACTGGACACAGAGTTGCTTTGCGTTTCACAGGGTTGAGCGTCTTGGTATATAGAGGAGATTTTCTGCACGGCAAGTTTCCCATTGTCGCTCTGAATTTCCAACCCATGCTCGCTGTTAGTGAGCCTGCATGTCAGGAGCAGAGCTTGTCAAATGACCCCCAAACAACACCCCCAGCCCCCCGCCCCCCCCCCCCCCCACCCCTCATCATATTGTGCATGTGTGAAGACCAATTCTTGGGTTCGATTCTAACTTGCCAGGGTTAAATGGCCAGGAGAGCCCCACCAAAATTAACCTGCCCACTACCATCCTGTAATCTCTCACCCACCGTGATCGTGACATTCCCCCCCGGCCCCTCTCCCCCTCACCTCTCTCCCCCCGCCCCTTTCCCCCCGCCCCTCTCCCGCCACCCCTTTCGCCCCGCCTCTCCCCCCCGCCCCTCTCTCCACCCCACCCGCCTCTCTCCCCCACGCCCACCTCTCTCCCCCCCGTCCGCCTCTCTCTCCCCCGCCCATCTCTCCCCCCCGTCCCTCTCCTCCCTTCCCCAACCCCTCTCCCCCCCGCCGCCCCTCTCTCTTCCCACACCTTTCCCCACCGCCCATCTACCCCCTGCCTGTCTCCCACCCGCCCCTCTCATAAGAACATAAGAACATAAGAACATAAGAACATAAGAACATAAGAACTAGGTTCAGGAGTAGGCCATCGAGCCCCTCGAGCCTGCTCCGCCATTCAAAAAGATCATGGCTGATCTGGCCGTGGACTCAGCTCCACTTACCCGCCTGCTCCCCATAACCCTTAATTCCCTTATTGGTTAAAAATCTATCTATCTGTGATTTGAATACATTCAATGAGCTAGCCTCAACTGCTTCCTTGGGCAGAGAATTCCACAGATTCACAACCCTCTGGGAGAAGAAATTCCTTCTCAACTCGGTTTTAAATTGACTCCCCCGTATTTTGAGGCTGTGCCCCCTAGTTCTAGTCTCCCCGACCAGTGGAAACAACCTCTCTGCCTCTATCTTGTCTATCCCTTACATTATTTTAAATGTTTCTATAAGATCACCCCTCATCCTTCTGAACTCCAACGAATAAAGACCCAGTCTATTCAATCTATCATCATAAGGTAGCCCCCTCATCTCCGGAATCAGCCTATTGAATCGTCTCTGTACCCCCTCCAAGGCTAGTATATCCTTCCTTAAGTAAGGTGAACAAAACTGCATGCAGTACTCCAGGTGCGGCCTCACCAATACCCTGTACAGTTGCAGCAGGACCTCCCTGCTTTTGTACTCCATCCCTCTCGCAATGAAGGCCAACATTCCATTCGCCTTCCTGATTACCTGCTGCACCTGCAAACTAACTTTTTGGGATTCATGCACAAAGACCCCCAGGTCCCTCTGCACCGCAGCATGTTGTAATTTCTCCCCATTCAAATAATATTCCCTTTTACTGTTTTTTTTTCCAAGGTGGATGACCTCACATTTTCCGACATTGTATTCTATCTGCCAAACCTTAGCCCATTCGCTTAACCTATCTAAATCTCTTTGCAGCCTCTCTGTGTCCTCTGCACAACCCGCTTTCCCACTAATCTTTGTGTCATCTGCAAATTTTGTTACACTACACTCTGTCCCCTCTTCCAGGTCATCTATGTATATTGTAAACAGTTGTGGTCCCAGCACCGATCCCTGTGGCACACCACTAACCACCGATTTCCAACCCGAAAAGGACCCATTTATCCCGACTCTCTGCTTTCTGTTAGCCAGCCAATTCTCTATCCATGCTAATACATTTCCTCTGACTCCGCGTACCTTTATCTTCTGCAGTAACCTTTTGTGTGGCACCTTA
The DNA here is from genome assembly GCF_044704955.1 of Pristiophorus japonicus. Taxonomy (NCBI): domain Eukaryota; kingdom Metazoa; phylum Chordata; class Chondrichthyes; family Pristiophoridae; genus Pristiophorus; species Pristiophorus japonicus. Next base: position 56,540,707 of record NC_091990.1, read on the forward strand.
TCGAATGCCTTTTGGAAATCTAAATACACCACATCCATCGGTGCACCTCTATCCACCATGCTTGTTATATCCTCAAAGAATTCCAGTAAATTAGTTAATCATGATTTTCCCTTCATCAATCCATGTTGCGTCTGCTTGATTGCACTGTTCCTATCTAGATACCCCACTATTTCTTCCTTAATGATAGCTTCAAGCATTTTCCCCACTACAGATGTTAAACTAACCGGCCTATAGTTACCTGCCTTTTGTCTACCCCCTTTTTTAGAGGCGTTACATTAGCTGCTTTCCAATCCGCTGGTACCTCCCCAGAGTCCAGAGAATTTTGGAAGATTATAACGAATGCATCTGCTATAACTTCTGCCATTTCTTTTAATATCCTGGGATGCATTTCATCAGGACCAGGGGACTTGTCTACCTTGAGTCCCATTAGCCTGTCCAGCACTACCCCCCTAGTGATAGTGATTGTCTCAAGGTCCTCCCTTCCTACATTCCCGTGACCAGCAATTTTTGGCATGGTTTTTGTGTCTTCCACTGTGAAGACCGAAGCAAAATAATTGTTTAAGGTCTCAGCCATTTCCACATTTCCCATTATTAAATCCCCCTTCTCATCTTCTAAGGAACCAACATTTACTTTAGTCACTCTTTTCCGTTTTATATATCGGTAAAAGCTTTTACTATCTGTTTTTATGTTTTGCGCATATTTACTTTCGTAATCTATCTTTCCTTTCTTTATTGCTTTCTTAGTCTCCCCCCCCAACCCTCTCCTTCCCCCCACCCCTCTTCCCCCACCCCTCTCCCCCCCGGCTTCTCTCCCCCCCGCCCATCTCTCCCCCCCCGCCCATCTCTCCCCCCCGCCCATCTCTTCCCCCCATCCCTCTCCCTCCCCCAACCCCTCTCCCCCCACCCCTCTCCCCCACCCCTCTCCCCCCCGCATCTCTCTCCCCCCGCCCCTCTCAACCCCCACCCCTCTCCCATCACACCCCTCTCCCTTCCCGCCCCTCTCCCCCCCCCCCCACCCCATCTTGCCCAAGACTTATCTTGCTGCAGCCCGGGCAATTCTGTGCTGGCCAGAATTAGGTGCATTCAGCTCCCACAGCTCGCAGGCTGTGTGCACCTAAACAAGGCACAGGCCTCCCCAAATTCTCTATATTCTCTAGAGGTTAGGAGAATGAGAGGTGATCTCATGGAAACACACAAAATTCTTACAGGGCTTGAAGGGGTGGATGCAAGTGAGCCTAGAACCAGGGGTCACAGTCTCAGGATAAGGGGTCGGCCATTTAGGACTAGATGAGGAGACACTTCTTCACTCAGAGGGTGGTGAATCTTTGGAATTCTCTACCCCAGAGGGCTGTGGAGGCTCAGTCTTTGAGTATATTCAAGACAGAGAGCGATAGAGTTTTGGGTATTAAGGGAATCAAGGGATATGGGGATAGTGCAGGAAAGTGGAGTTGAGGTAAGTCAGCCATGATCTCATTGAATGACGGAGCAGGCTCGAGCGGCCCAATGGCCTACTCCTGCTCCTAAAATGGCTTGGCACTTTCCCTGCCGGAATGGGCATGCGACCACCAAAAACTACCGAAGTGGACCCACTTGCCTTTGCTTGAGAACTCAATGTGAAGGGCCAAGGCTCATAGGGCAGGATACCACCAAGACTAAAAATAATTGGTTCATTGTCAATGACGAGGTACCTTGTCCGCCATCAGAGCTGACAGAAAATTGTGGCAATGCTGCCTGCCATTCTCCGTCAGTATCTTCAATTGACAGGAAATCTCAGGCAGCACACCTACATGCTCTTACATGCACTGCCTGAAAGGGTGGTCGAGGCAGAATCCCTCATCACGTATAAAAAGTACTTGGATGTGCACAAAGAGCCGTGACCTACAGGGCTACGGACTTAGTGCTGGAAGGTGGGATTAGGCTGGGTAGCTCTTTTTCAACCGGCACGGACACGATGGGCCGAATGGCCTCCTCTGAGCCATAATTTTCTATGGTTCAATGGTGATAGCTGTGGCTCAGTCAGCAGCACACTTGCCTCTGATTTCAGCCTGAGCAGCAGTTGGGGCATTACAATTGAATGTAGTACCTCTGGGCTATTATTATCCCCTGATCCTTGCTGGAATGATCGCCCGCATTTCCTAGCCAGCATGGTCAGGGGAACACCAAGATCAAAAATATTTACAGTATACAGAGCTGGTCGCCATATTGTAAACAAGATATAGAGGCACTGGAGAGGTTAGAGAAGATTTACAAGGATGACACCAGAAATGCGAGGGTATACATATCAGGAAAGGATGAACAGGCCGGGTCTCTTTTCTCTTGAGAGATGACCTAATAGAGGTCTTTAAAATGATGAAAGGTTTTGATAGAGTAGACACAGAGAATGTTTCCACTTGTGGGGAAGAGCAAAACTAGAAACCATCAATATAAGATAGTCACCAAGAAATCCAATCGGGAATTCAGAAGAAACTTCTTTACCCAGAGAGTGGAACTCGGTACCACAGGGAATAGTTGAGGCGAATAGTATCGATGCATTTAAGGGGAGGCTAGACAAGCCTATGAGAGAGAAGGGAATAGAGGGTTATGCTGAAAGATTTAGATGAGAAAAGACGGGAGAAGGCTCGAGTGGAGCATAAACACCGACATGGACTGGTTGGGCCCAATGGCCTGTTTCTGTGCCGTACATCCGATGTAATTTTATATAATTATATGCAACAACATGGAGGAATGGTTCGATCAAGAAGACACTATCCTAACGTTTGCAAATCACTCAGATCTTTGAAATATTCATTCTTCAAATCCACAAATTGCGGGAGGTTTTGAGGAAATGGTAATCAGGTTGAAAATCCAAATGTTACCCTATTTTTCCTCTAGTTTTTTCAGATTAAAAACTTATTAACTATGAACTGCTAAAGTGCTTAAAAATTAACCAGAATCTATCACTTTTCATGTAAAAATCCAAGGATGCATGTCCTTAAACCCACCTAGAACGGCACAGGATTCAAATCATCTATTTAATATTAGATTTTGTTTTTAAAAGAGGAGAAACTCTCCCGGTTTCTCCGGGTAATAGATGGCCCACTGCTGGGAGAAAGAACATTTAACGTGTAAATAACAATAATTAATTCCCAAATGACAAATAGGGGATCATTTTGTTGAAAATTGAGCAAACATCCCTTTTTAGTTGAAAATAACACATCCATTTTGATTGTGGATTCGAAAATAATGGAAATTGCACCAAGTAAAATATCAAAAATCTAAATCTTCTGAAACCTACCTCGAAAATAAACTTTGCATCTCCAATATTTGATCCCTTCCTTCAGGCTTTCATAGAATCATAGAAATTTACAGCATGGAAGGAGGCCATTATGACCCATTGTGTCTGCACTGGCTGACAAAGAGCTATCCAGCCTAAACCCACTTTCCAGCTCTTGGTCCGTAGGTTACGGCATTTTAATTGCACATCCAAATACTTTTTAAATGTGGTGAGAGTTTCTGCCTCTACCACCCTTTCAGGCAGACCCCCACCACCCTCTGGGTAAAGCCATTTCCCCTCAAATCACCTCTAAACCTCCTACCAATTACTTTAAATTTATGCCCCCTGGTTGTTGATCCCTCTGCTAAGAAAAATAGGTCCTTCCTATCCACGCTATCCAGGCCCCCCATAATTTTATACACCTCAATAAGGTCTCCCCTCAGCCTCCTCTGTTCCAAAAAAAACCATCTCAGCCTATCCAATCTTTCCTCAGAGCTAAAATTCTCCAGTCCAGGCAACATCCTCGAAAATCTCCCCTCTCTGGTGCAAGCACATGCACTTTTATTTCCTTCCTCTCCAATACTAGTGAAGGAACGTTGGCTATACTGACAGCATAAAATACTTTTGGTGTAAGGGTTTGTTTTCATATACCATAGGTTTATATTCATGGTGGGTTTTGATTGGTCAGCTTTTGTGAGTGGTCAATCTATGGGCCAGGCTCCCTTGGGAGACGGTGGAAGCAGACTTTCAAATAAAATTAGATAGATTTCTTTCAGAAAATAACTCTTTGGAATAGAGTATATGTATAATTTGAGACATGAGATGTGATGAGTGTAACGTGCTCAGGAGGGACAGGTGACTGTGGACCTCTGTGGACCTCTGGTTCCCAAAGCTCTCCCCCACTGGGGGTTTTCCTTACCTCTGTCTGGGTCTGTTGTAGACTCATTGATTGAGACTCATCGCTGTGATTGGTCAACAACTTCATTATCATGTGACTACTAGTGTTATATATATAAACCTGTAAATACCATGTTTAATGGCCAGAGGGCACATCCCCTGGAGTCCCAAGGGATCCCACAATCCCTTGGGAGCACCTGTACATAAGGAGGCCTCACAGGCTGAAGAGGCACTCTCGAGACCTGTAATAAAGGACGACAGTCACACCTTACTTTCAGCTTGCAGTATTTGGTCTGACTCTTTATTCGAGACATAACAACTGGCGATGAGATACAGATGACAAACCCCACCGCAACAATGCAGAGAACCGTGGGCATCCTGGAGAAATTTTCGGAGGGAGATGATTGAGAAACCTTCGTGGAGGGACTCAACCAATACTTTGTGGCCAACGAGCTGGAAGGAGAAGCGAATGCTGCCAAATGAGGAGCGATCCTCCTCACCGTTTGTGGGGCACCAACGTATGGCCTCATGAAAAACCTGCTTGCTCCAGCGAAACCCACAGAGAAGTCGTACGATGATTTGTGCGCGCTGGTCCAGGAGCATCTAAACCCGAAGGAAAGCGTTCTGATGGTGAGATATCGGTTCTACACGTACAAGAGATCTGAAGGCCAGGAAGTGGCGAGCTACATCGCCGAGCTAAGGCATCTTGAGGATATTGCGAATTTGAAGGACACTTGGAACACATGCTTAGGGACTTCTTTGTACTTGGCATTGGCCATGAAGTAATACTTCGCAAACTTTTGACTGTAGAGTCCCCAACCTTGAGTAAAGCCATAGCTATAGCCCAGGCGTTTATTGCCACCAGTGACAATACCAAACAAATCTCTCAGCACAAAAAGTAATGTTGTTTTTGAATCGTAATGTGCAGGGCAAGACTTACATACCTGTACTGCATGTCCATAGGTGACTTAGAGTCCACCATCAAGGGTGGTGAATGCAAGGCCATTAACACTTGGTTGACGCTGCGGGGGTGATCATCGTTTCCATTCATGCTGCTTCAAAGGATACGTTTGCAAGGGCTGTGGATCTATGGGACACCTCCAACGTATGTGCAGGCGAGCTGCAAACCCTGCTAATCCTGCAAACCACCAAGTTGCAGAGGAGGACAGATCCACGGTGGATCACGACGAACCAGAGCCTCAGACTGAGGAGGCAGAGGTATATGGGATGCACACGTTTACCACAAAGTGTCCCACGATAATGCTGAAGGTTGAATTAAATGGACTCCCGGTGTCAATGGAGCTGGCCACGGGCGCGAGCCAGTCCATAATGAGCAAAAAGACTTTCGATAAATTGAAGTGCAGCAAGGCCTCAAGGCCAGTCCTGACTCCCATTCGTACTAAACTGAGAATGTACACAAAGGAACTGATTCGTAAAGGACTCCTACGATGGAGCGGTGCACAATTTACCACTATGGGTACCGGGCGATGGCCCCACGCTGTTCGGCAGGAGCTGGCTCAGAAAGCTACGCTGGAACTGGGAGGATGTCCGAGCGCTTTTGTCCGTCAACGACACGTCATGTGCCCAGGTCCTAAACAAGTTCCCCTCACTGTTCGAACCGGGCATCGGGAAATTCCAAGGAGCAAAAGTGCAGATCCACTTGATTCCGGGGACGCGACACAACCATCACAAGGCGAGAACGCTACCATACATGATGAGAGAGAGGATGGAGATCGAGCTGGACAGGCTGCAACGAGAGGGCATCATTTCGCCGATCGAATTCAACGAGTGGGCCAGTCCGATTGTTCCAGTCCTCAAGGAAGACGGCACCGTCAGAATCTGTGGTGATTATAAAGTAACTATCAATCGTTTCTACCTGCAGGATCAATACCCGCTACCAAAGGCAGACGACCTATTTGCAACGCTGGTGGGAGGAAAAACGTTCACGAAGCTGGACTTGACCTCGGCCTACATGACGCAGGAGCTGGAGGAACCATCGAAAGGCCTCACCTGCATCAACACGTACAAAGGTCTCTTCATTTACAACAGATGCCCGTTTGGGATTCGATCGCCCGCGGCGATATTCCAGAGGAACATGGAAAGCTTGCTGAAGTTGATCCCGTGCACCGTGGTCTTCCAGGATGACATTTTGGTTATAGGTCGGGACACCGTCAAGCATCTGCAGAACCCTGGAGGAGGTTCTTAGTCGGCTCAATCATGTGGGGCTGAGGTTAAAACGCTCGAAGTGCATTTTCATGGCACCTGAAGTGGAGTTCCTGGGGAGAAGAATCGCGGCGGACGGCATCAGGCCCACCGATTTGAAGACGGAGCCAATCGAGAACGCACCAAGGCCACAGAACGTGACGGAGCTGCGGTCGTTTCTAGGGCTCCTGATCTACTTTGGTAACTTCTTACCGGGTCTTAGCACATTGTTAGAACCACTACACTCTTTACTGCATAAAGAAGATGAATGGGTATGGGAAAAAGACAAGAAAATGCCTTTGAGAAAGCTAGGAAACTATTATGCTCAAACAAATTGCTTATGTTGCACGATCCATATAAACGTTTGGTACTAGCATGTGCTGCGTCGTCATATGGTGTCACGTGTGTATTGCAACAAGCTAATGAATGAGGGAAATTGCAACCGGTTGCTTATGCAACCAGAAGTCTCTCTAAGGCTGAGAGTGCCTACAGCATGATCAAAAAAGAAGCGTTAGCGTGTGTTTATGGAGTAAAGAAAATGCATCAATATCTGTTTGGGCTCAAATTTGAATTGGAAACTGATCATAAGCCACTCATATCCCTCTTTTCTGAAGCAAGGGGATAAATACGAATGCATCGGCCCGCATCCAGAGATGGGCGCTCACGTTGTCCGCATACAACTACGCCATCCGCTACAGGTCAGGCACAGAAAACTGTGCTGATGCTCTCAGTAGGCTGCCATTGCCCACCACAGGGGTGGAGATGGCACAGCCCGCAGATTTAGTTCTGGTAATGGAAGCATCCGACAGTGAGCAATCACCTGTTACCGCCCGACAGATTAGAAGCTGGACGAGCCAGGACCCCTTACTGTGTGCTCCACGGGAGTTGGTCCAGTGTGCCGTTAGAGATGCAAGAAGAAATAAAACCGCACCAGTGGCGCAGAGATGAAATGTCTATACAGGCAGACTGTCTCCTATGGGGTAATCGGGTAGTGGTGCCAATAAAGGGCAGAGACACCTTCATTTGTGACCTCCACAGTACTCACCCAGGCATTGTAATAATGAAAGCAATAGCCATATCCCACGTGTGGTGGCCCGGTGTCGATGCAGACTTAGAGTCCTGCGTGCACAAATGTAATACATGTTCACAGTTAAGCAATGCACCCAGGGAGGCGCCACTAAGTTTATGATCCTGGCCCTCCAAACCGTGGTCCAGGGTCCATGTCGACTATGCAGGCCCATTCTTGTTCCTAGTGGTTGTAGATGCGTACTCCAAATGGATTGAATGTGTGATAATGTCAGCAAGCACGTCCACTGCCACCATTGAAAGCCTGCGGGCCATGTTTGCCACGCACGGCCTGCCTGATGTCCTTGTGAGTGATAATGGGCCGTGCTTTACCAGTGTCGAGTTCAAAGAGTTCATGACCCGCAATGGGATCAAACATGCCACATCTGCCCTGTTTAAACCAGCATCCAATGGTCAGGCAGAGCGAGCAGTGCAAACAATCAAGCAGAGCTTGAAGAGGGTAACTGAAGGTCACTGCAGACTCGCCTATCCCGAGTCCTGCTTAGTTACTGCACAAGACCCCACTCGCTCACTGGGGTTCCCCCCGCTGAACTGCTCATGAAAAGTGTAAAGTCCTGTCCCCTCAGTACAGATTCACACGAGGCATGTAGTAAAGTCAAGGTCACTCTGGACCTGCATCTTTATTTCACAGCTCTGAAATGCTGCACTTGCCTGAGACCTGTCCTTATATACCTGTCTCTTGCAAGTGCACCCCTGGTGGTAAGGTATGCTGGTGGTTACAGGTCATATCTTATTACAGTCATGTATAGCATGTTAGGATACAGTTATATATAATAATGTAAGATACATGACATCACTCTCCCCCAAGGTCTTATTGTCTTTATAGGTTCAGTCTCTCAGGTGGTCTACACTCTCGCGTGGAGCGTCTGAGGTGTGGTTCAGTTGTTTGCCTTGGTGTCTGTTTTTCTTTGGGTGTGGTTGCTGGTATCTCGCCTGGGCTGTCTATTTCAATTGGTGTGATTGTTGTTGACTCGCCTGGGCTGTCTGTTGGGATTGCCCTTTCCTCAGGTTGTTCCCTCTGTCTGTCCACCAGGTGTGGTGCGAGTTCCACATTGTAGTCTGCCTCTGGTTCCGCAGTGTTGTTGGTAAATCTGCTTTTGACTTGATCTACATACCACCGGCAGATTTTGCCATTGTCCATTTGTACTACCAGTAGCCTGTTTCCTTCCTTGCCCATTACTGTCCCTGCAAGCCATTTGAGAACCCTGCCATAGTTTAGTACAAACACTGTCCCCTATCTCATTCCATCTCCCCCTCGAATTTCTGTCATGGTACTCAGTCAGCTTACGGCACTTTGCCTCAACGATTTCGTGCATGTCTGGGAGGATTAATGAGAGCCTTGTTTTTCAAGTCCTTTTCATCAACAGTTGCATGGGGGGGATCCCAGTCAGTGAGTGTGGACGGGATCTGTATGCCAGCAGCAGTCGCGACAGGCAACCCTGCAGCGTGGGACCTTGGATTTTAAGCATGCCTTGTTTAATGATTTTCACTGCTCTCTCCGCCTGGCCGTTGGAGGCCGGCTTGAACGGTGCCGTCTTGACGTGATTTATGCCGTGGTCAATTATAAAGTCTTGGAATTCTGCACTGGTGAAGCACGGACCATTGTCACTGACCAATATGTCAGGGATTCCGTGCATTGCAAACATGGTTGCGAGGCTCTCCACAGTGGTGGAGGTTGTGCTCGAGTTTAAAATGGTGCATTCGATCCACTTTGAAAATGCATCTACAACTACGAGGAACATTTTGCCCATGAATGCGCCCGCATAGTCTACGTGCACTCGTGACTACGGTTTGGTAGGCCAGGGCCAGGGGCTCAGTGGAGCCTCCCTGGGGGCATTGCTGAGTTGGGCACAAATGGTGCACCTTCGGACACAGAGCTCCAAGTCCGCGTCAATACCAGGCCACCAGAAGTGGGATCTGGCTATGGCCTTCAGAGAACGATCCCCGGGTGCTCGCGGTGGAGCTCCCGGACAAATGCCTCTCTGCCTCGCAGAGGCATGACTACTCGGCTGCCCCACATCAGGCAGTCTGCTTGTAGTGATAGCTCATGTATGCGCCTGTGAAAGGGTATTAATTCCTCGGGGCAGGCATCGCGAGCCTCTGCCCAGTCACCCGGTTAGGACACATCTTTTTACTAAGGATAATGTGGGGTCGCTGGCCATCCAGGCTCTGATTTGGCGAGCCGTCATGGGTGAACCTGTTGACTCAAAGACATTGATTGCCATGACTATCTCACAGTCCTGTTCGTCAGACCCTTCCATGGTCGCCAGGGGTAGCCTGCTGAGCGCGTCGGCACAGTTGTCTGTGCCTGGTCTGTGCCTTATGGTATAGTCGTAGGATGCCAGCATGAGTGCCCACCATTGAATTCGCGCCGAGGAATTGGCGTTTATTGCCTTGCTCTCAGATAGGAGGGACGTGAGGGGCTTGTGGTCGGTTTCTAATGCGAACTTGGCCCCGAAAATGTATTGGTGCATCTTTTTGACACCGTACACGCACGCGAGCGCCTCCTTCTCTACCATTCCGTACCCGCGCTCCGCCCGCGAAAGTGACCTGGAGGCATAAGCTATGGGTTGTAATTTGCCCGCACCATTGACATGTTGCAAAACGAACTCGACGTCATACGCTGACGCATCGCATGTGAGAACTAGCTTTTTACCTGGGTCAAAGAAAGTCAAAACACTATTGGAACACAGAAGGTTGCGTGCCTTATTAAAGGTGCATTGCTGGGCGTCCCCCCAAAACCATCGCACCCCTTCCTGAGTAGCACGTGGAGAGGCTCCAGCAGCGTGCCTAAGTTCTGCATAGAGTTCCCAAAGTAATTGAGTAGTCCGAGAAAGGTGCGCAGTTTTGAGACATTCCGGGGCCTGGGTGCCAGGCGAATTGCTTCTGTTTTGGACTCTGTTCGGTGGATTCCATCAGCGGCAATCCTTCTGCCCAAAAATTCAAACTCGGGTGCGAGAAACGGGCACTTGGATTTCTTGACTCGTAGGCCTACCCGATCCAACCGCTTTAGTACTTCCTCCAAATTACGGAGATGGGAGTCGGTGTCCCTGCCCGTGATAAGTATGTCGTCTTGAAATACAACCGTCCCCGGGATGGACTTGAGCAGACTCTCCATGTTGCGCTGGAATATGGCAGCTGCCGACCTGATGCCGAATGGGTATGGATTGTACATGAAAAGGTCTCTGTGTGTTGATGGTGGTGAGTAGCTTGGATTCCTCGGTCAATTCTTGCGTCATATACACAGATGTGAGGTCTAATTTTGAGAAAAGTTTACCTCCAGCCAATGTGGCAAATAAGTCCTCCGCTCTGGGCAGCGGGTACTGGTCCTGTAGGGAGACTCTGTTTATGGTAGATTTGTAGTCCCCACAGATTCGTACGGATCCATCAGGCTTCATGACTGGGACGATGGGACTTGCCCAGTCGTTAAATTCCACAGGTGATATAATGCCTTCCCGCAGAAGCCTGTCTAGTTCGTGTTCAATCTTTTCCCTCATCACATAGGGTACAGCTCTGGCCTTGTGTGATGGACCGGTCTAGCATCCTGTGTGATGTAGATTTTGACTTTGGCCCCTTTGAAAGTGCCCACACCTGGCTGAAAGAGATGTTCAAATCGCTTTATAACTGTTGAGCAGGAGGTCCGTTCCTCTAATGATATGGCATGGACACCATCCCATTTCCAGTTTCATTTTGCCAGCCAGCTTCTCCCCAGCAGTGCTGGGGGGGTTCTCTGGGGACAATCCACAGGGGAAGTCTGTTCACCGTCCCTTTGTGTGTGACAGAGTGCATGGCGCTGCCGAGGACTGGTACGATTTCTTTGGTATAGGTCCTTAGTGTGGTGTCGACCCTTGTGAGTTTTGGTCTGTCTCTTTTATGCGGCCACAGTTGTTCAAATTGTTGAGCGTCCATGAGAGATTGACTCGCTCCCGTATCCGGATCCATGTTGACAGATATCCCGTTGAGTAGGACCCTCATCATTATAGGAGGCGTCCTGTTGTCGGAGCAGTGGCCATTTATCATGTTGACCCGCTGTACACCGGTGTCCCAGGTACTGTCCCCACTATCTTCTGGTCCGCTTTCCGACCCATCTGATTCGTATACCAACCGAGCTGCCATTTCTTTGCACATGCGGGCCAAATGCCCTGTATATTCACAATTTCTGCAAACAGCCTGCTGAAATCGACATCCCCTTGACGAGTGCCCACCCCCACACCTCCAGCATAGACCTGTTCCATTGTTCAAAGAGTTTCCAAAGAATGAGCTGCGTCTGGCTGATCTCTCTTGAGCTTCTCTCAGTTTTTAGATTGCTCGCATTGTGGGTTGATGAGGTGTGAACGGCCATTCCTGTGGCCCTTGATGGCCTCTGCCTGCTGTCGAGAGCCTGTTCTCCCGGTTTTGTCTGTGTGTGGGGTAGCAGTTTGTTTCGTGCTGTGAACTTCTTCTTCCGATATTTCGTTAGTTGTCGTACCTGCATTGTAAATCAACCTCGTTTCTTCTTCCCCTACCAAGAATGTCTGTGCAACCAGTGCTGCTGCCTCTAAGGTCAGGTTCTTGGTCTCTATGAGCTTTCGGAATATGCCTGCATGGCCTATTCCTTCAATGAAAAATTCTCTCAGCATTTCTCTCCTCAGTTCATCGGAGAACTCACATAAACTAGCCAACCTCCGAAGTTCCGCCACGAAGTCTGGTATGCTCTGGCCCACATAGCGTCTGTAGTTGTAGAACCTGTGTCTGGCCATGTGTAGGCTGCTCACTGGCTTCAGGTGGCCTCTTACCAGTGTGCTCAATTCTTCAAACGACTTGCTTGCTGGTTTCTCGGGTGCCAACAGATCCTTCATTAAAGCGTATGTTTTCGAGCCACAGCTGGTCAAGAGATGGGCTCTTCTCTTGTCTGCCTTATCGTCGCCTAACCAGTCTTTGGTTACAAAGCTTTGCTGGAGTCTTTCTATAAAGTCCTCCCAATTGTCTCCCGCATTGTACTTTTCATCTGATCCATTGTTCGCCATTCTGTGGATTCTGTAATCCCGTAACTTGTCGCCACTGTAAAGTCCTGTCCCCTCAGTACAGATTCACACGAGGCATGTAGTGAAGTCAAGGTCACTCTGACCTGCACCTTTATTTCACAGCTCTGGAATGCTGCACTTGCCTGAGACCTGTCCTTATATACCTGTCTCTTGCAAGTGCACCCTTGGTGGTAAGGTATGCTGGTGGTTACAGGTCATATCTTATTACAGTCATGTATAGCATGTTAGGATACAGTTATATATAATAATGTAAGATACATGACAAAAAGGGCACTTAAGACAAGGGTCTCGTTAGTCCACCTTGATCTACATGAACAGGTAGAGAGCAGGCTGCTTCAACAGAATACATATCATGATCGCATAACTGTGTCACGCCAAATCGAGATTAATGATCCTGTATTTGTGTTAAACTATGGACAAAGTCCCAAGTGACTTCCCAGCACTGTCGTGGCCAAAGTGGGGAGTAGGATGTTTCAGGTTAAACTTTCAAATGGACTCACCTGCAGGAAACACTTGGACCAAACCAAACTCAGATTCACAGACTATCCAGAACAACCCACAATAGACTCTAACTTTTTTGACCCTCCAACACACACCAGTGGGAACCGACCCAGCGGTTGACCACGAAGCAGAACCCATCACCCGCAGCAGCCCAGCAGGATTCACCACACCCAGCAGCCCAGCAAGGCCAGGTGCACAGCAGCCCAGCGAGAGCCCAACAAACGACTCACCAAAACCAGCATTTGCACCGAGACAATCAACCAGGGAAAGAAAGGCCCCAGATCGACTCACATTATAAATAGTTACACTATTGACTTTGGGGAGGAGTGTTGTTATATATGTAAACCTGTAAATACCATGTTTAACCACCAGAGGGCTCATCCCCTGGAGTTCCAAGGGATCTCATAATCCCTTGGGAGCACCTGTATATAAGGAGGCCTCACAGGCTGAAGAGGCACTCTGAGACCTGTAATAAAGGATTACTTTGAGCTTGCAGTATCTGGTCTGACTCTTTATTCAAGACATAACAACCAGGATGGTGGAAGGCGAACTGGATGGACCTTGGTCTTTTATCATCCAGCAATTGCTATGTTCCTATGTATGTTCCTATCTTCCTATCTGTGTTCCTATGTTCCTATATATCTTCCTATGTATGTTCTTCTTTTAGTTTTTAGCGTGGCATGTATTCTGTATACACACCCATATACAAAGGGACTGTGCATCTCAAGTTGCCCTGCTTGAAAAAGACAAGATGACAGTTGGGTTATTCACTAATGTGAGACTACTGTTTTGTAATCTTTTTTATAAACTCAGATAATAAACCATGAGAGTGAAGATTCAGCAGCTTTTAAGCTATGTCTTTAATCATGTCAACCTTGGCTCAGTGAAGCACTCTCACCTCTGGGTCATTCGCTTCCAGAGACTTGAGCACATAATCCAGGCTGACAGCCCCAGTGGAGTACTGAGGGAGTGCTGCACTGTCGGAGGTGTTGTCTTTCAGATGGGATGTTAAATCAAGGTCCCGTCTGCCCTCGCAGATAGATATAAAAGATTCACGGAACTATTTTGAAGATGAGCAGGCGAGTTCTGCCAGTGTCCTGGGCAATCCCTCAACCAACATTGTTAAAAACAGATTATTGGGTATGACATTGCCTGATAATGAAGTGCCTTGGAATGTTTTACTTGGTTATAGATGTATATAAATCCAAATTACTGTTGTTGTTGCTGTTTGTGGGAGCTTGCTTGGCGCAAGATGGCTGCCGCGTTTCCCACATTACAACAGTGACTACACTTCAAAAGTGCTTCATTGGTTGTAAAGTGCTTTGAGACGCCTTGAGGTTGTAAAAGGCGCTATAGAAATGCAAGTCTTTCTTTCTTCGGGTTTGAATCTTGTGATCAGAATTCAACCTTGACATCAGTCTCAGACTGGCTGACCCTACCATCATGTGATGATATCGCCGGTATAGTGGATCACATGACCGGGCCTGCAGAATCAGCAGATTATTGTTTAGGGTACAGAACAGAGCCGGTATAAACACTGTAATACTGTTTGAACTTGGAACACCTTTAAAGAGGGAATGGCTTCATGAACAGGTGTGTACTCTTTATTTAAAAATACACAACACATTTGGACGTAAATTACATAATTGCATCATCGCTTGCACTCGATCGTTTCATGATGTAACATTCCTACTCTCCTCCATTCCTAAAGATGTTTGGAAAACCCTTCCTAAATCAGGATGCAATGGTCCCTTTAAATAGAACTTGGAGTGGGTTGCCTTGTGTAACTTGGTGGAGTATTTTTGCAATGATTCTTTGAGTCAAGTTAATACAGTTGCTCCTTTACAATAGTACTCCCTTCCCCCTTTGCACAACCGGGTACAACCTGGCCGGTCAGTGTTCTATTGATAAGGATTCAGCTGTGTTATTTTCTCATATTGAAAACACAGGGCATTGAACTTGTGATGTGGAACATGATGCTGTGACTTCGATTAATCATTCACTAGAAATTCTCGGGTTGATAGGACAGCAACAACGATGTCAAAGCCTTAGACTGCGGACCCAACCAGATGTTGGCCACGCTTGGCAGGCTCGGGGAGGCCAGGGTCCTGATTGGTACCCCCGAGCGAGGCAACAGCTGGCAATCCTTACGTCTCCTGAAGGGGAGGAGGCGGGGCCCACTGAGAAGCCTCAGGTGCAAACGTTAAACTGTTGGTGTTCAGGGCCAGCTGCTTCACAAAGCTGAGAATCCAGTTCCACTTACTGCAAGACACAACTTGAAGGGAACCCGGGAGAGCAAGAAACACTCAGGTGAGCACTTCAGGCAAGGACAGAGACAGAGACTCACTGACTGTGAGCGACTGGGCTTGGTAATTACACTTGGGGGGTTGTACAGAAGTGTGAGAGAGAAGAGAAGAGAAGAGAAGAGAAGGGGGAGAGTGGAGAGAGCTAGTAAAGTGGTAGTAAAGCCTATACTCATTGCAGTTTAGAAGAATGAGAGATGATCTTATTGAAATGTATGAGATTCTGAGGTGGTTTGACAGGGTAGATGCAGAGAGGATGTTTCCCCTCGTGGGGGAATCTAGAACTAGGGGGCATAGTTTCAGAATAAGGGGTCGCACATTTAAAACAGAAATGAGGAAGAATTTCTTCTCTCAGAGTTGTGAATCTTTAGAATTCTCTACTCCAGAGAGCTGGTGAGGCTGGGTCATTGAATATATTTAAGGTGGAGATAGACAGATTTTTGATAAGGGAGTGAAGTGGGAAAGGACAGAGAGAGAGGAGGAAGGGGGAGAGAGGTAGTAAGTTGAAGAGGGGAGAGCAAAAGTGGGTTGACAGGGGAGTGTGCTGGCAGTGAGGAATCTGTGTGCGGGTTAGGGAACCTGTTAACTAGTGTTATAAAATCACCTCGGCAATATTGGGCTCTGTGTTTCCAGCTGTATTGAGCTACAGGATGTGATTGTAGTTTCAAGTTGCAAACCCAGTCAGCAATCTGTGCTTTTAACTCGTGGGAATGCTGAAACCAAATTAATTTGCTTTTTTTTGTCATAAAAATGGATTATAAATATAAATAAAGGAAACTCTCTGCCCTCCTAATTGTTATCAGCTGCAAGCTTGTCACTGCTGATGGCATCTGCTGTGGAGACATATCCTGCGATGTGGACAAAGTTGGGCTGTTTGCTCTCCTCTTCTGAAGGTGCTACTTCCCGTTGGGCATGGGTTGAGAGTGCCAACCAAACCTTGCCTGCCTTGCCCAAGTTGCCGTTCTCTGGATGCGAGATTAGGCCGCGGGCGTTAGCAGGCTCTTCGACCATGGGGAGCATCACGGCTTGTCCTCGGCTGACATCCACGCCGTCCAGCAGGGTGAGATCTGCGTGAGAACACCAGCGGCAGGTAGGGGCCATAAAAGGAGCGGTGAGCGGCGACTCGGGAGCAGTGTGGAGGCAAACCACTTCAGGGAGCAGCGCGAGCTGGTGCAGGAGGGCGACGGCAGCAAAGAGTGATGTCATCAAGGTCCAGGTCGGTGATTGGAGCGTGGGCAGATACAGCAGGAGCGACGAGAGACTGTGGAGGGATGTGATCGGGGCCCAGGAGAGGCGTGAGTTCAGGGCCAGGGGCCCAGGGGCAGCACGGGCCAGCCCACACTGTGATATGTGTGCGCACTAGGTCCATGCAGCAGAGCTGGTCTCCAGTCGTCTTGGTTAACCCTTGCCACTGGACCAAGACCTAGCTCTGTCAAGCCCGTGTGGTGGCTAGTGTGCAATGGCCACCACACATTAAAAAATCCACGCACACGCATCTTCCACCCTTCAGGATTTAGTTCATGACCTGGAATATTAGGTCCTTCATTGAAACACCTGTGAACTCATCGTTTTTTGGTGGAAGCAAGTCATCCTTGATTCGAGGGACCGCCTAAGATGATGACTAGCAGGTTGGTAATCCAGAGCAGGAGCCCTGCCCTATTTTGTTCCCCTTCCCTGGCACGGGGTGGGGTGGGGGCACTGAGGCTAATTGCAGCAGTCCCGCCATTGGCCTGACTCGGCAAAGGTCAGAGGTCGTACCTTGTCCGGATGTCTCAGTACCGCACCACACAGTGCTCGGAGCAGTTGGGGGAGGGCAGGGAGCCAGGAGATGTCTGACAGCTTCGATCTGTCCTTCTGAAAATAACCATGTTCATTTTAAAAAAAAAAGAAAATTTCAGGATGGAAATGTGAAAGAGTGAACCTTGTGTAAACTTGTTCGATTGTAATATTGAATCTGACTCTCAAGCTCTATTTACCCGGGGGGTGGCGATGTTTATTTTTTGCCGGCTAGGTTAAAGCTGCACAATGAACATGTCCTCCCGGTTCCCATGGAGTTAGCCTTTTGTTCATGAGATCGGTGTTGACGAATCCTGGGAATATCAATGGATTTTCTGTCCTCGAGCGTACAGCTTCCATGTCAGGAAATTCCAACCCTTAAAATGACTGACTTCTGACCCATGTTCAGTCAGCTTAGTGACTTGGGGCCGAAATTTAAACCCAAATTTTTCAGGAACAGGAGTTCATAAAATAATCCCTATAAACTCTTGTCAGGGCTGACGGCCATCCTTCATTTTGGTTGCTGTGGCTGAGAGGAATGAAGCATTCAAGTTCCCGCCCTCCTTACATCGAATCATACAGCACTGAAGGAGGCCATTTGGCCCATCGCCCCTGTGCTGGCTCTGTGAAGGAGCTGTCCAATTAATCCCACCCTCTTGTTCTTTCTCCATAACCCTGCAAATGTTTATGTTGAAGTACTGGCATGGGCTCGAAGGACCGAATGCTGTAACCATTCTATGATTCTATGAAGTATATATCCAGGAGTTATATGGTCCAGCCTTTCCTGTAGCACCATAAATTTTGCAGTCTAACTGTCAATCTCGCTTTGCTAATTCACTCTAAAATTTCCTGGTTTTCTAAAAGAAGAAAGACTTGAATTTATATAGCGCCTTTCATGACCACAGGATGTTGCAAAACACTTTACAGCCAATTAAGTACTTTTGGAGTGTTGTAAGGTAGGAAATGCAGCAACCAATTTGCACACAGCAAGCTCCCACAAACAGCAATGTGATACTGACAAGATAATCTGTTTTAGTGATGTTGGGTGAGGGATAAGTATTGGGCAGGACACCGGGGAGAACTCCCTTGCTCTTCTTCAAAATAATGCCATGGGATCTTTTACATCCACCTGAGAGGGCAGACGGGACCTCGGTTTAATTTCTCATCCAAAATTAGAATAAGTCGAAGTGAGCATAGTAGCGAATCAGCAGTGGCCCGGCCAAGGGTCAAGGGTTATCAGCCTTCAGTACGTGCAAGGTACAGAATACAGATGGGTCTCTCAAATGCACGATCACTGAACGAACCAAAAAGAAACTCTGGGTCGGGTGCGTTGATTCGAAACCCTGACTTTGTCCCCTCAGCTGTAAGGGAACCATTGCCGCTGTGTCTGAAATGCTCGACTGCAAAACTTTCCGGAGCCTGTGCAACGGTAAAAGGCAGGCAGAGTGAGAAGTGGGCTACAGCCTGATTTTCCGGGAGTATGGGAAAACATATCAATGTAAGTTAGGGGTGGCCAAATATATCGGTGTACGGGTGGGACCCAAACCAAGAGAATTGTGATTGTTATATTAAATCCATGCACAGAATGGGCGTTTGAATTCAATGAAGAGTTCTGTGCTGATATCGGGGCCCTGACTCATTTACCCTCACTGCACGGTAATCATTGAGTAATCTTTCACGCAGAAATCCCTTGTTTGTACTTCCTTATATTTTACTTTCTCTGTATATAAGTATACAATGTTTTGTCTGATAACGCTCTTGTGAAGTGCCTTGAGATGTTTTACTATGTTAAAGGTGCTATATAAATGCAAATTGCTGTTACCTGATGCACTGATCTCTCTCTCTCTCTCATTCTCCTGTATAGCTACCATTGTATTTTGTGTATGGTCTGTATGATACGGTATAGGTGACATTTTTTAATTTATTCGTTCACGGGATGTGGGTGATCTGGCAAGGCCGGCTTTTATTGCCCATCCCCAATTTCACTTGAGAAGGTGGTGGTGAGCCGCCTTATTGAACCTCTGCAGTCCTCGACTCCCACAGTGCTGACTTTGTTGTAATGGTTTGCTACAACTGAGTGGCTCGCTGGGCCATTTCAGAGGGCAGTTAAGAGTCAACCACATTGTTGTGGGTCTGGAGTCACATGTCGGCCAGACCAGGTAAGGACGGCAGATTTCCTTCCCTAAAGCACAGTAGTGAACCAGATCGGTTTCATGGTCACCATTACTGGTGCTAGCTTTTTAATTCCAGATTTATTTAATTAACTGAATTTATATTCCCCCATGATGGGATTTGCCTCTGGATTACTAGTCCAGTAACATAACCACTACACTACCTGTTATGTCTTTAATACGCTTATGAAAGATTCCATGAGGTCTAGTATTGTACTTGAGCTGTTGTGACCTTAGTCCCATTTATTGTAACTCCAGAGTGAGGCACAAGAATGATGGGCAGCCTTTTATACTGGGCCCTGCTCACCTATGCAGGTGACCATCAGGTCTCCCACCACAGTGCCCTCTGGTGGCACACCTTATGTGACTATACAGTTAGTATACATGGTCTACACACATAACACTACCGTACTCCTACTGATGCTGCTTCTGTGGCATAAATCAAGTGGGTAGGCTCATTTCTCTGTTAAAGTGAAGATCCTATGGTAATGAAGGTCACCAGAGTGATTCTGCCCTGATCTGCAGGACCTGGGTTTGGAGACTGGACAGAGCTGATGGTGCCGTCCAGCAAATGGCCCCCAAAAAAGCCCAATCAGCCCAGCAGCATTTTGTTTAAAACTCCCCCTGACCGAATCAAGAATCAACTCACTTCAGTCATTATCCCCTGATGCAAGTAACCCAAGCCTTTCACTAATTTTTGTTATTGTCTTGTTAGTTGAAAGTTGCACCCATATAAAGTTTCCGTACACTCCCAACAGTGGCCAGTTCCAAAGTCTTCAGGAATCAGAGGATGTGCGTGACTATAATTATTTTTAACACAAAATTGAACTGCTGATGGATTGTGCACGCTGTTGCTCGCTCACCCAAGTTTCCCAGCAACGTTGCTCTTTGACACTCTAAAGGGCAGCGGCGGTCAAAGTAGCTCGCATTCAGGAAATTTGCGATCGCCATTGATTTTAAAGGGGTCGGAGCATGTATATTTAACTTCTCACTTTCGGTGAGAGGGAGCGGGGCAAAGCTCCAGGGAAATTATAGCGTGGCATAAATGATGGCGTACGTGAGCTGCACCACGATTCCCTGGGACTTTAGTGTCGCAAAGTGGGCCCGACGACATAGGCGGGCAAGGCACCAGGAAATCCTGGGCTGGTGTTTGTAAAAAGGGGTGGAATTGTGAGGGGAGTGCAATCGGCTTTTCATTCACATTCGGCATTTCTCTCATGATTCCTGTCCTGCTGGAAAAAAGTCAACGAGCCTTAATGAAATGATGTAAGCAAAGCATTTATGCCTTTGTTACGGCTTCGTTAAAGGCCAACTGGGAGATACACGAGCAATGCTGCACAGCTGAGATTGCTCTTTCTAAAGTGAGTCTTTAACCCCAGGTCAGACCTGTCATTAGGTTAACACATTGAGGTATCAGCTCAGCAGTGACGGAAGTGAATAGTGCACTACAGTATCCTACACTAGCTATTGGCGAACTTTGCTCGGTCAGAATTGGAAGAGAGTTGCTTAGGGTAGAAACGGGCATCATCATGGGCGGTCCCTCGAATGAGGATGACTTGCTCCCACGAGAGTTCATACATGTTTCAATGAAGGACCCGATGTTCCAATCCTGAACTCCAGTTGAGGGGGTGGAAGATGCCTGTGCGTGGATTTCTTTAACGTGTGGTGGCTGTTGCACATCAGTTACCACACGGGCTTGACAGAGCTAGGCCTTTATCCAGTGGCAAGGGTTAACCAGGACGACTGGAGACCTGCTCTGTTGCATGGACCTAGTGCGCACACATCGCAGTGTGGGCTGGCCCGTGCTGCCCCTGGGCCAGGCATAGGAGAATGGTGACACACACAAGGGCCTAGCCCAGGCAGTAGGTCTATCGCGATAGGTGCAGCTATTTGAGCTACCTGGTCAGAGACGCAGGCTCTAGAATAACTGTGACTGAGCTGAAGCACTTGGGCAAGAAGCCAAAGAAAGACATCCTAAAGTGATTTTCAGCCAATGAAGTACTTTTGAAGTATAGTCACTGTTGCAATGTAGGAAAACAGCAGACATTTTGTGCACAGCAAGGTCCCACAAACAGGAATGTGATAAGGACCCAATAATCTCTCTTAGTGATGTTGGTTGAGGAATAAATATTGTCCAGGACACTGGGGAGAACTCCCCTGCTATTCTTCAATATAATGCTGGGGGATCATTCATGGGATCACCTGAGAGGGCAGACAGGGCTTCGGTTTAATGTCACATCTGAAAGGCGTCACTTCCGACAGTGCGGCACTCCTTCAGCACTGCACTGGGAGTGCCCGCCCAGATGTTGTGCTCAAGCTGAGCCTCTACATTCTTCTGCACCACTGCTCCATAAATCCCTCCAGGTGTTTCTAGTCTTTCCTTACAACGTTCCAGTAGCTGTTGACAACTTTGGATATTCCCAATGAAGGGAAGTTCTGAATCGTTTCCGTGGCTACGATACAGCTTAACATCCTGAGGCCTAATCGTGGAAATACTGATAGTCAAACAGAATGTGGCTTCAAATTGTTTCAGTTCGCATGTGGTACCAAAACAAAACATTTCTAACCAGCTCTGCAGTGTTCGTGAGATGTTGGGGTTGCAAAGTAAGGCTTTTGACAGTAAATTTGCAGCAGATTGAATCAGTAATTAACTCTCTAGCAGAGAACCCTGGCAATCTCCCCTGCCCCAGATTTGTGTCAGAGGGCGAATTTACACACCAGGTTAGTCACAGGTTCATATCAGTATGATAGTGCTATCTGTGCTGTGTAAACAGGCCCTTTGTATGACACCACGATAAGTTTTTGATCTTCAGTATGTGTCTAGGCAATGAAGGATAACACTTGAGTTAGATGTGTTTGCTGAGATGCACTTAATCCAATCTTCTCCAATGTGCTTTTATATATTGAGGCATGCTCAAAGGGTAGAAAGAGCCTAGATCTTCCAATTGGTATTATTTTAGTGCCGATGGTAATCCCAGCACTAAAATAACACCGATTGGGCAACTAAGCTACTGCGACAGAGCGGGGAATTTTAACCCCTGAGAACGGGGTGGGTTGGGGTCGTGTGGAAGGTTAAAGAGTTAGAAATGTGATTCCCGACCCCATTCTGCCTCCAACCTGTCCACACTTCTGGTTTTAACGGAGGCAGGATGGGGGCGGCCAGCCAACCCACTCCCAGGAGGTGGGTCATTGTAATGAGGCTGGTGTGCCTCATGGTGATCTACCGTTTCAAATTTAACTCTGGCTGGTTGGGTTTCCAGAGCCTCAGGAAACCCTCCAGCTAAAGGGAGGCGAGGACTGCTGGATCCAGGAGGTAAGTGCCTTTACATTTAGCTCCTGGATCCAATGTCCCGGCCTCACCCACCCCCATGATCGTGGATCCCCTCCCCCTGAGACCGCCGATCCCCTCCCCAGGTTTCCGATCCCCCCCCCCCTCTCCCCACGATGCCGATTGAATTATTGAATCTGCCTCCACCACCCTTTGAGGCAGTGCATTCCAGATCCTAACCACTCGCTATGTTTATAAAAAAAAACTCTCCTCATCTCTCTTTTTTGGTTCTTTTGCTAATTATTTTAAATCTATGGCCTTTGGTTACCAACTGTTGCACCAATGGAAACAATTTCTCCTTATTTACTCTACCAAAACTTTTTTAATTTGAATATAATTTTGAACACCTCTATTAAATCTCCTTTTGACCTTATCTGCTCAAAGGAGAACAGTCCCTTCTGCTCTGGCCTCGTCACATAAGTGAAGTCCCTTATCCCTGGTATCTTCCTGGTAAATCTCTTCTACACCTTATCCAAGGTCTTGACATCCTTCCTAAAGTCTACAATCTCCTGTAGCTGCACAATCCCCACCCTGAGATGTCTGCGCTCCTCTAATTCTGCCCTCTTGAGCATCCCTGATTGTAATCGCTCAACCATTGGTGGCCATGCCTTCTGTTGCCTAGGCCCCAAGCTCTGGAACTCCCTGCCTAAACCTCTCCGCCACTCTATCCTCCTTCAAGACCCTCCTTAAAACATACCTCTTTGACTAAGCTTTTGATCATGTGCCCTAATTCCTACTTATGCGGCTCGGTGTTAAATTTTTTATCTCAGAATACTCCTGTGAAGCGCCTTGGGCTGTTTCACTACGTTAAAGGCGCTATATAAATACAAGTTGTTGTTGTGATGCCCAAAATTGGACACAACACTCCAGCTGAGGCCGAACCTGTGTTTTATAAGGCTTTAGCATATCTTCCTTGCTTTTGTACTCCATTCCTCTATTTATAAAGCTCAGGATCCCGTATACTCTTTTTAACCACCTTCTCAACTTGTTCTTCCACCTTCAAAGATTTGTGTACATACACCCCCCTAGGTCTCATCGTTCCTGTGCCCCCTTTAAAATTGTATCCCTTCTATCCACTTATCCCCAGTTAGGGATTATTCTGTATAAAAAAAGACTCACTATAAAATGCACATTGTTGTGAGAGCTCAGCCTTGGATAGGTTTGATCTTTTTTCATGCGGTGTAGTATTTGGAGCTTTCTTGGTACCATCTGTTCATGAACTTGATAACTCATGGAGCGAGAAACCCTGGCGAACTTTACTTAATCACAACTTTCAGCTATAGAGCAAAAGTGTTTAAACATGTGATCTTTTGGCGTCTTAAATCCGAGCTGTCAGAAGTAGCTTTGTGGTTGCAGGCCCATTGATTATCTACCTTCTGTGCGAATGTTTGTTCCTCGTTGATTTATATCACTCCTCAAAGAGCTCGTGATGGTTTTAAATTGAGTCCGCGCGTGTCGGGATGGTGGGTCTTTTCTGGGGAATTTAATAGTGGAACTTCAAACTGAATATCATCAGCTCCGTTGTGTCCAATGTTTGTCTCCTTTGTTAGAGGCTCCAGTTGCGTTTTGTTTCTCATTCTAATGTGTTCCAGTAGTATGCAAGGAAGAAAATATATTGGGCTGAAAATTGCTGCCTTGCCGGGTGTGCACGATGTTCTCGGCGCATGATGTGCATGTGCCGAGAACCGGCTTTACCGATCTGTCAAAATATCTTTTGACAAATCCTAAGCATCCCCTCAGGAAGGCCATCCGCGGGGCAGAGATTGGGCTATTTGCCCAACACTTGCCCAGCGAATGTCCTTCAAACTCTTAAGCCTGGTAAAGGAGGCGCACACCCTACTTTTACCAGTGTAAGAGTTTTAAAATATAGAAAAATGTAATTTAATCACTCATTTTTATATTAAAAGCCCTGTCGGTTAAGGTAATTTAATTTGTAACCCTATTAAAACACATTAAAATACATTTCAAAAAAATAATTTGTTTTCTAAAACATTTAATTACATTCAATTTCAATTAATTTTGAATGTGAGATGTATTTTTAATTTATTGTGTTGTGTTTTTTGTTTTAGGGGGTTTTCTCGTTGATAGTAATGGGAGCCCACACAAACGGAGCTCCCATTATTATCAATGAGAATACTGCATAGTGATTGGTGGTCCAGGCCCGTATGATCTCAGGATACGCGTACCTGGAGGACTTGTTCACGTATGCTATACAGCGAATGGAGGCCTCCGACCCGAATCCTATGTTCTTCCAGGACCACCAGATTTTTTCGTAGATTTTTTTTGTGCTGGAGGCGTTCATACAAAGGAAGCTTCTGGGCCAAAAATTACGGTCGCTGTGTCTCAATGCACATCACAGACCTCAGCGCTAGTGTGTTCCTGTAAGAGGCGAATTTGAGAGAGATTTGAGCACAAAAATCCAGGCTGACTCGTCAGTCAGTACTGCGGGAGTGCTGCACTGTCAGGGCTGCTGTCTTTCAGGTGGAACATTAAACTAAGGCCCCTCTTCCCTCTCAGGTTGAGGTAAAAGATCCCATTGTACTATTTTGAAAAGAGCTGGGGAAATCTCCTTCGTGTCCTGGTCAATATGTATTCCTCAACCAACACCTAAAAACACCGATTATCTGGCCATTATCACATTGCTGTTTTGTTAAAGTTCCTAGCTTTTCCTTTGGGGTCCAGGCCGTGATCCTGGTGGTCCCGACATCTGCCATTTGACGGCATGGTATTCCAGGACTGACCAGGTGTGCCAGCACCGACTCTACGTTTGGGGGTCTCACTGAGGACCAGGAAAGCTGGATCTCCCGACGTGGGGAGTCCACTGGCCTTGCCCCCGGCCACACCGCGCCTTGCACCGACATCAATGCTGGGGGGAGGTGGAGGCTCCAATCCCAACTGGCCAATGGGGATCTCTGACTGACGGTCAGGACCAGGGCATGGGGCCATGGCCCAACATGTGACTTTTCTGGTGGCTTCCCGCTATCGTCACTGCTGGAGCGTGCCAGGAGAGAATCTAGGCTGTGATGACCCAGTTGGTCAAATATCCATCGGACATGGTCAAGGCACAGGTATGAAGAATGAAGACTTGGGTAAGATATTATTAGTCGCTTCTGGAAAGCTAGGAAACCAGATACCAGCAGAAACAAAAAAGAAAAATAAGAAAATTGAGTACAGCTGACGATTTACAATGCAATAATAAATTGTGATTAGTGTAAAACTTATTTCAGGTGCAAGACACACTTCATGCTGTTCAATAAAAATGCATTGAAACCACTCAAAGCCCTTTAGTTTCTGCTTTGATCAAGACCATTTGGAAGCTTTGTATCATAGATTACTACGTTACAACAGTGACTACACTCCAAAAGTACTTAATTGACTGTAAACGCTTTGAGACATCTGGGTGGTGAAGAGCGCTATATAAATGCAAGTCTTTCCTTCTTTAGAGTAATGGCCAATAACTCCTGTCAGTAAATCATCAGTCTGTAGTCATGACTTTCTAAAGCTGGAGTTAGATCTCTACATTGCAGCTCTTTGATTTCCCGATAAAGTACGTCTCTGCCCCATGATGTGTGGTGTACGACCTCCATATAGGAAGAACCAAACTGAGTGAAGCCGATTCTTGTCACACTGTGCTGTGACATTCAGGGTGAGTTCCGCACTGGGATCCTGAGGGGAGTGGTCTTGGAATGCACTCCAGAAGAACGGATTTGGAACTGACCTTTCACCAAATTATTTTTGGCGACTTCCCGGCACGATGCAGAGACAATGAGGTGGAAGTGTACGAAAGATCCAAATCAGGATTTAACTGTAACAGGCAAATGGAGAAGGAAGGCTGGTCTGAGATAATCCAGAGATCAAAGAATGGAACTGTAGCGATCTAACTATAGCCTTAGAAAGTCACTACCACAGGCTAATGATACAGTGGCAGGAGTTATTGACCATTACTGTATGACACAAAGCTTTCAAATGGGTCTTGACAAAAACAGAAATGAAAGGATTTGGAGTGTTTCAAAGCATTATATTGAACAGCACAGAGGGTGTATTGCACTCAAGATAGGTTTTAAACATGGTTCAATCATCCCTCACAATCTATATAATTTCTTCTCAACCCGGTGATGTATTTATTCCCTTTGGCATCTAGTTGTCTAGATGTTACCCAATCACTATATGCCTGGATATATTATTCAGAATGTATGGTGACCGATACCTTGTACAGTCTCTGATATAGTATAATGTGTCCGATTGCATGTACAGTCTCTGGTTATAATATACAGCGTTCGATAGCGTGTACAGTCGCCGATATATTATACCGTGTCCGATAGCGTGAACAGACTTTGATATAGTATACAGTGTCTGATAATGTGTACAGTGTCTAATATAATATACAGTGTCTGATTTAGTATACAGCATCCGCTAGCATGTAGAGTCTCCGATATAGTATACAGTGTCTAATAGTGTGTACAGTGTCTGATTTGGTATACATTGTCCGATGGTGTGTACCGTCTCCTATATAGTGTACAGCATCCGATGGCATATATAGTAGTGTCCTATAGCATGTTCATCATCCGATTATAGTCATAGGAATCGAGGAAGACTTGCTTCCACTCCTGAAGTGAGTTCTTTGGTGGCTGAACAGTCCAATATGAGAGCCACAGACTTTGTCACAGGTGGGACAGATAGTCGTTGAGGGAAGGGGTGGGTGGGACTGGTTTGCCGCACACTCTTTCCACTGCCTGTGCTTGATTTCTGCATGTTATCGGTGATGAAACTCGAGGTGCTCAGCGCCCTCCCAGATGCACTTCCTCCACTTAGGGCGGTCTTTAGCCAGGGACTCCCAGGTGTCAGTGGGGACGTTGCACTTTATCAGGAAGGCTTTGAGGGTGTCCTTGTAATGTTTCCCCTGCCCATCTTTGGCTCGTTTGTTGTGAAGGAGCTCTGAGTGGAGCACTTGCTTTGGGAGTATACTGTGTCTGATAGCATGTACAGTCTCCGCTATGGTACACAGGTTCCGATAGCGTGTACAGTCTCCAATATAGTATACAGCGTCTGATAGTTTATACAGTCTCTGATATAGTATATAGTGTCCAATAGCATGTACAGCCTCCGATATAGTATAGTGTCCAATAGAATGTACAGACTCCGATGTAGCATACAGAGTCTGACAGCGTGTACAGTGTCCGATATAGTATACAGCATCCGATAGTGCATACAGTATCTGATATAACCCATTCTGCACCTAATCACTTTATATTGCTGTCTTCTTCATGTACATATGTTTGTTTCTCTCTCCCTCCATTCCTTATAAGCTATTCCTCTATAATGAGCAAGAACTTGCTGTAGCATGGTGCTTATAATTACTCACCCTAAATACCTGTGGTGAACTTAGTTTGTGCTTAGTTTGTATCTACTGTGTAAATACAGCAACTTTACCAGATTCAATGCTCGTTAACGGTAGGGCGGCGCAACTCAGACAGCAACTTTCAATATTGGTATTTAACCGCGCATGTTCCCCTCGCCTGAAGTTGCTATACCATTTACCAACGGCTTATGGTCTACAGGGCTGTAGTGATACCCGTCTTCCTGTATGGCTCAGAGGTGGACCATGTACAGTAGACAACTCAAATCGCTGGAGAAATACCACCAACGTTGCCTCCGCATGCTTGACACAAGACTCCCAAAGCAAGCGCTCTACTCGGAACTCCTACACGGCAAGCAAGCCCCAGGCGGGCAGAGGAAACACTACAAGGACACTCTCAAAGTCTCCTTGATAAAATGCAACATCCCCACGACACCTGGGAGTCCCTGGCCAAAGACGGCCCTAAGTGGAGGAAGAGCATCCAGGAGGGCGCTGAACACCTCGAGTCTCGTCGCTGAGAGCATGCAGAAAACAAGCGCAGGCAACGGAAGGAGCGTGCGGCAAACCTGTCCCACCCACCCTCCCTTTCCCTCAAAGACTGTCTGTTCCACCTGTGACAGGGACTGTAATTCCCGTATTGGAGTGTACAGCCACCCGAGAACTCACTTTTAGAGTGGAAGCAAGTTTTCCTCGATTTTGAGGGACTGTCTATGATGAAATAACGACGACATCATTAGCCTGACTGTTACTTTGACAGCAAAATCTGGCCCAGTATCTTCACGGTTTGACGAAAGGCTGTGCCCGAAACATGAAGGTTTTCCCCTCTGTACGGATGCTGCCTGTCACGCTGAGTGTCCCCAGTGTGTTCTGGTGTTGTGTTAAACTCCGCGAACACTCCCTTGTGCTGTGAATCTCCGCGTCACCTCATCCGCATTACCACCGACCTGACACCATTCCATTCCCCACAGCAGCGCCAGTCTGAGCGAGACGGTCAATTGCTGCCAAAATAGGGCATTTTGTTGTAGGCTGTGTGGAGCCCAGCCCACTGTGAAATGTCTTGAATCTCCCCAAACTCTCCACATATCGCCAGAAGAAAGGAGACTTTTATCCCATCAGCCTGGGCTCAATTCAAACCCAGAACGTATGGGGTTGAAAGGCCAGTCAGGATGCAATATAAATAGTTACATTTATATAGCGCCTTTCACGACTTGCGGATGTCTCAAAGCGCTTTACAGCCAATGAAATACAGTAATCTGCACTGATATTCAATTAAACATCACTTGGGGAAACTGCAATCGGACAGTGAGGTGCACTGATATTCAATTGAACATCTCTTGGGAAAACTTCATAAAAGTTTGACACATTTGGGGAAAATAGCTAGCTGAAAGCCAGTGGTCACACAGAGCTGCTGTTATTAACAGTGCTATATAAAGAGAATCTATAAACGGTCTCCTGCTTTCCCACCTTCCCTGTGACGTTTCCCCCGCCCCCGCTGAAACGACAAACTATTTCTCTGGTCGTGGGTTGAAATAGACGTAATTACACCCAGTGAGTGCAGTTCCTGGCCGCGCTTGGGAGGCTATTAAATAAACCCTACTGAGAGCTGCAGTCGGCACCAACCCCTTGGCAAGTATTTCCTGTTGCTGCCTTAATGCTGAACAGATTCGCTGCTTCTTCCCAATTCCCAGCCAGAAGAGGTCCTGGCTCCTGTAAACTCGTTCCCCAGCTCTGCCGAGGCTGCAGGAGGTTGAGCGGCGAGGACAGGGCGAGAGAGGCAGAGGCGAGGTTCCGGAGGGAGCTGCTATCCCGGTAAGTACTCATGTCCTTTTTTGGCTCTCCCTCCCCTCTCCTCGAGGTCATGTAGAGTCAATATTCTCCCCTCCTCCCCCCACAGTCTCTGCAATTAGCTAATGAGCGCCTGGGAACATCTGGAAGGAAGTGGGTCCACCTTCTCTTTGCAAACCGCTTGCTGGGAGAGAGACAGAGTTCCCCGCGGGCAGTCTGAGTGTACCGGGGCACTTTGCTTCACTGAAAGCCCTTTCCAGTGTCCCAGGCTGCTGGAGAGAGTCGGTCCGTGAATTCACATCTCACAGGATGCCCCTTTGCAGTCTCTGAGCTGCAGACGGCTGGGCATTTTTAAGGTCGGTAAGTTGAGATATTTTAATTTTTCCTGTTTGAGTTCTTTTCTAAAATTGTGCACCAGTTACTGCTGAAGGTATTTGAGAATCTGCGGGGAAACATACGATCAGACCACTGTCGACCAATGTCAGTGCAACAAGTTAAAGGAAGACATTATTTGTGGTGAGCACTGTGGTGCCGGCTCTCTGCCTCTTCCCTCGGCGTGAGGTCAGTGCTCTGCCATGCACCGTAACGGCTCTTCCATTGATTGCACTGTGCGGTAGGGCACTGGGAGTTAATCCTCAACCTGAACTCCAAGGGCAATCTCTGGGCTGTCTGCAGGGAGCAGCGGAGGCCAAACCTTGCCCCCCGCCCCAGAAAGTGCGGGCCGTCCCGTGGAACTGAGTCGACATAGTGGGGAACAACTGGCACTGGATTTAAAGGGACAGGGTCTGAGAAACTGAATTTAAAGGGACAGGGTCTGAGAAACTGAATTTAAAGGGACAAAAGGGACTGAGAAACCAACACACTAGATTTACATGGATTTAAAGGGGCAGGTTCTGTGTAAGCAACACTGGATTTCAAGGGACAGGGTCTGAAACTCTCTCCCTGGATTTAATAGGACAGGATCTGAGAAACTGACACTGGATTTAAAGGGACAGGGTCTGAGAAAGCAACATTGGATTTAAAGGGACAGGGTGAGAACCTGACACTGGATTTAAATGGAGGGGGTTCTGAGAAACTGGATTGAATGGGAGTGTTCTGAGGAACTGGATTTAAAGGGATACCAGTTTGAGAAAGCAACACTGGATTTAAAGGGTCACGGTGTGAGATCATGACACTGGATTGAAAGGGACAGTGTCTGAGAAACTGATACTGGATTTAATGGGACAAGATCTGGGAAACTGGATTGGATTTAGAGGGATATGTTCTGAGAAAGCAACACTGGATTTAAAAGGACAGGTCTGAGAAACTGACACTGGATTTAAAGGGAGAGGGTTCTGAGAAACTGGATTGAATGGGAGTGTTCTGAGAAACTGACACTGAATTTACACATACAGGGTCTCAGAAACTGACACTAGATTTAAATCAACTTGTTTGAAAGGGAAATGTGTCTGAGTGTGCATATGGGATCTACAGAGACATGATTTGTTATTTAACTTCTCCAGACCTCTTCACTACCTAAACAGAGTAGACAGGCTTGTACAATATGAAGGGAGAGAGTCCTTGCTGTGGACTGGCAGTGTAGCAGAATTTGGGGAAGTGCTAAGAGAAATGAGGAATATCAGCATTAGAATATTCCATGAATTTGATGCAAAAATTAACTTCACTGAGAGTCATGTACGGTAGAGTTAATTACTTAAATGTTGCAAAAAGGTGTCAGAGAAAACTTCCTAATTTCCAGTAAGTATGGCACTTTGATGAGGACAGCTTGATGTTAAGCAGCAGGGTGCAGAAAAGCAGCAGTGAGCTCCAGAGCACAGGTTGGCAGCACCAGCTGATTGCCAGTTCAACAGAAACCCACTGTCCTGGTGCATACACTGACAGATATTCCATCTTTTCAGCACACTGCAGAGTGACAGACAAACTTAGAGGGTGTGTATGATGAAGTAAGTTCACCTCCCTCCCCCAAATATAGACCAGCCTCCTGATAGGCCAGCTCTAATGCAGCTTGTATGCATGAATGTTAATCACTCTTTTACTTACCGACCTTTTTAATGCTGCGTTTTGGGAAGCTGATCTTCATGTGCCCCCCTCCCCCTCGGCCCGTCTCCTTCCCCCTCCCCCTCAGCCCGTCCCTCCCCCTCGGCGCATTAACTTCCCCCCCCCCCCCCCTTGCACTGTGTGCTGTTGCCTGCACTAGTGAGGATGATGATGAGCTCTGTACAATGCAGTGCAATGGTTGCCCTCAGTTACTGCACTGAAAGCTGTAGCCCTGATCCAAAGGTACATTCACAGCTTTACATATGCATGGTCTATGATGCCATTGTTCCCCAAATACGGTAGCGTTTACACTATGGAGTATCAGCGATGGTGGCAGGGTGCGCATTGGTCATTGGCTGTGGTGCAGAGATATCTTTCGTTGCTGCATAAATATGAAACGTGATAATTACTGTAGCAGAGTCAACATTTTCAGCTGAATTTGTGGCAGCTCTGTTACTAATGCACTCGCTGTTCATTTCCACAGCATTCTAAATATTTAAATTCTGACCTCCATAATTCATCCGCACAGGGAACCAGGACAGCAGCTGAGAACAGCTCCCAGAACTGAGCGCGGTTCAAGCATCTCGATGCTTGCCACTGCTCCAAAGATTCCCAATCAATGAACTTAAGATGTTTGACAGGGCAACTCCTTTGAGATAGCAGATCGCTAATTCATCTTACACATCCTTGCACTTTCACTTCTGCCAAGAAATGCAGTTTGATTCGCTGCCTTGGATCTTCTTGAGCTTTCAGTGACCAGGAGAGGCCAGACTTCATTAAAGAGAGCCCCAAAATAGACCCATGGTTTAGGTATCACCCTTGGCTCAGTGGGTACTGCTCTCGCCTCTGATGCAGAAGGTTGTGGGTTCAGGTCCCATGCACATAATCCAAGCTGACACTTCAGTGCAGTACTGTCGGTAGTGCTGTGCTTCAGATGAGAGTCTGCTCTCCCAGATAGCCATAAAAGATCTGACGGCACAATTGGAATAAGAGCAGGGGGAGTTCTCCCTGGTGTCCTGTCCTCCACCATCATCACTAAAAGAAGAATACCTAGTCATGACCTCATTGCTGTTTTTGGGGACCTTGCTGTTTCAGTTCCTGCATTTACAACAGGGACTAAAGTTCAAATGTACTTCATTCACTGTAAACACTTTGGGACATTCATAGGTCGTAAAAGACACTGTATAAATGCATGGCCCTTCTTTCTTTCAATAGCAGCAACAGTGTCAGCTGTGGCTCAGTGGGTAGCACACTCTCCTCTGAGTCAGAAGGTTGTGGATTTAAGTCCCACTCCAGGGACTTGAGTGCAAAAATCTACGCTGAAAGTCCAGTGCAGTGCTGAGGGAGTGTTGCACTGTCAGAGGTGCCGTTTTTGGATGAGACATTAAACTGAGACGCTGTCTGCTCCCTCAGGTGGACGTAAAAGATCTCGTGACACTATTTCGAAGAAGAGCAGGGGAATTATCCCTGGTGTCCTGACCAATATTTATCCCTCATCATCATCATCATAGGCAGTCCCTCAAAACGAGGATGACTTACTTCCACGCCAAAAAAGGATATGTTCACAGGTAAACATAGGTAAATCGATGAAGGACCTAAAATTCCAGAGCCTGAGCTACATCCTGAAGGGTGGAAGATGCCTGTGCGTGGATTTTTTTAACATGTGGTGGCCATTGCACACCAGCCACCACTCAATCAACACAACAAAAACAGATTATCTGGTCATTATCACATTGCTGTTTGTGGGAGCTTGCTGTGTGCAAATTGGCTGCTGCTTTTTCTACGTTACAACAGTGACTACACTCCAAAAGTATTTCATTGGCTGTAAAGTGCTTTGAGATGTCTGGATGCCATGAAAAGCACAATATAAATCCAAGTCTTTCTTTTTAATGATGCCCAGTTATTGTTTTGCTATGAGCCACAGATATGCCGCCTGATTGCGGTCTGAAAGCACTGGGTCCCCACTTGATGAAGTTCCTGATATTACTGGTAGCTTCAATTTCAGGTATTGTAGAACCCAAGTCCAATGCTCGACCGTTTTTGTGACTCATGGTATGGGGAATATTTTTAAGGCAGTAATTTTATTAAATGTTCCATAGCAATCTCCATGGTCATCATCATAGGCAGTCCCTCCTGCTAGCTCTGAACATTGGTTAGACCACACTGTGTGCAGTTCTGGTCGCCATATTATAAAAAGGATCTAGAGGCACTGGAGATGGTGCAGAGAAGATTTACAAGAATGATACCAGAAATGCGAGGGTATATATATATCAAAAACGGATGAACAGGATGGGTCTCTTTTCTCTTGAAAAAAGAAGGCTGAGGGGTGACCTAATAGAGGTCTTTAAAATTGAGAGGTTTTGATAGAGTAGATACAGAGAGAATGTTTCCACTTGTGGGGAAGAGCATAACTAGAGGCCATCAATATAAGACAGTCACCGAGAAATCCAATCGGGAATTCAGAAGAAACTTCTTTACCCAGAGAGTGGTGAGAATGTGGAACTCGCTGCCACAAGGAGTGGTTGAGGCGAAATAGTACAAATGCATTTAAGGGGAGGCTAGACAAGCATATGAGGGAGAAGGGAATAGAGGGTTATGCTGATAGATTTAGATGGGGAAAGACGGGAAGAGGCTCGAGTGGAGCATAAACACCGGCATGGACTGGTTGGGCCGAGTGGTCTGTTTCTGTGCTGTATATTCTATGTATGACAGAAATATTGATTAATTACTTTGCCTAGTATTTACCAGGGAGACTAACTTGGTGGACATGACATTCGGAGAAGAGATTCAAAAGGGTATCACGACCTTTTATGATAGAAAGGAGGGAGATAATTGATAAACTAGACAAACTTAGAGGATAAAACCCCAGGTCCGGATGGATTGTATCTGCGTATTCTCAAAGCAGCTTGGTAAGAGATAGCAGATGCATTATTACATATCTATAAAATGCAATAGAAAATGGAATAGTGCCAGAGAACTGGCAGACATCTAAAGTTATACCTATATTTGAAAAGGGAGATGAAACAAATCCAAGGAACTATAGGCCAGTTAAGTTAATGTATGTGTAGGGGCGATGTAATAGAAAAACATCTTGAAACCCAAAATGTAATAAAGAATAGTCAGCATGGATTTCAAAAGGGAAGGTCATACTTGACCAATCTTATTACAGAAAGAGCAGACAAAGTTAATGCAGTGGATGTAATATACATGGACTTCACTAAGGTACCACATCGTAGACACATGATTAAAGTGCAGTCATGGGACATGCAGCAGAATGGATAACAAACTGGCTATAAAACAAAACGGAGAGTGAGGTTTAAAGGTCGTTTTTAAGATTGGTGGAAGATGGGAAGTGATGTTCCGCAGGGATCGGTGCTGGGACCACTTTTGTTCACTATTTACATAAATGATTTGGACTCTGAAATGGAAGTAGAATAGCAAAATTTGCCGACAACACCAAAACGGGAGGGTATAGTTAATACTGAGCAAGACTCTGACAAAATACAAGAAGACCTTAAGGGATAGTAATTTACGTAGTGCCCTGTTTGGGGCGATAACTTTTGTGGGAGCGCAAAGTTATCGCTGGGCGCTACTCAAGTGAATCAGATGCAAACTTCCGATTTAGCGCTCCAGGAATGAAGTAGAGCACTGCATCACTTCCCTCAGAGCATTAAATGGAGAAAGAGGGGTGGTTGTGCAGCGCTCTGCCGCTATGTCCCGAGCAACGCTGCCGGATCCACCTCTCCTTCCCGCCCTTAAAGGGAAGGGCCAATGCTGAGGTCATTTCAGGTAAGGCTGGGAATGGTTGGAGGTGGCATCTGCAATCCGCGAAGAGCAGCCCCAAAGCTCTTGGAGAGCAGGCCTGCTCAATCGTGGGATGGAAAAAATTCAAAAAACAGCCTTTCATTACCGTGCCCCAAGCGGCCTGCCGAGATCACAACGCCTCCTGCAGCTGCTATTGTTGATGACCGGCAATGCTCCAGGTGGCGGAGGTGAACTTAAGATCCGGGGCGATAACAGAGCGCTGTGCACTGGATGATGTCACGATTTCTGGGACGCAGAAGATCAAGGCGGTAAGTTTTAGCGGCAACGCTAACCCGCCATGCAAGTTCACGGGCGTTGGTAATTTTGCTGCGCCCGGTCGGTAAGTCGTTAGCGCCCTGTTATCGCCCTCCGGAGGCGCTAACTGGAGGTGCAAAGGAGGCCAATTTCTCCCCCCAATAAAGTTGTAGAATGGGTGTGTAAAGGGCAAATTAATTTCAATATAAATAAGTGTGAGGTGGTGCATTTTGGTAGGAGGAATAATAGGCCCACATACGCCCTGGAACATAAGAGTCTAAATGGTGTAGAGGCACAAAGGTATCTCTGGGTACAGAATCACAAATCATTAAAAGTAGCAACGCAAGTTAGTAAGGCCATTAGAAATGAAACGCAGTTCATTCTTGAGGACTGGAATTCAAAAGCAAAAAAGTTATGTTAAACTTAATTTAAACCAATTTAGAGTACTGTGCACAGATCTGGTCTCCATATTATAAAAAGGGATCATAGAGACACTGGAGAAAATGCACCAAAGATTTACACGGATAACAACAGAATAAAAGGTTATATCGTTCAGGAAAGAATGAATAGGCTGCTGCTCTTTACTCTAGAAAAGAGAAGGCTGAGGGGCGACCTGATGGAGGCCTTTAACATTCCAAAAGTGTTTGATAGGGTAGGTGTAGATAAGATGTTGCCACTGGCGGGGACAATAGAACTCTGGGCCCATCAATATAAAATAATCCAAATAGGGAATTCAGGAGAAACTTCTTTACTCATATAGTCATGAGAATGTGAAACTCGTTAGCACATGGAATGGTTGAGGGGCTTTTAAGAGGAAGCTCTAAGTACATGAGGGAGAAAGGAACCAAAGGATATGTTGACTGGGTGAGATGAAGAATGGGGGGAGGGGGCTCGAGTGGAGCACGGACCACGTTGGGCTGTTTCTGTGCTGTAATTTTATGAAGTGTTTTCAGAACAAATCAGTTGCCACTGAGCTTGGCCACAATCTCCCTTAAGCCACGACCATTGGGGAAAGTGAAAGGTTTAACTGTATTATAGGGGTTAGAATGTAGCGTTTGACTCGGTGCCTGATCTCCTCTTCATGTGGAGTCACAGGCTGCCTTTCCCATGACTGCTCTGGGACACACAAGAGGCACATGCCTTTTTGATAAGCATCACAGCACAAGGTGGGCATCTGCTGGAAGTATCAGCAATGAGTTTGGGATCTGCTGTAGATACCGTCTCCCATTAGGAGTCATCGGTGACTCCTGTAAGTGGATCCCACTTACCACTGACCACACTTGATCAGCTCCGCTGGGCAGGCCACATTGTTCACATGTCCGACATGAGACTCTCAATGCAAGTGCTCTACTTGGAACTCCTTCACAGCAAACGAGCCAAAGGTGGGCAGAGGAAACGTTACAGGGACACCCTCAAAGCCTTCCTGATAAAGTGCAACATCACTGCTGACACCTGGGAGTCCCTGGCCAAAGACCGCCCTAAGTGGAGGAAGTGCATCCGGGAGGCTGCTGAGCACCTCAAGTCTCACCGCCGAGAGCATGCAGAAACCAAGCGCAGGCAGCGGAAGGAGCGTGCAGCAAACCAGTCCCACCCTCCCTTACCCTCAACGACTATCTGCCCCACATGACAAGGACTGTGGTTCTCGTATTGGACTGTTCAGCCACCTAAGTCTCATTTTAAGTGGAAGCAAGTCTTCCTCGATTCCGAGGGACTGCCTATGATGAAGTGGATCCCAATTCCCTTGTGTTCCAGTGTTGACCCACAATGCTCAGCATCTATTTCTGTGATAGTGTAGCCCAGTGGCCCTAACAATGTGTGTCCTCTAATTGGATAGAATGCCCTTCGCAATTGCCCTTGCGTGTGCTTTCAGTCGGTGAACAGTTAACTTGAGTGCTTATAAGGTCAGAATGAAACTTTGTGCCACAGGCAGCAAGTGAACATAGGTTAATGATGGGACTCGAGTTAATCAATTAATCAATACATCGCAGAATAATACAAAATAATGAACATGCTGGGTGTCAACAAGTAACCTTGCTTAACAAACTTCCTGAATTCTAGCCTTGTGAGATTGGCTGAGTGGTCCATTTGAAAACTTAACTTTCGGTGTGTGTTCTGTCCCTATTTTATCTCCATGTCCACAACCAGAGGAGTGGGCCTATGCCAGACACTCTCTGCTGAGTGCCTGGGACCAGAGACTCCCCAACATAATGGGTGTGAGGTGTTTATCAATTAGTGAGACCGGCTAATGAATTGCTTCTGGTTTTCAATCTTGGGCAGTGACCCCAATGGTTTGATCATTAACATTTTAACTACCTTTTTTTTTTAAAAAAAGCAATATGTGAACAAATTTTGCTTTCAAAATCCCAATTTTAAAATATAACTCCTTTCCCAATCCATTCTGAGGAAAAATGGTCCCAAAATCCTGAAACTTGACCGTGGCTTTTAAAGGAATATTCTGAATTGTGTGGCAAGGATCTCTTCCCAATCCTAGGACAAGATATTGGGGAATGCTGCGAAAGTTACCGTTTTATGATTCACTGTGTATCTTGACTTGTGGCGATTGTTACAAGGGCAACTTGCCTTAAATTATTGTGCTGAAATTGCCAATGGTTGGTGTGCCTGCAGTTGTGAACAGTGACCAGTGACTAACCCACTCTTGCAATTGT
Organism: Pristiophorus japonicus; assembly: GCF_044704955.1. NCBI lineage: Eukaryota > Metazoa > Chordata > Chondrichthyes > Pristiophoridae > Pristiophorus > Pristiophorus japonicus. The sequence goes on from NC_091990.1 coordinate 56,579,151, forward strand.
TCAGTTGCATTATAGTCCCTAGTCACTAATAGCATAGTCCAAAGTACAGCTACAGAGGAACAGGAGGAGGCCATTCAGCCCCTTGAACCTGGTCCACAATTCAATTAGATCATGGTTGATCCTTATTATGTATGTAAATCTGTAATTACCATGTCTAACCACCAGCGGGCTGATCCTTTGGAGTCCCAAGGGATCCCACAATCCCTTGGGAGCACCTGTATATAAGGAGGCCTCAAAGGCTGGAGAGGCATGCTGAGATCAGTAATAAAGGACTATGGTCACACCTTACTTTGAGTTTGCAGTATCTAGTCTGACTCTTTATTCAAGACATAACACTTACCTCAACTCCATTTATCCACCTTTGATCCTATCTCTTGACATCTTATCTTAGAAAAAAAATCTGCTGATCTCCGTCTTGAAGATTTCAGTTGACCCCTAGCATCTACAGCCTTTTGGGGAAGTGAATTCCAGATTTCCACTCCCCGTGCTGTGGTAAAGTGCTTCTTGATTTCACTCCTGAATGGCCTAGCTCTAGTTTTAAGATTGTGCCACCTTGTTCTAGATTCCCCCCCCCCCACCCCCCAGAGGAAATAGTTTCCCTGCATCTACTGTACTGAATCTTTTTATCATCGTAAACACCTTGATTAGATCACTCAATCTTCTAACTTCAAGTGAAAACAAACCCAAGTTTATGCAACCTGTACTCATAATTTAACCCTTTAAGCTCAGTTATCATTCTGGTGAATTTGCACTGCATTCCCTACAAGGCCAGTATATCCTTCCCAAGGTGTGGTGCCTAAAACTGTATGCAGTACTCCAGATAAGGTCTGAGTCAGTCAGAATTTGTGCTCTGTCAACAAGTGTGGAGTGTTTTGCTAATTTCGTAACTAAGGTCTGCTCGATGTGTAACAAAATCATAAACAAGTTTATAAAGAACAGAGTTGTGATGTTATGGTTAATTGCAGACAGAACAACCCCCAAATAGTATCCTTTTTAATGTTTGTATCTGCATTCTGGGCAAAGTGATCTGTGCAACATGTTGAGGGACAGTACTGCAGCGTAACCCAGCAACCATAGCAGTGGTAGCATTCCCCAAGGAGCTGCATACTAATGCAAGGATGTTTGATCAGATAACCAGGGTCCACGGGGTCATTTGTGCAGCCGGAGCCTGTTGAGAGGTTGGGACAGGAAGAAATAGTGGGGCCGAAATTCAGCCCCGCCCGAAATGGGTCGCACCTTCCGCTCCTGAAGCGATTTCTCCACTGCGTCAGTTGAGGTCGCCTCCTTTCATGAAATTCAACTCTGTCGTTTTTGTTTTAAGCGGACCACTAGTCGGTCATAATGGGGGTGGAAGTGTGGCGGTGAGTACTCTAGAGGGGCGGAAGTGGAGGCGGGGCAGAGTCGCCGTCACTTTCAGTCAGCGGTGCAGCGGTGATGTCATTACGTGTGTGTGTCACCACCTTCTCCCCTTCACTTAAAGTGGAGAGAAGCGCCGATTCTTTAGGTTCGGTCCACTGGGTCACCAGGGAGGGTTTCGGCCGAGCCAGCGGTCTGACACCCAAAACGGGGGAGCCAGGCTGTCTGTTGGTGGCCCGGCCGAACCCGGGGGCACAATTGTCCGATCGGCCGTCAAAAAAAATAAAATGGTGGCCACGGCAGTGGGCCCTTTAATGGCCGCCATGCAGCCAGGTCTCCCACACACAGAAAACATGGTGCATCGACAGAAAAAGCTGTTGGGGGCACTGCTCAGCGGATTGAGGATTTTTACAGCTGAATTTGGCTGGAGGTGCAGGAAATTAGCGGTGTGCGCTTTGATCAAGCACTTAGGACGGTCGGCAGTGGGGCCCGCCAGACAAATCCCCGAGCTGAATTTCGCTGGTGGTGGCCACTGGAATGGAAGTCGTGGCCGCTCGACTCCGCTGCTTTCTGGCAGTAACCGACCTTTTTGGGGAGCCGAATTTTGTCCCCAGTGTTTCTTGTGCATTGGTGCTTCTAAAGTCAAACTGCAAATACAATCAAACAGCAACTGAATACTTTCCGCTGTATCTTATTGATTATTATTTGTTGCAATAATTGCACTTGACACCTTTCAACTTAATCACAAAACATTACCAATTTGTTATACCTATGGCCAGTATCAAGCAATTCCAGTCAGGTACAGTGCACATCAGTTGCAGAATTAATCTCCCTCAGTTGGACTAAGGCACAACTTCAGATGAACGTCCATCACTGCTCCAGTCTTGTGGTTCCAATTCCTGTACCAGCAAGTCCGTAGACCTCTCTGGGTAAAAGTGCTTCCACATTGAATGAGTCACAGTATCGGTGCAGCCCGGTTTGAGACAAATGCAAAATCACCTTCGGCTTTTACTCAGTGGCACGAATGCATGACCTCATCTCTCTTATCTGGAAGGAAGAGAGCATGCCAGGAGATCTGAGATGCCATGATTGTGAACATCTTCAAAAAAGGGGACAAGTCCGACTGTCGGCCACTGGGAAAGTCATCAAGAATCCTCCTCAATCGTCTTCTCCCTGTGGCTGAAGAGTTCCTCCCAGAGTCGCAATGCGGATTCCGTCCACTAAGGGGTGCAACGGACATGATCTTCACCACGCGTCAACTACAAAAGAAATGCAGGGAACAGCACCAACCCTTGTACATGGCCGCCTTTGACCTTGCAAAGGACTTTGACACTGTCAACCGCGAGGACTACAGAGCATCCTCCTCAGATTCGTCTGCCCCCAAAAGTTTGTCACCATCCTCCGCCTGCTCCACGATGACATGCAAGCCATGATCCTGACCAACGGATTCACCACAGACCCAATCCACGTCCGGACCGGGGTCAAGCAGGGCTGCGTCATCACACCAATGCTTTTCTCATTCTTCCTTGCTGCAATGCTCCATCTCAATGTCAACAAGTTCCCCGCTGGAGTGGAACTAAACTATAGAACCAGTGGGAACCTGTTCAACCTTCGTCGTTTCCAGGCTAGATCCAAGACTGTCCCATCCTCTGTCATCGAATTACAGTACGTGGACGACGCATGCGTCTCCACACACTCGGAGGCCGAACTCCAAGCCATCATCAACACCTTCACCGAAACGTATGAAAGCATAGGCCTTACACTAAACATCCATAAGACAAAGGTCCTCCACCAACCTGACCCCACCACACAGCACCGTCCCCGGTCATCATAATCCACAGCGCGGCCCTGGACAATGTGGACCATTTTCCATACCTTGGGAGCCTACTATCAGCAAGGGCAGAAATTGATGACGAGGTCCTCCAGTGCACCAGCGCAGCCTTTGGCCGCCTGAGAAAGAGTGTGTTCAAAGACCAGGCCCTCAAATCTGACACCAAGCTTATGGTCTACAGGGCTGTAGTGATACCCGTCCTCCAGTATGGCTTAGAGACGTGGACCATATACAGCAGGCACCTCAAAGCACTGGAGAAGTACTGCCAACGTTGCCTTCACAAGATCCTACAAATCCCCTGGGAGGACAGACATACCAACGTCTATGTTCTCGTTCAGGCCAACATCCCCAGCATCGAAGCACTGACCACACTCGACTAGCTCTGTTGGGTGGGCCACATCATCCACATGTCTGACACGAGACTCCTACACGGCAAGCGAGCCCCAGGTGGACAGAGGAAATGTTTCAAGGACACACTCCAAAGCCCCCTTGATAAAGTGCAACATTCCCACTGGCATGTGGGAATCCCTGGTCCAAGACTGCCCAAAGTGGTGGAAGAGCATCCGGGAGGGTGCTGCGCATCTCGAGTCTCATCGCCGAGAGCATGCAGAAATCACGCACAGACAGCGGAATGAGCATGCAGCAAACCAGGCTCCCAATCCACCCTTTCCTTCAAGCACTGTCTGTAATTCCCGCCAGAGACTGTAATTCCCGCATTGGACTGTACAGTCACCTGAGAACTCGCTTTGAGTGGAAGCAAGTCTTCCTCGATTCCAAGGGACTGCCTATGATGATGCTTGAGTCTGAATGCCGTGGGGTCAAGTCCCAATCCAGAGATTTGAGCACACAATCTAGGCTGACAATCCAGTGCAGTGATGAAGGAGCGCTGCACTGTCGGAGGTTCTGTCTTTCGGATGAGACATTAAACCGAGGCTCTATCTGCCCCCTTGGGTAGATGTAAAAGATCCCATGGCACTATTTGAAGAGCAAAGCAATTCTACTCAGTTCCCCGGGAAATATTTATCCTTCAGCCAACAGTTTATTTGGTCATTTATCTGCAGTATTTAGCACTAAAGTAAAGGCCACATAATGGTTTGAAAGCAGTCACAATAGGGATTTGAGCTGAAGAATATTAATGGCACAGTGTAAATGGGGTAAATGGGCCGCCCATTTAAAACTGAGATGAGGAGGAATTTCTTCTGATGGTTGTAAATCTGTGGAATTCACTGCCCCAGAGAGTTTTGGAAGCTGGGACATTGAATAAATTTAAGACCGATATAGACAGTTTCTTAAACGATAAGGAGTTTTGGAGAGTGGGCAGGGAAGTAGACCTGACGCCATGATCGCATTAAATGGCGGAGCAGGCTCGAGGGGCTGTATGACCTACTCCTGTTCCTATTTCTTATGCATGTACTATGCGTCTGACCTAATGCTGGGAATTCTTGATGCTGACATGAAATGAAAAGTGCTCCATTACCCCGCACTAGATCAACCAAAGGGGAGATGAGGAGATTGTGTTTTTAAGGAGTGAGATATTATGATCTGGAATGCATTGCCTAAAAGGGTGGTGGAAGCAGATTTAATAATAACTTCCTCAACTCTCCTTACCTAAGGAAGAATATACAATACTTGTCATAGAGGGAGTGCAACGAAGGTTCACCAGACTGATTCCTGGGATGGGGGGATTCTCCTATGAGGAGAGATTGAGTAAACTGGGCCTATATTCTCTAGAGTTTAGAAGAATGAGGGTTGATCTCATTGAAAAATACAAAATTCTTACAGGGCTTGACAGGGTAGATGCAGGGAGGATGTTTCCCCCGGGCTGGGGAGTCGAGAACCAGGAGTCACAGTCTCAGAATAAGGGGTCGGCCATTTAGGACTGAAATGAAGAGAAACCTCTTCACTCAAAGGGTGGTGAATCTTTGAATTCTCTACCCCAGAGGGCTGTGGAGGCTCAGTCTTTGAGTATATTCAAGACCGAGATAGATTTTTGGATATTAAGGGAATCCAGGGATACGGGGACAGTGTAGGCAAGTGGAGTTGAGGTAGAAGATCAGCCACAATCTCATTGAATGGCGGAGCAGGCTCGAGGGGCCGAATGGCCTACTCCTGCTCCTAATTCTTATGTTGTTGCATTCCAAAGGGAATTGCATATATATCTGAAAGGAAATATTTTCAGGACTACGGGGTAAGAGCAGGGGCGTGGAACTAACTGGATAGCTCTTCAAAAGAGCCGGCACATGCACCATGGGCTGAATGGCCTCCTCCTGTGCTGTCGGAATGAGTTTCAGAGCAGGCACTACTTCTTGAATTATTTTCATGCAGTTGGTGGTGGATAGTGAAGACAAAAACCTTGAAATAATTTCAGAAACAGTTGGATGTTGGGACTGGAGAAGGCGGAGCTTTCATAAGAACATAAGAAATAGGAGTAGGCAATATGGCCCCTCAAGACTGCTCCGCCATTCAATAAGATCATGGCTGATCTGATCATGGACTTGGGTCCACTTCCCTGCCCGCTCCCCATAACCCCTTATTCCCTTATCGTTTAAGAAACTGTTTATTTCTGTCTTAAATTTATTCAATGTTCCGACTTCCACAGCTCTCTGAGGCAGTGAATTCCACAGATTTACAACCCTCAGAAGAAATTCCTCCTCATTTCAGTTTTAAATGGGCGACCCCTTATTCTAAGATATGTCCCCTAGTTCTGGTCTCCCCCATCAGTGGAATCATCCTCTCTGCATCCATCTTGTCAAGCCCCTTCATAATCTTATACGTTTCGATAAGATCACCTCTCATTCTCCTTGTCCGTATCCATGTTGTGGCTGATGTGTCTGCCCTGCTGACCTCCCCATTCGGGGGCCAGCTGCAACTCCATCTCCGCTCCAGACTGAAGGAGGCCAATGAAGAATGTAGGAGGTGTTAGATTGTCATCGTTCTGCCTCTATCGACACACAAGCAGATGGAATCCATCAAAGTACTTGAGTCTTTACAGTTTCTGGTATCTGCATGAATTTGTTCCTTCTTGCGGGAAATAAGTTGCAGCTAAAGTGCCGGAAAGCCCCTGAACTGAAGGCTAGGCAGATATAACTGAGCTGTAAAGATCAGGAACGTCTTTGTCCATTTATCCATTGTCTATGCCGAGTTATCTGATCACCAGCCGGGTGACTGGAAGAATGCTATCATTAGCCTCAGTGCCCTGGTTAGGCCATGGGAGTCAGACTGGGTTCCCACTCCTTCACAGCAAACCAGCATCCCTGCTGAAAAGTGTCACCCATGAGGCGATCACATTGAAACATACAGGATTCTGAAGGGGATTGACAAGGCAGATGCTGAGAGGTGGTTTCCTCTGGCTGGAGTGTCTAGAACTAGGGGGCACTGTCTCAGGATAAGGGGTAGAAACATAGAAACATAGAAAATAGGAGCAGCAGTAGGCCATTCGGCCCTTCGAGTCTTCACCGCCATTCAATATGATCATGGCTGATCCTCTATCTCAACACCATTTTCCCGCTTTTTCCCCAAACCCCTTGATGTCTTTTGTGTCTAGAAATCTATCTATCTCCCTCTTAAGTATATTCCGGGACTTGGCCTCCACAGCTTACTGTGGTAGAGAAATGGCTAGGCCACTTGAGACAGAGCTGAGAAGAAACTTCTTCAGACAGGACTGTGAATCTTTGGAATTCTCTGCCCCAGAGGGCTGTGGATGCTGAGTCTCAATATATTCAAGGCTGAGATAGATTTTTGGAGTCTAGGGGAATCAAGGAATATGTAGGTTGGGCGGGAAAATGGAGTTAAGATCAATGATCAGCCATGATCTTATTGAATGGCGGAATAAACTCGGGTCGTATGGCTGACGACTCCTATTAATGTTGAGAGAGCACAGGATCGGAATCCGACGTAGTTCACCCCCTTCCATGGTCAGGCACCCGGTTGGTACTTTATCATCTAGTGTCACCATTGAAGACTTGGCCCTTTGGTGAGGTATTGGAGGGCGCGCAGCATTTGCAGAACTTTACCCCAGTGTGAGCCGGTGTCTGCAGGAGAAGAGAGGAGAGGAGACTTAAAAAGACCGGGTAAGGAAAGGGAACGAAGGAGATGAATTTCCTCGAGGCTTGTCCCGCTCCGCCGCTGAAACTTTGGAGCAAGTTCAGCAGAAGCCCCCATTATGCTGGTAAACCGGGCTGCTGCCAGAGTTACGGCAAGCTACAGCAGCGGAGTGGGAAAAGCCTCAAGGAAGTTCACCCTCCAAGAACATAAGAACATAAGAAATAGGAGCAGGAGTAGGCCATTCGGCCCCTCGAGCCTGCTCCGCCATTTAATAAGATCATGGCTGATCTGATCATGGTCTCAGCTCCACTTCCCTGCCCGCTCCCCATAACCCCAAAGTCCCTTATCGGTTAAGAAACTCTCTATTTCTGTCTTAAATTTATTCAATGTCCCAGCTTCCACAGCTCTCCGAGGCAGTGAACTCCACAGAGTCACAACCCTCAGAGGAAATTCTTCCTCATCTCAGTTTTAAATGGGCGGGCCCTTACTCTAAGATTATGCCCTCTAGTTCTAGTCTCCCCCATCAGTAGAAACATCCTCTCTGCGTCCACCTGGTCAAGCCCCCTCATAATCTTACACGTTTCGATAGATCACCTCTCATTCTTCTGAATTCCAATGAGCAGAGGCCCAACCTACTCAACCTTTCCTCATAAGAATCAGAAACAGAAGATGCTGGCAACCCTGGGTGTCCCTGGGTGTCCCTGGGGAGAGCAGAGGAGACGACCAATCTGGCGCAGTCAAAAATTAGATTGGGCTCCGCACCTTGAATGTTAACCCCTCGGTTTCTCTCTCCGCAAATGCTGCTGGACCTGCCGAGGGTATCCAATATTTTCTGTTTGTTTCAGATTTCCAGTGTCCATGGTTTTTATTTTGGGCCAAAAATTGCGGTTGGAGACTTCCCGCGGGCGAACTCCTCCAACAAAATGTTTTTTTAACGAAAGTGCCTGGCGTTCCCGGAGGAACGCACACATGTGCTCAGAGGTTGAGATGCGCAGCCCAGCACAGAGGCCCTGTATTCCAGGAGCGCATGTGCATCCTGGGATCACATGGGCCTGGACTACCAATCACTATGTAGCATTCGCGTGCATAGTGATGGGAGCTCCGAGCTCCCATTACGATCAAGGAGAATCCCCCTAAAATCAAATAAACACAAACATAAATTTAAAAAAAAACTTCACTTTTTAAAAATGAATAAAAATTGCATTACATTTTTTTTTGTTTTAATAGTGTTAAAAATAAACTTGCCTCATAGACAGAGTTTTTAATATAAAAATAAGTAACATTAATTTTTTTCTATCTGTTAAAACTTTTATGCTGGTAAAAGCAGGCCTTATGCTTTTACCAGGCGTAAGATTTTGCAGGACACTTGCTGGGTAAGAGTTGGATAAATAGCCCAAATCTCTGCCCGCAAAGGCCCTTCTCCTGGGGGTGCGGCGTTTTGACACATCGCATGCCGGCTTCAGGTTCATACGTTTTGCGTGCCTAAACCCGGAACTTGCAGGGCCTCTTCGGGCACGCGTGTGCATATCAGAGAGGCCGCAATTTCAGGGCCAATGTTTTTTTGTTTAAACGGAATGTTGGGTTCGTAGGAAAGGCTTAAATTTAGTGGGTATTCCCGAGAGGGCAGAGGCCTGTGGTAGGGTGTTAGTTCCTTTCACCAAATTTCAATCTTATCAAAAGGTGCTGCCATTAGAGCTGCAGTGGGCATCTAAGTGGTAAATGTCTGACAGTGCTCCCCCAGCAGACAGCCTCATCTGGAACACAAACCAACAGCTGGTCAGAGAAGTCTGCGTGCCGTGTGACCACATTTTCCAGTCGCTCTGTCGGGAGTGTGAAACCGGAAAATTCCTCTTTTCCCCCCCCAGAGTAATGCAGCCTAAACACCGGCCCCGTGATGTTCATGTGATTGGTGCCATGTTATGCCGTCGATGAAGTCAATGTCCAATTTTTCGTTTTGGAGTCAGTGTAGAGTTATGGAGGTCAGTGATCAGTTAGTGTGATCAGTGAATGCAGTGGATGAAGTCAATATCCGATTGCGAGAATCATAGTGAGGTTTCCAGATGAAGTTAAGTTGCTGCCAAGGGCTGGGACGTTGGGGAATTACGTATGTAGAGCAGTGAGGACATGCTCCTTCCAGACTTTTCTTCAGCATTGTGGCATCATGAGATCACTGCTCAATGATGTGAAATACCGGTGCAGGACAGCAGACTTGCGTGCAGTGCCGTCTCCACACAGCTCCTTCTGGACTTGCAGAATTAAGGAAATAAATTCAGTTCTTCAGAGGAAGCAAAATCTGGCAATTAGTGCGACTCAAAACGGTGTAAGAAATCCCGCAGCTCAGTCTGTCCTGCACTGCAATCATCATAGGCAGTCCCTCAAAATCGACTTGCTTCCACTCCAAAAGTGAGTTCTCGGGTGACTGAACAGTCCAATACGGAAATTACAGTCTCTGTCACAGATGGGACAGACAGTGGTTGAGGGAAAGGGTGATGGGACTGGTTTGCCGCATGCTCCTTCCGATGCCTGCGCTTGGGTTCTGCATGCTCTTGGCAACAAAACTTGAGGTGCTCAGCGCCCTCCCGGATGCTCTTTCTCCACTTTGGGCGGTCTTTGGCCAGGGATTCCCAGGTGTCAGTGGGGGTATTGCACTTTATCAAGGAGGCTTTGAGGGTGTCCTTGAAATGTTTCCTCTGCCCACCTGGGGATCGCTTGCCATCTAGGAGTTCTGAGTAGCTTGCTTTGGGAGTCTTGTGCCGGGCATGCAAATAATGTGGCCCGCCCACCGGAGCTGGAACTGCGATACTAAGAAGCTCGTTCACGTAGAAATTACAACCGAGAAACAGGTCATTTGGCCCAACCAGTCCCTGCTGCCATTTACCCTTCCCATAGTTCTAATCCCATTAACCTGCCCTGTTCCTATATCATCTCAGCTCCTTTTTCTTCATCCACCCATCCAATCTATTCTTGAATGTTGACACAGAGAAAGAACTTCCATTTCTATTGCGCTTTGTACAATCTCGGGCCATCCCAAAGTGCTCTACAGCCAATGAAGTACATTTGAAGTACAGTGTAGTCACTGTTGTAATATAGGAAATGAGGCAGCCAAATTTGTGCACAGCAAGCTCCCACAAACATCTTTGAAATAAATGACCAGGTAATCTGTTTTTAGGTATTATTTGAGGGCTAAATTTTGGCCAGGACACTGGAGAACTCCACTGCTCTTCTTCGTATAGTGCCATGGTTTTTTTTACTTCGAGAGGAATGCAGCACTGGTGTGTCAGCCTAGATTGTCTGCTCCAGTCCCTGTAGTGGGACTTGAACCCACAACCTTCTGACTTGGGCGAGTGCTACCCACTGAACCAAGACTGACGCCTTTATAGTTTTGAAGAGCTTAAGAATTAGGAGCTGGAGTAGGCCATTCGGCCCTTCAAGCCTGCTCCGCCATTCAGTAAGATCATGGTTGATCTTCAACCTCCACTCCATCTTCCTGCATTATCCCCATAATCCATTGATTCCCTTAATATCCAAAAATCTATGGGGAAGAAAATTTGGTTGGATAGCGCCCCTCACGAGGGGTGCTACAGGGTTTGCAGCCGTGAGTGCCGACATTAGCGGCGCTCGGCAATTTCAGTGTGTTAGTACCAGCGGCACTGAGGAGTATCGCCCGGGAGCGCCACGCCGCTGTGCAACGCCCCCGGTATCAAAATTTGGTTTGTGCTGCACCTGTAGCGCCCCCTAGTGACCCTGCCAGAGAAAGCTGGCGTGCAGGGGCTATCCCGGGGCACTAAGGGAAGGAATGACTGCGTGAGGTAAGTGTGATTGATAGTATTTTTGTGATTTAACTTTATTTGAGGTGAGTAATGTATCGGGAATGTTTTATGTGTTCGATTTTTTTTGTTGCAGGGAGGCCTCTCTTGGGCCTCTCGCACGGGATATTCAGTTACTCACCCGGCCTAGTGCCCTACAATAAGTGTGGAACGCATCCCTCAGCACTCCACTCTAAGCTCGGGACGCAAAAACTGAATTTTGCTGTTGCCGTTGCTAAAACAAATTCCGCTGCTATATTTACCAACCGCCCGACATTAGTGCCTCAGGAACCCTCCAACCAAATTCCTAGCCCTATCTGCCTTAGCCATTAACTCTGGGAGTGAATTCCACAGCCTCTCAAGTTTCCATGTCGAGGTTTTTTTTGTACTCTGTTCTAAATCTCTTGCATTTCATTTTGTATCTGAGGCCCCTCATTCTTGACCCCTTGGAAAAAGTCTGCTTCTATTTGCCCTTTCATAATTTTAAACATTTCTATCATATTGCTCCATAATTTTCATTCTAAAGAAAAAAGACAATTTTTTTCTGGTCTTTCTTTGTATTTGTATGTCTTTGTACTAGGCAGCATCCTAGTGATTCTGCGTTGAACCCTTTCCGAAGACTCACTTTCCTTCCTGAGAGCCCCTCTCCCATCAATACACAATATTGGACAACAGGCTGTTATTCTTGACCGTTGTCTTTCATTAAAAGATGCAATCGGGATAAAAAGGTTTGCAACATGATGAGTGGGTACTATTCTCATTGAGAGAATCTATTATGTTTTGCAGAGAATTGTTTAGAAAATAAATTAGTTGAGAGGTATTTATAGCTGAAAGTGACTGATATTGGCTTGTTCTTGTGGCACTGATGCAGATATCTTGGGGTCATGGAAGAGCCATTTGGTGCCAAAGTGGAGGAGAAGGTGGAATTGTACAACTCCTTCCAAATGCTGCTATGGTTACAAGCTAGAAAACAATGGTAATGGTTAGCAACATGGTTTAAAAAAAAAATACAATTTCATCTGATAGTCTACTTGATAAAGGCACCAAACAGTGTAGCACCAAAGAACAAAAGGGTTTCAGATTCTTCTGCTAAGTCAATGATTTCAACTGGGTCAATGATTTGGAGGAATCTAGAACTAGGGAGCATAGTTTCAGAATAAGGGGTCACCTATTTAAAACTGAGATGAGGAGGAATTTCTTCTCTCGGGTTCGTGAATCTTTGGAATTCTCTGCCCCAGAGAGCTGTGGAGGCTGGGTCATTGAATATATTTAAGGTGGAGATAGACAGATTTTTGAATGATAAGGGAGTAAACGCTTATGGGGAGCGTTGAGGTAAGTGGAGTTGAGGCCAAGACCAGATCAGCCATGATATTGAATGGCGGAGCAGGCTCGAGGGGCCAAATGGTCTACTACTGCTATTTCTTGTGTTCTTATGTTAGGCCACTACAGTTACCCTCAGCTAGCTCTTCTGAAGGCACTTGCCACCCCTTCTCTTCTACAGACTCTGTGGAGATTATAAGGCCCTGGAGACCGGCAGAGATCTCGTTACGCCGGCTCTCCGCTGTTTCCAGGAATTTCCACATTGGCCAGTGAGGGGCGGAACTTTCATCCACCCACCACCAGGCATATGACTGACCAAAGCAGAGATACCAGAAGACGATAGTTCCTGCTCCTGCCCCATAGAAGGGACCTGAAGTTGCAGTGGTGACTGGTACGCTGAGTATGGTGAGATATACCAAGCCCCTCTGTGGGTCCTGTTGGTACATCTCGCCTGGATTGCTGAAAAGGAACCAGGGGCTGATCAGACCAGTGCTGGGGTTGGGAGAGTTTGGGCAAGCTTCCTCCCAATGCTGCTGATTTTCTGTGGCCAAGTGGGATTTCAACCAGCCTCTCCCATACTAATGAGGTGCCCCCCCACTGACCCCAGCAGGGTGAGTGCTGGAGGGCAGCATTAGACGCAATCGTGATGTACCCACATGCACGGTGACCTGAGGATTCAGGGCCCAATGCTTTACTTCAGCCAAGAGCTCGGGGTCACTGCTGTGAAAACCCAGGTCTCTGTCGACTCGCGATAGGCTGGAAATAGCTCTCTCCTGTGACTGAGATCAGCAAACACATCAACAGGGGATCAAATCGTGGGCCTCCTGGTCTGAATGGCTCAGTATTGCATTCGTCAACTGAATCATTGTGGGGTCCTACTCTTTTTGGTGGATGGTGTTGGCAACTTCAAGAGGCAACTGGACAAGTAGTTGCCCCAGATGGGAGATCCAGTAATGTCTGGCATCCTCCCAGGTTTGGGAATGGCAAGATGGACTGTCGGGAAATAATATTTTGGGATGGGTATATGAGTAATTTGAGACATGGTAAAGTGTAGCGTACTTTCCATCTAGTCACTACAGTACCGTACTGAGGGAGCACTGCACTGTCAGAGGTGCCGTCTTTCAGATGAGACGTTCAACTGAACCCCTATCTGTCCTGTCGGGTGGACATAAAGGATCCTATGGCACTATTTTGAAGAACTGCAGGGAAATTCTTCTGGCTAATATTTATCCTTCAATCAACATCATTTAAACAGATTTATCTGGTCATTATCACATTGCATTTTGTGGGAGCTTGCTGTGCGCAAATAGATTGCCGTGTTTCCTACATTACAACAATGACCACACTTCAAAAGTATTTCATTGGCTGTAAATCAATGAATCTTTCTTTTCTTCTTCTTTCCTTCTTTCTTTTCATGGCTTGGGACCTGCGTTTCCCCAAGCTTTCCTGACAGGTTTCCCCCGTCTCATGTCTGGCTCTGTTGTAGATGAATTGATCGAGATTGATATGATTAGCCTACCACTTCATTAATATTTTGTCATGCGACTCGCAGGATCGCAGAAAACAAACTAGTATTTTGCTAGTCTTTTGCGGTCTACAAATTTCTATGTCCGTGTCTCTGAGTACTGCAGATTCCTTTGATCATGTGCTGGTTAACCGCATTGAGTGGAATTTCCCAGACTTGTGCTCTTACCTATTGTGCTTCTGCCGAGTTGAGGCTATGATGACGCCATCGGGATCGACATTAGTCATTTGAACAGGAACTGTGAACAGGATTTCCCAGTGAAGCAGCAAGCTCTTCTATGAAGCTATTTATTCTGCTTTTTTAAAAATATAGATTTTGGACCACGTTGAATCATTAGGAGAGTCTGCTGACCAACGTCCGTATTGTGTATTAATAATTGTTTGTCTGCTCTATGTGCCTCACTCAGCAACTCCCCTTTACTAACCTCCCCCCTTTTCCTGTCATGAGACATCGTCAAATTAAAAGCTATTCCTCAGAAGGCTTCAGGACAGGGATCAAAGCGGCATGAATAAGGGTTTCAGAACTCTTTCAGACTGTAAATCTTTATTTCAGCCTGGAGCTGTGCGGCACTGGCCTGGAGACCCCAACTCGCCCTCCAGCAACGAATGAGCCGCTCGCAACTCTTTGTGGACTGTTTTCAGGTGGGCTCTGTTCATGGCACAACTTCGGAAATAAAAACCTTTTTAGCCCTGCCCTGGCAAAATGAAAGAACATACATTTATATAGCACCTTTCACGACCGCAGGACGTCCCAAAGTGCTTTGCAGCCAATGAAGTATAGGCCCTGTTGTAATGTAGGGATGGTGGTGACTGGGGCAAAATAAAGGAATTGAAATTTAAACTCTTACATAAGGATATAAGAATTAGAAGCAGGAGTAGGCCATTTGGCCCCTTGAGCCTGCTCCACCATTCAATAAGATCATGGCTGATCTGATCTTGGCCTCAACTCCACTTCTCCCCACCCCCAACCACCTTTTAATTTAACCCCCTACGCCATGCACCAACCGAGATGATGGCTGGATGAATCGGATACCAGAGGGATAAGATTTAATGGACCAAATAGCGTTTTCTCATCCTTGATAGTTTTTTTTCTTTTATATGGTCTCTCCCAGGCCTTTGCCAACACTACCAGGAGGTACGGCAGTGCAGTGGTGTTGTCACTGGACTAGTAATCCAGTAGTTCAAATCACACCGTAGCATTTTGTGAATTTGAATTCTGTTAAAAAGACATCTGGAAATAAAAAGCTGGCACCAATAAAATCTCGGATTGTTGTAAAACCCCAACTGCTGCACTTTTGGGAAGGAAAACTGCCGTCCTGACCTTGCCTGGCCTGGCCTATATGTTGCTCCAGTCCCACACCAACATGGTTGACTCTTCGCCGCCCTGTGAAGTGGGCCTAGTAAGCTATTCCGTATTATCAGACCTGTAGTGGTTCAAGAAGGCCCCCCACCAGCTTCTCCAGGGCAACTAAGCATAAGCAATAATTGCTGGCCTTGCCAGTGACACCCACATCTACACCCACAAGAATGGAATTTAAAAATAATCACAGTCAGATGTGAACCTGAGAGTGATGCTCCCTTTCTGTGAGGGGGTTTTTGGTCTCTGCTCAGTGGGGCCAAAATTCAGCCCCGCCCTAAACCTGACACACCCACCCTTTTCAAAGTGTTTTTACCACCGTCTCGGATGAGGTCGCCTCTTTCGCGAAATTCAGGTCTTTGTCGGTTTTTTTTGAAGCAGTCAAAGTCCGTCATAATGGGGGAGGAAGTGCGGCGGTAAGTGCTGGTGAGGGGCGAAAGTGGAGGTGAGACGGATTCTCCGCCGCTCTCTATCATTTTGAGTCTGAGTCACCACGCGCTCTCCCCTCATTTTTAAAGGGGAGAGAATCACCGATTATTTAGGATCAGCTCACTGGGCAACCAGGGAGGGTTCGGCCAGGCCAGCGGCCTGGCACCCAGGAGGGAGTGCTAGGCTGCCTGTTGGCGGCCCGGCCAAACTCGGGGGCATAGTCCGGCCAACATGGAAGTTGTCCGGCAAAATAATAAAATGGCAGCCGCGGCAGTGGGCCCTCACCTTTAATGGCTGCCGCGCAGCCAGGGCTCACCGAGAGAATGTAAGGCGCACTGACAGAGAAAGTTGTCGGGGGACACCGCTCGGCGGGCATAATATTTATCGGGCTGATTTCCGAGGGATGTGTGGGGGGGGTGTTGCACTCACGGCCGCTCGGCAGTGGCAGGGCGGAAGTGGGGACTGCCAGAAAAACCCCCTGCTGATTTTGGCTGGCGGCGGCCATTCGATTCCGTCGCCTGGCCGCTGCAAACCGGTTGCAACGGGCCTTACCGGGGAGCTGAATTTCGGCACCAGTGTCTCTACACCAGCGTGGCCAAGATGGGCAATTCATTGTGTTGCCAGCTGGAGTCACAAACCCACAATCTACCACCATTTAAAAAAACATGATGCAAACAATTGTATGTAAAAATTGTATGGCATTGAATATATTTAAGGTGGAGATAGACAGATTTTTGAATAAGGGAGTCGAGGGTTATGGGGAGCGGGCAGGGAAGTAGAGTTGAGTCCATGATCAGATCAGACATGATCTTATTGAATGGTGGAGCAGGCTCGACGGGCCAAATGGCCTACTCCTGCTCCTATTTCTTATGTAACCTATTTAATAGAAAGGGATGCTGTAACAATGATCAATTGGCTTCCCTCTGGGAACCAATACAGGGAGACAGAGGGAAACAAAAAGGAGACAAAAACAAAAGACAAAAGAGATGAGTAAAAGTGGAGGGCAGAGAAACCAAAGGCAAGAAAAAAAAAGGGCCACTGAATATAAAAGGGCTGCAGGAGGGGTCAAAACTAACAATCATGGTTTAAAAACTAGGATGAAAACACTCTACCTAAATGCACGCAGCATTCGAAATAAAGTAAATGAGTTGACGGCACAAATCATTGCAAATGGGTATGATTTGGTGGCCATTACAGAAAAATGGTTGCAAGGTGGCCAAGACTGGGAATTAAACATACTGGGGTATCTGACGATTCAGAAAGATAGGCAAGAAGGGAAAGGAGTTGGGGTAGCTCTGTTAATAAAGGATGATATCAGGGCAGTTGTGAGGGATGATATTGGCTCCAATGAACAAAATGTTGAATCATTGTGGGTGGAGATTAGAGGTAGTAAGGGGAAAAAGTCACAGGTCGGCGTAGTTTATAGGCCCCCAAATAATAACTTCATGGTGGGGCGGGCAATAATCAAGGGAATAATGGAGGCATGTGAAAAAGGAACGGCAGTAGGTATGGGGGATTTTAACCTACATATCGATTGGTCAAATCAAATCGCACGGGGGTAGCCTGGAGGCGGAATTCATAGAATGCATTCGGGATTGTTTCTTAGAACAGTATGTAACAGAGCCTACAAGGGAGCAAGCCATTTTGGATCTGGTCCTGTGTAATGAGACAGGAAAAATAAACGATCTCCTCGTAAAAGATCCTCTCGGAATGAGTGATCACAATATGGTTGAATTTGTAATACAGATTGAGGATGAGGAAGTTGTGTCAGAAACGAGCATACTATGATTAAACAAAGGGGACTACAGTGGGATGAGGGCAGAGTTGGCTAAAGTAGACTGGAAACAAGGACTAAACAGTGGCACAATTGAGGAACAGTGGAGGACTTTAAAGGAGCTCTTTCATAATGCGCAATAAAAATATATTCCAGTGAAAAAGAAGGGCGGCAAGAGAAGAGATAACCAGCCGTGGATAACCAAGGAAATAAAGGAAAGTATCAAATCAAAGATCAATGCGTATAAGGTGGCCAAGGTTAGTGGGAAACTAGAGGATTGGGAAAATTTTAAGCAACAGCAAAGAATGACTAAAAAAGCAATAAAGAAAGGGAAGATAGATTACGAAGGTAAACTTGCGCAAAACATAAAAACAGATAGTAAAAGCTTTTACAGATATATAAAACGGAAAAGAGTGACTAAAGTAAATGTTGGTCCCTTAGAAGATGAAAAGGGGGATTTAATAATGGGAAATGTGGAAATGGCTGAGACCTTTAAACAATTATTTTGCTTCCGTCTTCACAGTGGAAGACACAAAAACCATGCCAAAAATTGCTGGTCATAGGAATGTGGGAAGGGAGGACCTTGAGATGATCACTATCACGAGGGAGGTAGTGCTGGACAGACTAATGGGACTGAAGGTAGACAAGTTCCCTGGTCCTGATGAAATGCATCCCAGGGTATTAAAAGAGATGGCGGAAGTTTTAGCAGATGCATTTGTTATAATCTACCAAAATTCTCTGGACTCTGGGGAGGTACCAGCGGATTGGAGAGCAGCTAATGTAACGCCTCTGTTTAAAAAAGGGGGCAGGCAAAAGGCAGGTAACTATAGGCCGGTTAGTTTAACATCTGTAGTGGGGAAAATGCTTGAAACTATCATTAAGGAAAAAATAGCGGGACATCTGGATAGGAATAGTGCAATCAAGCAGACGCAGCATGGATTCATGAAAGGGAAATCATGTTTAACTAACTTACTAGAATTCTTTGAGGATATAACGAGCATGGTGGATAGAGGTGTACCGATGGATGTGGTGTATTTAGATTTCCAAAAGGCATTCGATAAGGTGCCACACAAAAGGTTACTGCAGAAGATAAAGGTACGCGGAGTCAGAGGAAATGTATTAGCATGGATCGAGAATTGGCTGGCGAACAGAAAGCAGAGAGTCGGGATAAATGGGTCCTTTTCCGGTTGGAAATCAGTGGTTAGTGGTGTGCCACAGGGATCAGTGCTGGGACCACAACTGTTTACAATATACATAGATGACCTAGAGGAGGGGACAGTGTAGTGCAACAAAATTTGCAGATGACACTAAGATTAGTGGGAAAGTGGGTTGTGTAGAGGACTCCGAGAGGCTGCAAGGAGATTTGGATAGGTTAAGCGAATGGGCTAAGGTTTGGCAGATGGAATACAATGTCGGAAAGTGTGAGGTCATCCATCTTGGGGAAAAAAAACAGTAAAAGGGAATATTATTTGAATGGGGAGAAATTACAACATGTTGTGGTGCAGAGGGACCTGGGGGTCCTTGTGCATGAATCCCAAAAGGTTAGTTTGCAGGTGCAGCAGGTAATCAGGAAGGCAAATGGAATTTTGGCTTTCATTGCGAAAGGGATGGAGTACAAAAGCAGGGAGGTGTTGCTGCAACTGTATAAGGTATTGGTAAGGCCGCACCTGGAGTACTGCGTGCAGTTTTGGTCACCTTACTTATGGAAGGATATACTAGCTTTGGAAGGGGTACAGAGATGATTCACTAGGCTGATTCGAGAAATGAGGGGGTTACCTTATGATGATAGATTGAGTAGACTGGGTTTTTACTCCTTGGAGTTCAGAAGGATGAGGGGTGATCTTATAGAAACATTTAAACTCATGAAAGGGATAGACAAGATAGAGGCAGAGTGGTTGTTTCCATTGGTGGGGGAGACTAGAACTAGGGGGCACAGCCTCAAAATATGGAGGAGCCAATTTAAAACCGAGTTGTGAAAGAATTTAGTTTCCCAGAGTGTTGTGAATCTGTGGAATTTTCTGCCCAAGGAAGCAGTTGAGGCTGGCTCATTGAATGTTTTCAAGTCAAAGATAGATAGATTTTTAAGCAATAAGGGAATTAAGGGTTACGGGGAGAGGGCGGGTAAGTGGAGCTGAGTCCACGACCAGATCAGCCATGATCTTATTGAATGGCGGAGCAGGCTCGAGGGGTTAGATAGCCTACTCCTGTTCCTAATTCTTCTGTTCTTATTTTAACCCAGAGATGAAGCTGGGGTTCAGTTCAATGGGTGTTGACAGACCTCCAGTATCTCACCCAAGTGGCAATTCCTTATGCATGAGCCTACACAATAAGAGTTGGCAAACTATTTGACTGGGTGGGGGAGGGCAAGTTGCATTCTCATCCCATGTCCACTCTCTCACACTTCCCAGCAGAAATGGCTGATAGTTAAACAGGACTGGGAACCCTGCCTGATTTCCGCTCCCCCACCGCCACTCCGACCTAAAAAACAAAAGCCAATTCTATCATCCCCCACTACCACCATGCCTGAGGTGTGTTAGCTGAACACAGACCAGTGATTGATGTTGGGACTCTCCTGGCTAGTGTCACTCAATACCACACCCATTGCTAACTCTTAATGCGTGGCAATGGTTTTTCCCTCACCTCAGCTGTACATCTACCTGTTGGAACAAAGCTTCACGGGATCTTACCACGCATTCTATTGTGTGAGTCTAGACAATAATTGTAGAGTGTGCTGCCTGCGGAGAATCTGTAGTCGATGGTTGGAGAAACATTCTTGGACAAGTAGGAGCTTGAGTTTTCAAAACATTTCCTATGCCAATAACCTGCAATGTAGTTCACCACAAACAACAAACTGTAGGGAACATTTTTTGAGAAAAGTACTGGCCCAGTTCATGCGGTTAGTTCAGCCTGTCCTTTTTCCATCAACTTCAGTGGCCGCTGACATGATTCTGGCCAATATCAGCACCTACCTTGTAGCGCAGATCTTTGATTATTAACCAGACGCGCTCAGTGCCAATGGCAAAATACTGCGGATCCTAAACAACAAACACAAACTGCTGGAAACACTCAGCAGGCCAGGCAGCATTCATAGTGAGAGAAACAGAGTTAACGTTTCAGGTCCGAGACCCCTCATCAATTGTCCTCCTGCAATTAGATGAGTAGTTTGCCTGTCGGAGCTTATGATAGGGTCGCCAACCCACAAGGATTGTCCTGGAGTATCCAGGAATGAAAGATTAATCTTCAGTACATTGCTGTGAGCAACCCGGGGGGGAAATCATAGAAGCATTTAAAAAAAAATCATTTTCTTTAAAAATGTTTATTTATTAGTTATAAAAATGCAAGAGTTGGGGGCAAAGGGTTGCTTGACAGTTAAGAAAATTGAATCATGAAGAGTCTTTCCAATCGGCATGGGAATATTGTGCGCCGTGACAATGGACATGTTTGGTAGATCAATGGCGGAGGCAGGGTAGCACGAGACAGGATATCCTGTAAAGAAACCTCCAGGTATACATCCAATCAGAGTTGACAACTTTTGCTTATGATGACACCCTATCCAGGCAAGTGGTTGACTTGGTCCCAATGGCTTCGGTGGCATTTTCTCCCAAGATCTAGTATGAGTTTTTATTTATACATAGCATCGGCCTTAACTGCAATATGATTATTGCTGACTTTCAGCAGATGCCCTGGATGAACAAACACAATATCAAGTTAGAGTAGCGTTTATTGAGCCATTTGTTGAGGAACAAGAATAGATCATTCAGCCCCTCGGGCTGTTCCACCATGCAATTAGACCATGATTGCTCTGCATCTCAACCCCATTTTCCTGCCTTTGCTCCATATCCCTTGATACCCTTACCTAACAAAAAGGCTATCAAAGGAGCCATTAGAAAGCGACATGGGTTTTTGCCTAGCGCAGTTTTGGGCACTCAGGCTCATTAATAAGTTGGATCTCGAGGGCAGCTACAGAATACAGGGCAGCAGCTGAAGGTAACTCCGTACCCCGCTACCCCTGCATCAATCTGCTCCACTCTCAGCCACCCATAAAAATGGTATTACTTGTTTAGCTGCAAGCAGGTGGCCTGCCTGTTCTCTCGGGCTATGCAAACACCTGAAAACAAGACAGAAAGGATAATAACATTTATCGCCCGCTCCAACGGGAAAATAGTTTCCAGGTGGAAACCCTGTCATTGGTGTTCTTCTGCATTGACGAAAAGCAGCTGAAGTCTGACTTCTGACCTTTTCTCACAGGAAATTGTGGGAGCCAAAGCAAAGAGTCCAAATACAGTGATTCATTTTAAACATGCACTTCTCAACATTAATTGCTAGGAGTGTCCTTCCCATTGCCTCTTGAGTGGAAAGAATTCTGTATTTAGTGAGACTTGACAGCTGGTGGCACTACACAAGTCCCTTTTGACATTTGCAGTTTTCTCGGTTGAACTGATTTCCACTGGAGTTATGTTTGAGTTCCCAGTCCACTCTCAGAGGTTGCTTGGGAATTAGTTGCACATTTTCCAAAATGCACAAAATGTCCGATAATTGCTTGAGTCAAGTAATCATAAGCATCCGATGGCATCATGATTTTCCCACAGTTTTTCTGCCAATGTAAACCATCAAACAAGGGACATAAAAATAACGTGGGAGCAAATGAACTCGTTTCCTACCACCCTCCCCCTGTACCCGATCTCAATGGAATGAAATCGGCACAAACCAAGCTGGCGCAAAGAGGAGGAAAAAAACGCAAGACCTGCATTTATATAACGCCCTTCACACCCTCAGGACATCCCAAAGTGCAATACAGCCAATGAGCTACTTTTGATGTTGTTGGAGGAATAAATATTGGCCAAGACACCAGGGAGAACTCCCTTGCTCTTTTTCGAATAGTGCTATGGGATCCTTTTACGAGGGCAGCTAAGGCTTCAGTTTAACATCCAATTTGAAGGATGGCACCTCTGACACTGCAGTACTCGCTCAGTACTGCATTGGAGTGTCAGCCAAGATTATGAGCTCAAGTCTCTAGAGTGGAACTTGAACCCACGATCTTCTGACACAGAGGTGAGAGTCACTCAGTACCACTGAGCCATGGTTGAACCCTGGGTGGTGTATGTCACCTGGGAGTCCCTGGCCAAAGACCACCCTAAGTGGAGGAAGTGCATCCGGGAGTGCACTGAGCTCCTCGCGTCTCGTCGCCGAGAGCATGCAGAAATCAAGCGCAAGCAGCGGAAGGAGCGTGCAGCAAACCAGTTCTACCTACCCCTTCCCTCAACGACTATCTGTCCCACCTGTGACAGACTGTGGTTCTCTTATTGGACTGTTCAGTCACCTAAGGACTCATGCTAAGAGTGGCAGCAAGTCTTCCTCGATTCTGAGGGACTGCTTATGATGATGATGATGTCCCAACCCTCAGTATAAGGTGTTTCAAGCCAACATAACCCTAATGTATAATAATTTTCTATTTGGCTTTTGAAGGCAGCTCTTGTCCAAATGCTTGGCAGTAATAGGGGGAATGAGGCAACTCGACAGCTTTAATCCCTCCCAGTGCCTGTCGCCCAGATCCCATGCTACAAGAGATACCAGTAATCTTCAGGTTTAGATAAAGAGGAGGCCATGTGGCCCATCGTGACTGTGCCAGCACTTTAAAAGAGCTATCCAATTAGTCCCACTTCCCCCTGCTCTTTCCCTATAGCCCTGCAATTTTTTTTTCTTTTCAAGTATATATTCAATTCACTTTTGAAAGTTACTGTTGGATCTGCTTCCACACCCTTTTAGGAAGTGCATTCCAGATTATCATCAATCCCTGTATTTAAAAAAAAAAAAGTCTCCTCAACGCCCCTCGAGTTCTTTTGCCAATGATCTTAAATCTGTATCCTCTGGTTACCGACTCCCCTGCCAGTGGAAACAGAGTAAATAACTATCAAAACCCTTCATGATTTTGAAGACCTCTGTCAAATCTCCCCTGAACTTTTTCTGCTCTAAGGAGAACTTTCTCTAGTCTCTCCACACAACTGAACTTCCTCATCCCTGATATCAAAATGTTGAACAGTGTCAAATCTCCATGGAATAATGAGCCTGACTTGCTGGAATGCTTGTCTCCTTGAGGTCAATAGATTAACACAGTGAGGCATTCCAGTCAAGGTCTGCAGTTTCTCTGAACCAATAGGATGATTTTGCAAGGTCCTACTTTCCTCCAAGCCACCAGAAATCTGGTTCCATTATCCCCCTCGACCCCCTCAAAAAATAGAGATAGGGTTTACCCTCTCATTAGGATGAAGTTTTAGCTGATCGTCTACTGCAGTTGCACCATGTTATTTGCTGCAGTAATGTTGTAACCAAAGTAATTCTGCATTTGGTACCAATAAGCTCATTGTAGAAGAAAATGACACTTAAGCCTCTAATCTTTTATCATTGTGTAATGTACTCCGTATGTGTTATGTATGCAATAAAGGTACAAACTGAGTACTGTTAAACTGAGTACTGTTTAACTGAACAAGGTACAACCTTGTTCCTGCTTTATTACGGCCTAAAGTGCCTGACTCTCAAAATGGCTGACCTTTTATACCAGAGCAGCACCATGTGCGTGCTGCACAGTGGCCTCCAACAATGACACCATCTGGTGGCTACAAACAGCATGTACATCCATGACAATACCCTCCTCTGAGATCTTATCATGGTCTTTCACAGGTTGAGACGGTCCGGTGCTTTACGCTCCCAGATTTACCGTCTCAGTTCGATTCCGGCCTTGGGTAAACGTGCGGAGTCTGTTGTGGCTGGTGGCTGGATGGCTGATTTGTTGGGGGTGGAAGTGGTCATGTCAGGAATTGCAAGTCCATTTTTATTGAACAAGTCCTTGATGGAAATTCTGGGTTCACTCATGACCCTTGAGTCCATTGAAGGCTGCTGTAGGTTGGTTGGTCATCGATGGTTTCTTCATCCGACTGCTCTGGCTCGTCTCTGTGCCTCAGCTTTGTTTGATCCATGTGTTTCCTGTAAGTTTGCCCATTCTTGAGCTTAGTAACAAATACTCTGTTGCCCTCATTTGCCATGACCGGATCAGCGATCCATTTGGGACCCTGACCATAATTTAACACACCTACAGGATCATTAACAGAAATCTCGCGTGACACAGTTGCGCGATCATGATACCCTTGTTGACTCTGTATTCTGTATTCAACATGATTACTTAAATCCAAGTGTACAAGAGATAACTTGGTCTTATGATCTCGTTTCATCATGAGTTCAGCAGGCGAGACCCCTGTGAGTGTGTGGGGTCTTGTCCAGTAACTCAGCAGTATGCAAGACAAGCAGGTCTGTAGTGACCCTTGGGTTACTCTCCTCATGCTTTGCTAGATAAATTGTACTGCACGTTCTGCTTGCCAGTTGGACGCAGGCTTGAATGGTGCTGACCTTACATGCTTTATGCTGTTAAGTTTTACAAACTCCTGACTGGTGAAGCATGACCCATTGTCGCTCACCACTATGTCAGACAGACCATGTGGCGCGAACATGGCATTGAGATTCTCTATGGTTGCCATGGACATGCTGGATGACATGATTATGCATTCTATCCACTTCGAATAAGCATCCACCACCACTAAAAACATCTTGCCTAGGAAGGGACCTGCAAAATCTACATGGATCCTGGACCAAGGTTTAGATGGCCATGATCACCGACTCAGTGGCGATTCCGCTGGTGCTTTGCTGAGCTGCATGCAGGTGTTGCACTGATGCACGCATGCTTCCAGCTTAGAATCAATTCCTGGCCACCGTACGTGGGACCTGGCGATGGCCTTCATCATCATTGTACCAGGATGTGTGCTGTGTAACTCACGCACGAACTTCCCTCTCCCTTTCTTGGGCATTACAACTCGATTGCCCCACAATATGCAATCTGCTCGAATAGACAGTTCGTCCTTTTGACAAATGTATGGTTTGGCCTCCTAGCACATTTGCTTAGGTATAGCAGACCAATCCCCTTTGAGGATGCAACCCTTTACCACCGATAATATCGGGTCCTGGCTGATCCAGGTCTTAACTTGTTGAGCCGTGACAGGGGTACCTTTACTCTCAATAGCATCCATGATTAATATTAAATCTGCCGGTTGTGGCATTGCCACCTCCGGTGTGGGCAACGGCAACCGGCTCAAAGCATCAGCACAATTCTCTGTCCCAGGTCTGCAGCAAATGACATAATCATAGGCAGATAATGTCAGCGCCCACCTTTTGGATGCGGGATGAAGCGATGGTATTGATACCTTTGTTCTCGGAAAACAACAAAATGAGCGGCTTGTGATTGGTCTCTAATTCAAACCTCAGACCGATCAGGTATTGATGCATCTTTTTAACACCATACACACACGCTAAAGCTTCTTTTTCTACCATACTGTAGGCTTGTTATGCTTTAGACAAACTTTTGGATGCATACGCAACAGGTTGAAGTTTCCCCGACTCATTGGCTTGTTATAACAAGCAACCAATTCCATCTGACGATGCATCATAGGCCAAGACTAAACGTTTACATGGGTCATAATGTACCAGCAGCTTATTCGAGCAAAGCAGATTAGTGGCTTTCTCAAAAGCTCTGTTTTTGCAATGTGCCCCACACCTAGTTGTTGCCTTTTCTCAATAGCATGTGCAGTGGTTCAAGTAAGGTGCTCAATTTAGGTAGGAAGTTACCAAAGTAGTTGAGTAGAGCCAGGAATGAATGCAGCTCCATCACATTCTGCGGCTTGGGTGCATTCTTGATGGCTTTGGTTTTCACGTCAGTAGGTCTGATGCCATCAGCGGCGATTTTCCTCCCGAGGAATTCGATCTCCGGTGCCATGAAGACGCACTTCGAGCGTTTAAGTTTGAGTCCCACTCTATCCAAATGCAGTAGAACCTCTTACAGGTTGTTCAGATGTTCCTTGGATTCCTGACCGGTGATCAGGATGTCATCTTGGAACACGACGGTTCTGGGAACGGACTTCAGTAGACTTTCCATATGCCTCTGGAATATTGCTGCAGCCGAGCGAATTCCAAGCGGGCACCTGTGATAAACAGTCCTTTGTGCGTGTTAATGCACGTAAGTCTCTTCGACGTCTCGACCAACTCCTGCGTCATATAGGCCGATGTCAAGTCCAGTTTTGTGAACGACTTCCCTCTGGCTAGCGTCGCAAACATGTCATCAGCCTTCGGTAACGGGTACTGATCTTGTTTCGAAACCCTGTTGATCGTAGCCTTTTAGTCTCCACAGATTCTGACTGTGCCATCACTTTTCAGCGCAGGAACAATGGGGCTGGCCCATTCATTAAATTCAACCGGTGATATGATCCCTTCACGCTGGAGCCTGTCCAGTTCAATTTTGACCTTCTCCCTCATCATATACAGCACTGCCCGAGCTTTATGATGCACGGGTCTTGCATCTGAGTCCACGTGGATCTGCACCTTGGCTCCCGTGAAGTTGCCGATACCTGGCTCGAACAGCGAGGGGAACTTGCTCAATACTTGGGCACAACATCTTCCTCTGATGACAAGGCCTTTATATTGTTCCAGTCGTATCTGATTTTCTCCAATCAGCTCCTGCCGAGCAGTGTTGGGCCATTGCTTGGAATAATCCACAGCGGTAACTCGTGAACCACACTGTTATACGACACATTAATTTATGCACTGCCAATCACTTTTATCAGTTCTCTGGTGTATGTGCGCAGCTTGGCGTTAACAGGGCTCAGCCTGGGCCTTACAGTCTTAGTATCCCACAACTTATTAAATGCCCTCTCGTTCATGATCGATTGACTCGCCTGTGTCCAATTCCATCGATACCGGTATCCTGTTAAACTTCATGTTAATCAAAATTGGTTTACTCTTGGTTATGAAAGAGTACAGTCCATACACTTCCTCCTCTGGCATCTCTGATTGCGTATCCAGATCCGCGCTAGTCTGACTCTCATCCTCCACGTGGTGTGTCGCAGCTCGCTTGCTCATCTGCGGACACTTGCGCTGGAGATGTCCCACTCTCAGACAGCCTTTGCAACTATATTGCTTAAATCGGCACTGCTGGTGCCGATGATTTCCCCCACAACGCCAACACGGAGAAGTCGGATACATTCCCGCTGGCAGACTTTGGGCAGCCACAGGTTTCCCGAACGCAGCCGGATAGGCCCTGCCATGTGCCACTCTGCCGAACACCGAATCAATCGCATTTACAGTACTTGCCGAGGTTCGATTCTTCACCGATATTTGCTTTAAACTCCTGTCCATCGTCATACATTGATCGATCTGGATGGCCCTTTTTGAAATCCAGCGCCTCCACCGCCAGAAGTTTGCGCAGGATCACCGTGGTTGATACCAATAACAAAGTCTGCCAACACTGTCCTGAACTTGCACGGTCCCGCTAGACGTCTCAGGTCGGCAACTAATTCCGCCGCGCTCTGGCCCT
This sequence comes from Pristiophorus japonicus, assembly GCF_044704955.1. NCBI lineage: Eukaryota > Metazoa > Chordata > Chondrichthyes > Pristiophoridae > Pristiophorus > Pristiophorus japonicus. The sequence continues at coordinate 56,607,003 of NC_091990.1, forward strand.
CCGATCGAACGTGTGTATAACACCGGTATCTCGAGATGATGATGCCGTCGTCTGGCTTGAGGTGCTCCTGTACCAATGTACACAACTCCTCGTACATTTTCTCTGTTGGATCTCTTGGCATGAGTAGATTCTTTATCATACCGTAGATCTTTGAACGGCACACAGTGAGGAACACGGCCCGGCACTGATCTGCACCGTCGACCCCCTTCATTTTGTTGGACATAAAGTACTGGTTCAAACAGCTCACAAAGTCTGCCCAGTCTTCTTCCTGCACAAATCGTTCTAAAAATCCAATGTGCTCATTTTGCAAACAAAAGTTCTTGTATTCTTGTCGCCAAATGTTATGTATGCAATAAAGGTTCAAACTGAGTACTGTTTAACTAAGCAAGATACAACCTTGTTCCTGCTTTATTACGGCCCAAAGTGCCTGACTCTTAAAATGGCTGGCCTTTTATACCAGAGCAGCACCATGTGCGTGCTGTTTAGTGGCCTCCAACAATGACACCATCTGGTGGCTACAAACAGCATGTACATACATGACATTATGTGATGCTCAAATTGCTTCCAACACTATCTGACCAGTGTCGGAATTGTAAGCAGCAGTGCCTCACCCCAGTGTTCGATGGCCCAGGCTGGTGCAGCTGATGTTCAAAACAGCCCAAGTTTGAAAAGACCAAGTCCACACTCGGTACACAGCAAGCAATTATGCTTGAGACAGCAAAGGTCAGTAGCGCTGACCGACCTTGACAGTTTGGCTATGTTCCAAGTGTCACAGTCCCACTGGATCATCGTCGCTTTGATATCTCCAGGTTAACGGAGGGCCACTCCACAACCTCCTCCAATCCGGAGTGGGTCGGCGTTCCTTCCTGACCTGATTCCCAAGCTTCAGTGCCCGGTTTACAGGCACTTTGTCTCTGAGATGGTCGAGGGGACCAAAGAGAGTCAGGTGGGTGATGTGGCCAAAGTGGGTGAGGTAGCCAAAGTGGGTGAGCTGGCCAAGGTGGGTGAGGTGACCAAAGAGGGCTCAGTGGGTTCGGTAACCAAAGAGAGCTTGGTGGGCGAGGTGACCAAAGTGGGTGAGGTGGGTGAGATGGCCAAAGAGGGTTCGGTGGGTGAGGTGACCAAAGAGGGCCCTAAGTAGATGAAGTCGTTCACAGCCTCCACCATTTGCCCATCAACTTGAATGTCTTGTATTAAATTGAGTGTTTTTACGTTTCAAGTCAATATAGACAGAAATGCTACTCTCCTGTTGAAATCTGTATGACAGTACCAGTGTGCCATTAGTGGTCTCACCAGTAATATGGAAATCCCACACCTTGGTCAGGCTGAATTTGTCCTTAGGATTTTGAAACGGCAGAATTTGTTTTACTCTCTCCTCAATTATTTTTTTTTTGTAAGGTCATCCTGAACTTGGCAGCACAACAACAGGGTGCTGAACAACCTCACTGCTGGAGAGCTAGCAGGAGCTCCGTTTGTAACTACAATGTCGGCAATTGTTTCAGTCAAGTGCAGGCTGGGTTTTGGAGTTGCTGTTGATCTTATGATATGTTCTCCTCGGGATCAGCTCTCTGTCCTGATGTGTCTCTGTGGTAACACGTCAAACGTCACGGCTTTTAAAAATAATCAGAGCGCAACAAGCCTTAGGTTGGTGGTCAAATCGCTGCACTCCTGTTGCCTTTTCTATCTGACGGATTTGGACTATTTCTGGAGATGACGGTGTTTGCTTATCCTGAGAGAAAATATTTAACCGTATGAGCACAAACCCAGTAGTTTAGAGCGCAGCTCCACATACTAAAATATTTAAAAATTCCTGGGCCATCGACAGTAAATATAACCACCAGGGTTGGAGGGACAAAAATCTGGAGCAGTGATCAGTGTTTACTGATTTTCCAGTTCAATGATGGTTTTTGAGGCCTGAGTGTAAAGTTTGCAAAGTGTAACTTCTATACTGAGTTTCTGCTATGACCTTGCCCAATAATCCATCGCATTCCTCTCTTGTCTTAAAATCAAGGCAGATTTAGAGATACGGAGTAGTTCTTATTTTGTATTGAATCACGATGACTGACTTGGCAGATTATTGCCAGATGTGAGCTCCGGAACTACCAATGGTTTGTTTGCACAGCAGCAATTCATCAAACTTGGTTCCTGCTCTTGACAGTAGACCGAGCCCGTCGATACCGTGATGTGCAGTGTGCCCACTGGATATATCTCACCTAGGGCTTTCATTTGCTCCGTGTACTATTTTTGCAACCATAGAATTTTATAGCACAGAAGGTCATTTGCCCCAATGTACCAGAGATGATTGGGTAACTCCCCTGTCAATCACACCTGGACAGTGACTGGGATTAAGTTTACGTGCATAATTTGTGTTATGTAATGACCCTCCACTCACTGTGTTTTGCTGGAGAAATCGCCCTGCATTTATCAGGAGACTTTAAGTCAGGAGTTCTATGTGCTATAAGCATGTGGAGACTCTGTTTAAATAGATTCTGTTTGCAGAGTAAAATAAAGACTTGCATTTATATAGCGCCTTTCACGACCATCGGACGTCTCAAAGTGCTTTATAGCCAATGAAGGACTTTTGAAATGTAGTCGCTGAATGGACTTGGTTAGCTGTAAGTTCTGCGGTATGTCCCGTCCACCTTAAAATCATTGGCTGGCACATTGGAGTTGATATTAACCCCCCACAATGGGCGTGAGATGGTTGGGTGGGGATTGAAAATTAAAAATCGGGGGACCTTCTACGTTTGCACCTGCTGGCATTTTTTTTTTTACAGTGGCGGGTTGCGTGTGTCCTGTCTTGGAGAGACAGGACACCTCATTGCAATATTGAAATCAGACTTCCACAACTGAGGGCCGGGTTTCCCAGGGTTCGGGAAATCCGGCAGCAAAATGAATGCAGCAGCTGCCGGTTGCAGCAGGGTTAGTGCTTTTTAGAGCAGGGAGTGCTCCCCCCGGCAACCTCAAGCAAACCATTGTCCTACCTTCTGCTGTTCACGGCTTCTCTTGCAACCACAATCGTCACCTCCCTCCCCTATAACCCCCTATCTTTCCCGATTTGCCGGTGACCTTTCCACCGTATGTTTAATTTGGCCGGCTGATGGGCGGGAACCTGACAATCATAACATTAAATTCACCAATGAAGTACTTTTGATATGTAGTCACTGTTGTAATGTGGGAAATGCAGCAGCCAATTTGCTCTCGGCGAGCTCCATAAACAGCAATGAGATAATTTATTGGGCCAAGAGTTTGCAGTCAGAGGCATACCTCCACAGCATGCCTCTGACCTGCGAAAGAATTCCGAACGTAGCTACTGGCGGAGGGCGGCGTAAGGGCCCATGGAGCCCAGGGACGCAGGCGGTACAGAAGCATACTTGGAATCACGTGGGCCCGTTCCTCCAATCGCAAAGCAGAATTCCATTTTAATCATTTCCGAAGGGAGTCCCCTAATGAGATGTAATGGAATCCCGAAATCTGATCCAATTACAATTGGCAGAATTGGAATTTTATTTGGAATAACCTCATTGCACCAACCTCACTTAAAAATAAATTTTTTTGTTAATAAGTTTAGACATGATTAAAACTGTAATCCAGGCCAATGTTTGCAGGAACCCATTTGATACAGTATATGTGTATAATTTACGATCTGAATATGTTAAATTAATGCCTTAGCTTATTCCCTTACTCTGATGCCTGTTTGCATCAACCGTACACATTTCCATGCGCAATTTCTGGCCAGTCGGTGGGCGAATAGCCCAATTCTGCGCCAGTGATTGCTTTTTTGTGGCCGTGCTGATGGCCTGTCGATGTGTACGGTTGACAGACTGCAAGTTCCGGATTTCGTGCATGCCCATGTGGAAATCCTAAACTTGCAGTAGATTTCAAAGGAGCTATGGCGGCATACTCTGAGAGGACAGAGCCATACCGACCACAGGCCATCCTGTCTGTGATGTTGGGTGAGGGATAAATATTGGCCTGGACACCAGGGAGACCTCCTCTTGCTCTTTTCAAAATAATGACATGGGATCGTTTACATCCACCTGACGGAGGCCTTGGTGTAACATCTCGTCCAAAAGACGGCACCTCCAACAGTGCAGCACTCCCTCAGGGCTGAATTGGGATTGTCAGCCTAGATTTTGTGCTCAAGTCTCTGGAGTGGGACTTGAACCCACAAACTCACTCTGAGGTGAGAGTGCTGCCCACTGAGCCACAGCCAAGTGGATCAATACCTTCTGGTACCAGCTGCAGCTCCTGAAGTACTGAGTCAAATTTGGCAAATGCTCCATAGCTGCCTGGCCCATGTTTCCTTGGGAAGGGACACTCATCTCCTCACTGCTGGGAGTGAGAACTGCACCAGCCTATCAGCAGCAGGAATTCCCTCACCAGCCAACAAATCCAAGCCTAATTGCCCTGTTACTGGTCAGCTAATGTTGCAACATTAATCTGTAAGAAATGTCACAGGAACGTATGGGGTACTCTGTGTGGTGCGAGTTAGCTGGTTAGACATTCAGGGAAGCCAATATATCATGTTAACACTCCCCTCTTCCTCAGCCTTCTGTCCATATGAAAAGGCAACAACCCAACTCATTAACGTTCCTAAAATTTTCTTGACTGTTGATTTAGTGTAATGTAAGTATACTATGTAAAATCTGGCACATCTGAAGTAGCATGTGCGGAATTATTTAAAACAAAATTCCATACATTGCAGTGGTTACATTCCACAGAATTAGAAAACCACAGTGGGAATGTCAGTCAGTTCAAAAATACACAAGTTTTCCAAAATCTTGCCTGGTTTGGGGCTCCAAGATTTGCTTAAACTCAATCCACTTGGTATATTATACTGCCTTGCGAATGTACCCTCCTGTATAATTAGCAATCCCACTCTGCCCCCTGTCCTCACCCCAATCTATCCCCAGTCCTGCCCCCCCTCCCCATACTGTTCCCACTCTGCCTCCCATCCTGTCCTGTCCTGCCCCCACTCTGCCCCCCAACCCCCCCGTCCTGTCCCCACTCTGCCTCCCGTCCTGCCCCCACGCCCCCCCACCATCCTGTCTCCACTCTACCCCCTATTCTGCCTACTATCCAGTGTTGTTCTGTGCCAGAGGTGACGATCCTTATTTTTCTGCTCACCCAGCTGAGGGATGTCGGTGCTGAGGAATGGAGTATTTTACGTACCCGGTGTCAGCATCAAGCACTCCCAGGGCAAATGGTGATCACCCACTCCAGAATAAAGCTTCCTCCACGTTTCCTCAATTTCAGCATTTCCCGGGATTTCAGAAGAGGAGCCTCTACTACATCTGAGTAACATTTCCATCAGCTATCTTGTGGCCTTTCTGGATGAGATTGCCAATTAGTGTCGAATTAGCTGTGATCATGGGGGCTGGGTTGGCTCATTTCACATTGGACCCTTGTAGTCAGAGAATAAACCTTTCATTGATCAGCACCCTGCTCACAGCGGTGACATGACAAGTGAAGCCAATGTAGGATCCATGACTAAGTTTTATGGCGCCTTTCACTTCACACTAAAATTAACTAAAAATTCATAATTAAATCACCAACTATCAACGTTCCTTCACCAACTATTCCCAGACTGTGAGTTGCCCCAACAGACCACAACTGATGTGGTTCCAATTCCAACAAATAGAGTGAGCATTGATGGCCTTTTCATATGCTCGTCTCTTTTATTGTTCAGGCTAGTGGCTCTCAATTGGCCACGGGGTCTGCATACTGACATTAAATTACTCCCTCATTAAAATGTGTTTTTTTCAAATTGAGGCTGAGATGAATTCAGTGTTTCCTGTGAGAATCTGGATTCTCCCAGGCTGAGAGGCAATCGATATCTCATTGGTATCCCAGAGTATTTCGAGGACATGGCTCAGACTGGGCTGCAAAGTCCACTTGCAATAAATCTTCCTGTTTTTTTTTTCCCCACGTAGTCTCAGCCCAGATATTTAATTGGGGTTTGTGCTGATCTGAATTGCTGTACAATCTTACTCGTTATGTGTACAAGGTACTTGGTGGGAGTCTTCTGGTTGCAAAGTTTATTCTGTGCATCAGGAGGAACCAAGATTGTGAAACTCTCCTTTTTATTAACGGTAATATTTTTGCTTCATGGGTTCTTAATAGCAATGTGTTGCTGTGAATTCTTAAGAATTAGTTGGTTTATTAACAAAGGTTTAACAATCACACTACACATTACCAGTTCATCTGCCTCATCGTGGATCCCCTGAACCCAACTGGCTGGGGTTTGATTGAGTCTTGTGAACATCACGTGACTGGCTAAGCCACTCCCAACTCTACAACTATTTTAAGTAGAACTTTAAATCAAGTGTCCCCTTTTGGCAAGGGCACTAGAACTCAACTTTAACAAAAACTTAGATCAAATAAAAATGTGGTTGCTGGGAGTGATGATGCACTTCAGTCCCTCCGGCGGCCACCTCTCGCGAAAGGCCGCGAGCGTACCGGTGGACACCGCGTGCTCCATCTACAGGGACACCCTGGCTCGGATGTAACCGTGGAAGAGAGGCTGGCAGTCGGGCTGAATGACCCCCTCGACCGGCCGCTGCCTGGCCCAGCTGATACCCCCTTGGCCACGCCCAGGAACAGTCGCACCAAGGAGGCCCTCTGACCTGCTTAGTCCTTGAGCCTCTAAGATTAATCTCTGCTGCGAGCAATCCAGCAGAGAAATCATTACGGTCATAAAGAAAATTGTGTTTTTTCTTTTCATTTGCATTGAAGAAGGGGAAAAAAGGTTGTTTGACTGACAGTCAAGAATCATCCAGTCGGGTAATGAGGAGCCTGTTCACTTTCCGATTGGTGGGGGAAGCAGTGCCGAGCGACCAATGGCGGGAGTGTGGGGGCGGGGCAGTTGGAGGCGACAGGTCATGTGATGAAACCTCAAAATGCATCCAATCCAGCTGGCAACCCCAATTCCTGGTGTCCATTCCAGGAGGAAGTTCAGCCCCCTGCAACCCCTCAATCGCTGTGAGTGAAATGAGAATTTTACTTAACGATTTGCTTGTTGCTTGTTGCTTGTCTGTAAACAAACCAGACGGCAGCAGAAACATTAACTCAGCCCCAAACACAGGGGTCCCTGCTGGCTCAGATGGGATTTACAGCCTCCGGAGGGATACTGAGCTGTACCAGGCACAAGGCCATGAGTTCAAGCCCCAGTCAGTGCTGGCTCTACTGATCGGCAATGGTAGCTGGGCGTGGCAATGTCGAGGAAAAGCCAGGCAGGGTTCCTGCTCCTGATTGTTGTCCTGTAACCCCTGATGGAAAGTGTGCGTGGAATTCTCTGCCCCAGAGAGCTGTGGATGCTGAGTCTTTGAGTATATTCAAGGCTGAGATCGACAGATATTAGGAAATCGAGGGATATGGAGATTGAGCAGTGTTAATGTATGCTCCCCTGTGCGGAGGGGAGCGGGCAGGTCGGATGGCCTCCTCGTAGGACTGCTCCTGGGCATGGCCAAGGTGGCTATCAGCCGGTCTAGGCAGTGGCCGGTCGAGGGGTTCATTCAGCCCGACTGCCTGCCTCTCTTCCGCGGTTACATGGAGCACGCGGTGTCCACCGATACGCTCACGGCCTTCCGTGAGAGGTGGGCGCCGGAGGGACTGGAGTGCATCATCACCCCTGGCAACTGAATTTTAATTTGATGTTTGTCTAAAGTTTAATTTGTTTGTTGTGCTGGTTTCAGTGTCCCCCGCCCCCGCCCCCCCCTCCCTTTTGAGCCAGGGGGCACGTATATAATTTCTCTTTTTTTAGTGCCTAAAGAAAAAAAAAAAGAGGACACTGGAAAAACATTTATTTTGGAGTGTGACCCTGCCCCCCCCCTTGCAGGGGGCATTTGTTTAAAGTGCGCAACTAAAATAGTTGAACTGGTAATGTGTAGTGTGATTGTTAAACCTGTTGTAATAAATCAACTAGTTTTTAATAGCAAAGAACCCATGAAGCAAATACATCACAGGCGGGAAAGTGGAGTTGAGGTCGATGATCAACCATGATCTCATTGAATGGCGGAGCAGGCTCGAGGGGCCGTATGGCCTACTCCTTCTCCTAATTCTTATGTTGTTATGGAGAGAGTGTGCATGAGGAGAGGATTGGGCTTGATGGTATTAGTCCACTGACACTCACTGAAGGATGGTGATTTGGACAGGATACAGAAGATACCAGTGCTTATGAAACTGCATGTTCCTCAATTCTGCCGTCATCACCCCTCCTTTTTTAAAAAAAAAAACAACCCTTGACCCCACTGTGCTTGCAAGCTACCGCCCCATCTCCAACTTCCCGTTCTTCTCCAAAGTCCTTGAACGTGTTGTCGCCTCCCAAATCCGTGCCCATCTTTCCCCGAACTCCATGTTTGAATCCCTTCAATCTGGTCACTGCACCTGCCACAGTACCGGAAAGGTTCTCATCAGTCACAAATGACATCCTTTGTGACTATAACAAAGGTAAACTATCCCTCCTCGTCCTTCTCGACCAGTCCACAGCTGGTTGACCACTCCATCCTCCTCCAACACCTCTCCACTGTCGTCCAGCTGGGTGGAACTCGCCTAGTTCCATTCTTATCTATCTAATCGTAGCCAGAAAATCACCTGTTTGTCCCCACTAGATTTGACTATTCCAACGTGCACCTGGCTGGCCTCTCACATTCTACCCTACATAAAATTGAGGTCATCCAAAACTCAGCAGCCCGTGTCCTAACTTGCACCAAGTACCACTCACCCATCACTCCTGTACTCAGTGACCTACGTTGGCTAAGCAACACCTCGATTTTAAAATTCTCATCCTTATTTACAAATCCTCTCCTTATCTCTGTAATCTCCTTTAGCCCCACAACCCCCTGAAATGTCTGTGCTCCTCAAATTCTGTCCTCTTGAGCATCCCTGATTATAACTGCTCAACCATTGGTGGCCGTGCCTTCAGCTGCCTGGGCCCCAAGCTCCGGAACTCCCTCCCTAAACCTCTCCACCTCTCCAACTCTCTTTCCTCCTTTAAGACGCTCCTTAAAATCTATCTCTTTGACCATCTGCTGTCATTTCTTCTTATATGGCTCAGAGTCAAATTTATTTTTTCTTAAAACACTCCTGTGAAATGCCTTGGGACGTTTTACTCCATTAAAGGCGCTATATAAATACAAGTTGTTGTTGTGGTATTTTATTCCATTTTTTTCCCCTCCGCTCCTGAAAGTGATGTTTAAAATCTAATCGCTTTGGAAAGCAACATCACCAGGCATTGAACCGATGACATCTGGTAAATGTTAATAAACAAACTTACTGCACTTTGACAATAACCCTTATCGGAAGACCATTTAAACACCCCCCCACAGTTTCTCAGGAGACTCAGTAGCAACTGTTTGATTTGGAAATCAAGTCCCCAAACATTTTGATGAGAAGTTAGAGGTTAAAGACACCGGGAAATATTTGTAACTTCTGTCTCCAGCCAAGAATGTCTACCAAGCCCAGAGATTGGGAACTGGGAACTGCATTCCACAGTGACCACTGGGCATTGAAAAGCAATAGAAATAACTGGGTTGGTTTAATGTAGAACATGTGCTGTCCTTTAGATATGTTAACATAGCTCCGTTATTGCAATAGTATTTTTTCATTGTCAAACAGTTCGGCTGGGTGTAATGTGATCGTCGTGTTATAGGTGCTTGTTACTGCTGGTGTTCTTTCCATTGAGTGGTACAACGATTTACATCCCTTCTCGGGCCATTTTCTTTTAATTCATTCTCGGGAATCCCTGAATTGATGCAACGGAATGGTTTGCTAGGCTGCTTCACTGGGCAGTTAAGAGTCAACCACATTGGTGTGGGAATGGAGTCACATAGAGGCCAGACCGGGTAAGGATGGCAGGCTTCCTTCCCCAAAGGCTGTTATACTTACCCAATTCCCTTTTGAAAGCTGTGATTGAGTCTGCCTCCACCACCCTTTCCGGCAGTGCATTCCAGATCCTAATCACTCGCTGTGTAAAAAAAAGTGCATCCTCCTGTCACCTTTGGTTCTTTGCCAATCGCCTTAAACCTGTGTCCTCTGGTTTTTGACCCTTCGGCCAATGGGAACAGTTTCTCTCTCTCTACTCTGACCAGACCCCTTATGATTTTGAACACCTCTATCAAATCTCCTCTCAACCTTCTCCGCTCTAAGGCGAGCAAGCCTAGCTTCTCTGGTCTATCAACATAACTGAAGCCCCTCATCCCTGGAACCATTCTGGTAAATCTTGCCTGCACCCTCTCGAAGGCCTTTAGGAAGGATGTAAAGTGTGGTGCCCAGAATTGGACATAATACTCCAGTTGGGTTTTGATGACAATCTGACAGCTTGATGGTCTCTTTTACTGATACGAGTACAGAGTACTTGGTGTGCAATAACTCAATAGACTTAGTATTGTGAACTCAATCAGGTGTGACTTGATTCTACTTTATTCGCTTTCAAAGTGAGGATTAAACATGGAGGCTTTCTTTATATACAAGGGCTGCACATGTGTCTCTGTGACCCAATGACCTCAGATGGTCGCTCCCCCTGGTGGCAGGTAAACCCAGGCATACATACATTACAACTTGGCATGTTACCAATTACCAAATGCTAACCGGTAGATACATTGTTCTCGGGTTGTGTGGTATGACACATGGGCATGGGGTGAACTGGTCATATGTGAAAATGGCAGATTTCCCCAGTGCCCCCGTGAATGGTTCCATAGCGCTGTATTATCGGCGTCCCATCTTGTCTGTGACCATCCCGGAGAATTGCACAGCCTGTTGGAGAGAGAGGACTGGCATCTCCTTCCACGGGGGCTTCAGTAGGGTGGCCAAACTTCCCGGCATGTCCTGGAGCCGCCAGGAATTGCAGATTCATCTGCTGGACACTGCTGCAAGTAATCCTGGAGAAAAATCTTACGAGGAGTAAAAAAATATATCGGAGCTGGAAGAATGGCTTTTTCACTGACAGTCAAGATTCACCCAATCGGGGAAACATTGAAACATAGAAAATAGATGCAGGAGTAGGCCATTCGGCCCTTCGAGCCTGCACCACCATTCAATAAGATCATGGCTGATCATTCCCTCAGTACCCCTTTCTTGCTTTCTCTCCATACCCCTTGATCCCCTTAACCGTAAGGGCCATATCTAACTCCCTCTTCAATATATCCAATGAACTGCCATCAACAACTCTCTGTGGCAGGGAATTCCACAGGTTAACAACTCTCTGAGTGAAGAAGTTTCTTCTCATCTCAGTCCTAAATGGTCTACCCCTTATCCTTAGACTGTGCCCCCTGGTTCTGGACTTCCCCATCATCGGGAACATTCTTCCCACATCTAACCTGTCCAGGCCCGTCAGAATCTTATACGTTTCTATGAGATCCCCCCTCATCCTTCTAAACGCCAGTGAATAAAGGCCCAGTTGATCCAGTCTCTCCTCATATGACAGTCCAGCCATCCCGGGAATCAGTCTGGTGAACCTTCGCTGCACTCCCTCAATAGCAAGAACGTCCTTCCTCAGATTAGGAGACCAAAACTAAACACAATATTCCAGGTGAGGCCCTGTACAACTGCAGTAAGACCTCCCTGCTCCTATACTCAAATTCTCTAGCCATGAAGGCCAACGTACCATTTGCTGCTTTCACCGCCTGCTGTACCTGCATGCCAACTTTCAATGACTGACGAACCATGACACCCAGGTCTCGTTGCACCTCCCCCTTTCCTAATCTGCCGCCATTCGGATAATATTGTGCCCTCGTGTTTTTGCCCCCAAAGTGGATAACCTCACATTTATCCACATTATACTGCATCTGCCATGCATTTGCCCACTCAGTAACAAAGAGTCTGTCCGCTTTCCGATTGGCACAGGAAGGCGGCGAGCTGCGAGGAGGGTGGCCAATGGTGGGAGTGTGGGGGTGGGGCTGTGAGAGGTCATGTGATGACCTCCTGGAATACACCCAACCAGAGCTGGACACCCAAGGCTCACGCCAAGCAGTGAGGGCGGGGCATGGTATTTTTGGGCAATGAGTTTGGGCGTTTAGAGGGCAGTACGCTGTGTGACCATCCCAAACTTGGATTGATATGGATTCCCTTTGACTGGAGGCCTGGGGGAGTGTGAGGGTGGGGGGCGGCGGGGGAATGGAGGGTGTACCGAAAGAGATTTTGTACATCTCCTGGTGCTTTCCCAACTCCAGACACCAAGCTGTGTGTCACAGCTGATGTAATGGGAGAGGGGAATGGGTCTTCCGACTGCTCAGGAGAGATGTGCACTGCTGTAAACAGGCTAAGTACACATCAGTTGGGACTGGGCAATGATAAAGCCTTTGTTATGTATGTAAACTTTACTAGTGTGTAAGATTGCCACCAGGGGGCGCACTTGTGGGAGACCCAAGGGTCACCTGCACACCCCGGGCAAGCAGGTATAAAAGGCAGTCTACCAAGCTGCTTCCTCACTCTGGAGTTACATTAAAGAGACCAAGGGCACAACAGTTTGAGCTTACAGTATACAGTCTTGTGGAGTTATTCTGAACATAACAGCCTTTAATGCTGAGTTTTAAATCTCTCTCAAGGTAATCCTCAAAAGAAGCAGAAGGGAAATGAGCAGAAATTGTTTTACTCAGCAAGTTGTTATGATCAGGAAGGCACTGCCTGAAAGGGCAGTGGAAGCAGATTCAATAGTAACTTTCAAAAGAGAATTGGATGAATACTCAAAGGTTTAAAAAAAAATGCAGTGTTCTGGGGATAGAGCCGGGGAGTGGGACTAATTGGATAGCTCTTTCAAAGAGCTGGCACAATGGGCCGAATGGTCTCCATCTGTGCTGTGTGATTCTACGATTGACTGCTTTTGTGTTTCTCAGAGCTTGAACGCTGGAGGAAAGAAAGGGGAAGGTGACAAGACACTACTGGATGAAGCAATGTCAGCATCGCATCACAGCGTGGGCAGTGTTATTTCTGTGTCTAGTTTACTGGGCAATGTGAACTGATCATCATCAACACCTTCCTGTTTGGATTTCTCCCTCATATCTACCTGAATCCATCATCCCAGTGAGTAAGCTCATTTATGCTAGACAATTTTTGAAGGGACAATGTATAAGATTCTGAGGGGGCTTGACAGGGTGGATGCAGAGAGGATGTTTACCCTCGTGGGGGAATCTAGAACTAGGGGCCATAGTTTCAGAATAAGGGGTCGCACATTTAAAATGGAGATGAGGAGGAATTTCCTCTCTCTCAGGGTCGTGAATCTTTGGAATTCTCTATGGCAGAGAGCTGTGGAGGCTGGGTCATTGAATACATTTAAAGTGGAGATAGACAGATTTTTGAATGATAAGGGAGTCAAGGGTTTTGGTTTCCATATTTATGAAAGGATATACTTGCTTTGGAGGCAGTTCAAAGAAGGTTCACTAGATTGATTCCGAGGATGAGGAGGTTGACTTATAAGGAAAGGTTGAGTAGGTTGGGCCTCTACTCATTGGAATTCAGAAGAATGAGAGGTGATCTTATTGAAACATATAAGATTATGAGGGGGCTTGACAAGGTGGATGCAGAGAGGATGTTTCCACTGATGGGGGAGACTAGAACTAGAGGGCATAATCTTAGAATAAGGGGTTGCTCATTTAAAACTGAGATGAGGAGAAATTTCTTCTGAGGGTTGTGAATCTGTGGAATTCGAAGCCTCAGAGAGCTGTGGAAGCTGGGACATTGAATAAATTTAAGACAGAAATAGACAGTTTGTTAAACGATAAGGGTTTATGGGCAGTGGGCGGGGAAGTGGACCTGAGTCCATGATTGGATCAGCCATGATCTTATTGAATGGCGGAGCAGGCTCGAGGGGCCGTATGGCCTACTTCTGCTCCTATTTCTTATGCTTATTGAAAAAGTTACATTAGGCTGCCTGGATGGCACCATTGGTGATTACCCCATGTCGGTGGGTCACTGAGTCCTACACACTAAGAAGCTCCTTGATTCAGTCTGTGGTCTGAGCTGATACAGCCTGATTCAGGGCCCCTCAGTTCATTTAAGGCAGATAAATAAGGCAGGGCTTCTGCCCCGATCACTTGTGCACCCCTTCCAGATCTACCAGCTGCCCATGATCCCCTACCAGCACACAGGCATAATATTTTAAACCCTTTAATGCCCAAACATTATACATTGGCACACCTTGAAGTTAACTACTTTATATAACACATTCCCACAGAGTTTTAAAGCTTCATCTGAGTAACTCATTTAAAAAAAAAAATGCAATAAATAAATAAATAAAATAATTAATGAATAAAATCCACCATTAGACAATTTCTCCTGCACACCCTCCATAGTTTGGGAGGCTTTGAGGGGGCAAGGGGCGAGCTATTCCTGGCACAATACTCAGCCTCTGCTGTTCTTGTAGTTACAGTGTTGATATTGCTGGTCCTGTTGACCCTGCTGGATAGCACTCAGGAACAGGAGCCCAGGCTGAGTTTTTTTTTCTTTCATAAGAACAAAACAATTAGGAGCAGGAGTAGGCCATTCGGCCTCTTGAGCCTGCGCCGCCATTCAATGAGATCATGGCTGATCTTCTACCTTAACTCCACTTTCCTGCACTGTGCCCATATCCCTTGATTCCCTTAATATTCAAAACTCTATCGATTTCTGTCTTGAATATACTCAAAGACTGAGCCTCCACAGCCCTCTGGGGTAGAGAATTCCAAAGATTCACAACCCTCTGAGTGAAGAAATTTCTCCTCATCTCAGTCCTAAATGGTCGACCCCTTATTCTGAGACTGTGACCCCTGGTTCTAGACTCCCCAGCCAGGGGAAACATCTTCCCTGCATCTACCCTGTCAAGCCCGTAAGAATTTTGTACGTTCCAATGAGATCACTTCTCATTCTTCTAAACTCGAGAGAATATCGGCCTAGTCTGCTCAATCTCTCCTCATAGGACAATCCCCCCCATCACAGGAATCAGTCTGGTGAACCTTCGTTGCACTCCCTCTGTGGCAAGTATATCGTTCCTTAGGTAAGGAGACCAAAACTATACACAATACTCCAAATGCGGTCTCACCAGGGCCCAATACAATTGCAGTAAGATGACTTTACTCTTATACTCAAATCCTCTTGTAATAAAGGCCAACATAACATTTGATTGCTTAATTATTTGCTGTATTTGCATGTTAACTTTCAGTGATTCGTGTACAAGGACACCAGGTCCCTCTGAACACTAACATTTCCCAATCTCTCACCATTTAAAAAAGATTCTGCTTTTCTATCTTTTCCCCTTACCTACTCGAGAGCCAGTGAGCCCCATTATAGTGCAGCCTCCCCACCCAACCGGCTCAGCACAGACCGGGGATCGAAGCTGGGACCTCGTTTGTCTGTGCGGCTCAGGACGTCTCTCTCTTAAGGCAGCTAACTTGATCTATTTTGCAATGTAGATTAACTTGACCGACTCGGACATCAGTGTTCAGGACGGAGCAACTTGCCGCTCACAATAGGGAACTAAAGGTGCGATTTATTTATGGGGGGGGGGGAATGATTAACGAACTCACGGTGCAACAGTTTCAGAACTCTCAACAAGTTGTGAGCACTGGGCCTGCTACTTGTGGTGCCATTGACTCGGAGTGTGTGATGTACTGGCCATGGGGGTTGAGACTAGAATGTCAGGTGCCAGCAGCTACTAAAGGGCTGCTGATTGCCCTTAAAGTGCTGACATTTGTTTCTGTAAAAAAAACCCTAATCAGTTGAGGTACTTCAGTAGCCCTTGGAAATGCTTGGCCTCTGGAGGGCCAGGCACTGGGAGTTGTGATTACGAATGGAGGCTCCTAATAGGAGAGGGCTACCCGGGAACAAAACTGCGTTGCCTTCCCTGAACTCTCTGCCGCAACAGGGTGCTGAGCAACTGCAGCAATGCCCAGACCTCCCAGTGCATTGTGGGGCTATGGCCTGATGTCAGTAATAGCTGTGTACGGTTGGTACAGAGGGTCCCAGCATACTAGGCACTGCTCACTCAGCATACTGGGTGTCGAGCAAGCCTTCGCATCCAGTGGTACTGATCCTGGCATCAAATACATTGCAGCAGTTCCAGCCCCAGCTTATTGGCCTCATTTCCATGGTTCACAAGACAATTGGAGAAGAAGGTGGCCATTCAGCCCATCTTAATGCACCCATCCTCAAAGACCCTAAATTTGTTCTGTTGTCGGTTTCTTCCTCCACCACTCTGTTCATGACTCCATTCAATGTCTTGATCACTCTTCGTATGAAGATGACCCTCCTGATATCAATCCTAATATTCCTGTTTACCAGTTTGAACCTTGCCCTACACTCTCATTAATTTAAATCAGATGAACCTATTGGCCATCTTTAATACCTCTATACAGTCACCTCTCAGGTGCTCCTCTTCCAGGTTGAAAAGCTCCAGGTCTCTCCCATCTTTTCTCATAACACAAACCTTTGCCACTGAAAATCAGCCTCGTGGGTCTTCTCTGTATTCGCTCTCGGCCTTGAAAGCCACCCCAGTGTCTTGGTGACCAGAACTGACCGTTTGATCACAAGTTCCTCTGACTTGTGTTGCATAGCTTGGGCAATGTCATCATCATAGGCGGTCCCTCAAAGCGAGGTTGACTTGCTGCCACGCCAAAAATGGATGAGTTCACAGGTGGTTCAATGAAGGACCCGAACTACATCTTCAAGGGTGGAAGATGCCTGTGCGTGGATTTTTTTAACGTGGGGTGACCTTTGCACACCAACCACCACACGGGCTTAACAGAGCCAGGTCTTGGTCAGGCAAGGATTACCCAAGACGACTGGAGACCAGCTCTGCTGCACAGACTTATCGCAGTGTGGGCAGGCTCGTGCTGCTCCTGGGCCCTCTCCTCTTCTGGGCCCCGAACTCGCACCTCCCCTGGGCCCCGATCACATCCCTCTACAGTCTCTCGCCACTCCTGCTGTACCTGCCAACGCTCCAATCACCGACCTGGACCTTGAAGACGTCCCTCTTCGCTGCCGTTGCCCTCCTGTACCAGCTCGCGCTGTACCTTGCCATGGTACACTGCCATGCTGCCCATGGCCACCGCTCGCCGCTCCTTTTATGGCCCGACCTGCCGCTGATGGTCTCTCGCAGGTCGGGGCCTCCACGCCAGGGCAATGCAGCTCAATATTCTCTAAGTGGTGTGGGCTGCTGCTCTACATTGGTTGGACATCATGAGCATTGAGTCTACGAAGATCCTCAGGATTTTTGCGACTTCCTTAACTATTTCAGTACCATTTCTGGAGAACGTGTTGCTCAGTTTTCCCCTTCCTGCGTGCAGTGGATTGCTGCACCTGTTTGCATTAAATGAGTCATCTGCTGTTGCTCTGACCATTTACAGGTTCTCTCCGACCAATTTAGTAATTGCTGTTAATAATCCCGTAAAGTCACGTCTCTGAACTTGGTCCAGAGTGTCCCGCTGGCCGGCCCCAAATTTCCCAGCTGTTTTTATTAATAATTCTCTGGTATCAATTTCAGAAATATACTCCAAATGGAAACACATCACAGAGGATTATTAATGATTAAAACAGACCCAGACAAATGAACCAAACATGCAGGTAGTTGGGTAATTCAACGCGATGCTCTGACAGACTTCCTTTGCATCCAGTTATTCACCACAGAATTCGAAACAGAAGTATGCGTGCACTTTCTTCCTCTCAAAGCCAGATGGAAACGACTTCTTTCCAAACGATATTTTATTCCATCTCCAAACTGTAGGAACAAGAGAGTGTTGTGTGCTTGTAAGCCATGTGGGTTTATTGCTTAATCTCCAGCAGTCCCTCGACTTGGCAGTTGCTGAATCTCAGTTTTTGGCAATCTGCTCCTATCCCCAGAGAGTGCACATGAGCAGAAAATTGGCTCTGAGGTTTATAGCGAGACTACCAGTCATGCTCCTTGTTAATCAGGCTGGGTGGCAGATAAGTGGGTAACTGTAGAGTAAGGATATTTATTTTATCCATTGACTAACGGATGGGAGGAGCCAAGGAATGCACCTTGGATTTCTTATCTCCGAACTCTGTGATTAAAACAGAGCTTTAAAAAAAAACTTTTGTGAAGCTCAGCCACAGTTCCAGGATTCTCTCAAACAACAACACACATTATAGATGGAAGCCTGAGGCTTCTCCGCACTGCCGCTCCACATTCCACACAAACACACAATATTGTTGGCCCAATCACAAGCGCGCAGGTGTGAATCTGTGGCCACACGGGCAAGTGAGGAAGCAAAGGCATCACGAGAAGGTGAAATCAAAATATTTCATTACACACACAGACACAGGTACAGATACACACACACACACACACAAATACACAGATGCGTGCGGGGATACATACACACGCAGACACACATGCACATATAGATACACACACGTGTTCACACCGCACACACAGATACACGCACACAGATGCATATATAGATACACACACATGTACACACCGCGCACACAGATATGCGTGCGGCTATACACACGCAAACCCAAAGCCTCCCTCCCTCCCTCCCCTCCCAATTTAAAAGAAGTTCTGGAAGAAATCGTTCCTGCATCAATGTGGTATTTCCATTTTTCACTTTGAGTGACCCTGTCAATGAATGAGCAATTTTTACAGTTAACTCTTTCCCACTAGGAGTTTGGTTGAAATTTCCCAAATGTAGTTCACTTGGGACCTGTCCAAGGGTAGACTTTCACCAGACTATCAGCCTTGAAGATTGTCCATTCAACGCTTGGTCCTCAGTTCTATGTTCCAACCAATTGTCATGAAAACCCATCTGGTTCACTAATGTCCTTTGAGGGAAGGAAATCTGCCATCCTTACCCGGTCTGGCCTAAATGCAGACCCACAGCAATGTGGTTGACTCTTAACTGGCCTCTGAAGTGGCCCAGCGAGCCACTCAGTCGTATCAAACCGCTACCTGCGGCTTGAGATGGTCCATCTCCATCTTCTCAGAACAACTAGGGATGGACAATAAATGAGGCCTTGCCAGCAACACCCACATGCCGAGAATGAATTTTAAAAAAATGGTATGCACCATATAGGTGTTGGCGGTTCTTCTGTGAGGGTCTGCTGCTGGCGAGATCTCATTGGTCGATCTCAGACAGTGTTATAACAATGTAACCCAAAATCCTCGACTAATCCTTAAATACACAGAGTCTCCATACTGGAAGCGGAGCCTGATAAAAGCACCCCCCATTATCTCCACTGCCTTGCACCTTGCTGCACAGCATCCCATCCCATGGGTACAGAGGAGATTTCCGAGGATGTTGCCTGGACTGGAGAATTTTAGCTATGAGGAAAGATTGGATACTCTGGGTTTGTTTTCTTTGGAATAGAGGAGGCTGAGGGGAGACCTTATCGAGGTGTATAAAATTATGAGGGGCCTAGATCATCATAGGTAGTCCCTCGAAATCGAGGAAGACTTACTTCCATTCTAAAAGTGAGTAATCAGGTGACTGTACAGTCCAATATGGGAATTACATTTTCTGTCATAGGTGGGGCAGACAGTGGTTGAAGGAAAGAATGAGTGGGGGCCTTCCTCCACTTTGGGAGGTCTTAGGCCAGGGATTCCCATGTGTCGGTGAGGATGTTGCATTTTATCAGGGAGGCTTTAAGGATGTCCTTAGAAACATAGAAACATAGAAAATAGGTGCAGGAGTAGGCCATTCGGCCCTTCTAGCCTGCACCGCCATTCAATGAGTTCATGGCTGAACATGCAACTTCAGTACCCCATTCCTGCTTTCTCGCCATACCCCTTGATCCCCCTAGTAGTAAGGACTTCATCTAACTCCTTTTTGAATATATTTAGTGAATTGGCCTCAACAACTTTCTGTGGTAGAGAATTCCACAGGTTCACCACTCTCTGGGTGAAGAAGTTTCTCCTCATCTCGGTCCTAAATGGCTTACCCCTTATCCTTAGACTGTGACCCCTGGTTCTGGACTTCCCCAACATTGGGAACATTCTTCCTGCATCTAACTTGTCTGAACCCATCAGAATTTTAAACGTTTCTATGAGGTCCCCTCTCATTCTTCTGAACTCCAGTGAATACAAGCCCAGTTGATCCAGTCTTTCTTGATAGGTCCTTGAAACGTTTCCTCTGCCCACCTGGGGCTCGCTTGCCATGTAGGAGTTCTGAGTATAGCCTAGATAGAGTGATCGGACGGACCTATTTCCGTTAGCAGAGGGGTCAACAACCAGGGGGCATAAATTTAAAGTAATTGGTAGGAGGTTTTGAGGGGAAATGTTTTCACCCAGAGGGTGGTGGGGGTCTGGAACTCACTGCCTGAAAGGGTGGTAGAGGCAGAAACCCTCATCACATTTTTTTAAAAACTTGGATGTCCACTTAAAGTGCCGTAACCTCCAGGGTTACGGACCAAGAGCTGGAAAGTGGGATTAGGCTGTATAGCTCTTTGTCGGCCGGCGCGGACGCAATGGGCTGAAATGGCCTCCTTCTGTGGTGTAAATTTCCATGATATGATTCTATCCTGTCCTCTCCTAAGCCCCTGCTAATGTTGTGTAATCAGCTATTAGGAGCAGGAGTAGGGCATACGGCCCCTCGAGCCTGCTCCGCCACTCAATACGATCATGGCTGATCTGATCATGGACACAGGTCCACTTCCCTGCCCGCTCCCCATAACCTCTTGTCATTTAAGAAACTGTCTATTTCTATCTTAAATTTATTCAATGTCCCAGCTTTGTGAGCAGTGTGAGAACAACCTCAGTCATGTCCCACCACCCCACCCACAGATTGGTTTATAGTGAAAAACAAACTGGACTCATAAACGTTCTTTGTGTGCCTTCTGGTTCTCAATGTGCGGAGGCCACTTGACCCACCAAGCCCACCATTCCCACTGACCACATGCTATCTGGGCTACTGTCGACTTTCCTGATCTCCTGAGGAAAGGGTCCGTTAAGTTTCTCGCAGTCCGACCAAGCCATCCTGCGAATCCCACCATAATTCCATCGTACACACTCAGCCCGTTGCTTTACACACTTCCATGCAACGTGGAGCCACTAAGTTGCGCACAGCAGTCACCCATCTCTCTCTGCCCCAACCCCTGTAACGAAGGCCACTCATGGCTTTTCAGCTTTCGCAACTGTTGCGTTTGCAATAACTCAATAGGCTTAGTACCGTGAACTCAATCAAGTGCGACTCTACTTTATTAGCTCTCAAAGTGAGGATTAAACTTGGAGGCTTTCTTTATATACAAGGACTGCACGTGTGTGTCTGTGGCCCAATGACCTCTGATGGTCGCTCCCCCTGGTGGCAGGTAAACCTAGACATAAATACATTACATAATTCCCCCCCAAGATCTTGGTATCAGTCCTATTACAAATTGAGACGGTCCGGGGCTTTCCGCTCCATAGTTGATCATCTCAGTTCAATTCCATATCTGGGTGAGCTCTCCGAGTCATTCATGACTTGAGGCTGGGTAGCCGATCTAATGGGAGTGGCAGTGTCCATGTCGGGGATTGAAGGTCCAGATTAATTGACAACAACAGGGTCATCTGATGGCCGAATATGAATCGGTTGGTCTTCAAGCTGTCCGGTTCGTCTGTGTACCACAATTTCGTCTGATCAATGCGCTTCCTGCATGTTTGCCCATTAGTGAGCCTGACAATAAGCACCCTGTTACCCTCCTTGGTCATAACAGTGCCAGTGACCCACTTGCGGCCTTGACCATAATTTAGCACATACACAGGATCATTAATAGAGATGTCGCGTGACATGACAGTTCGATCATGATACCACTGCTGATGTTGACGTCTGTTTTCGACATGATCGTTAAGATAAGGACGGACAAGCAAGAGCCTGGTCTTGAGATCTCTCTTCATCAACAGTTCAGCAGGGGGGACCCCAGTAAGCGTGTGGGGTCTCATCGTGTAACTAAGCAGTATGCATGCCAAGCGAGTCTGCAAAGAACCGTGAGTTACGCGTTTCAGCTCTGCTTGATGGTTTGGACGGCCCGCTCTGCTTGACCATTGGACGCGGGTTTGAATGGTGCTGACCTATGTACTTGATACCATTGAGTCTCATAAACTCTTGAAACGCCAAACTCGTGAAGCACGATCCGTTGTCATTCACAGCAATGTCGGGCAGACCATGAGTGGCGAACATGGCATGAAGGCTTTTCAGTGGTGGCTGTGGATGTGTTGGTTGACATGATTACACATTCTATTCATTTGGAATACACATCCACCACCACCAAAAACATTTTGGCCAGGAAAGGACCCACGTAGTCGATGTAGATCCTCGACCATGGTTTGGATGGCCGCGACCACAGACTTAGCGGAGATTCCACTGGTGCATTGCTTACTGCATGCAATTGTTGCACTGATGCACATATGACTCCAAATCAGAGTCAATGCCAGGCCACCAAACGTGAGACCTGGCAATGGCCTTCATCATCACAATACTGGGATAGGTACTGTGTAAATCCCTTACAAATCTCTCCCTGCCTTTCTTGGGCATAACACGATTAGCCCATAGCAAACAATCAGATTGAACGGATAGTTCATCTTTGCGACGGTTGTAAGGTTTGGTCTCATCACACACTTCCCTGGGAATGGCCGACCAATCATCACTAAGGACACAATACTTTATAACTGATGAGATCGGATCCTGGCTGGTCCAGATCCTAACTTGTTGAGCAGTGACAAGCGACCCTTCACTCTCAAAGGCATCCATGACCAACAGTAGGTCTGCTGGCTGTGGCGTTTCCACCTCCGGCATGGGCAATGGTAAACGGCTCAATGCATCGACACAATTCTCGGTGCCAGGCCTATGGCGAATGACATAATCCACCTCTGGATGCAGGACAACGCATTGGTATTAACACCTCTATGCTCTGAAAACAAATATATGAGCGGCTTGTGATCGGTTTCAAGCTCGAAACAAAGCCCAAACAGATACTGATGCATCTTTTTAACCCCATATACATAGGCTAAAGCTTCTTTCTCTACCATGCCGTAGGCACCTTCCGCTTTAGACATGCTTCTCGATGTGTACGCAACGGGTTGTAGTTTGCCTGACTTTGTAGTTGTAATTGGATTGTTGGAGCACGCAACCAACCCCATGTGATGAAGCATCACAGGCCAATACTAAACGCTTGCACGGGTCATAATGTACCAGCAATTTGTTGGAACAAAGCAGATTTCTAGCCTTCTCGAAAGCCCTGTCTTGAGATACACCCCAAACCCAGCCGTTGCCTTTTCTGAGCAGCATGTGCAGAGGCTCTAATAATTTGCTCAATTTAGGTAAGAAATTACCGAAGCTGTTGAGAAGACCAAGGAACGAACGCAGCTCCATCAGATTCTGGGGTCTGGGTGCATTTTTGATGGTCTCTGTTTTCGAGTCCATAGGCCTGATGCCGTCTGCAGCAATCTTCCTTCCCAGGAATTTGACTTCCAGTGCCATAAAGACGCACTTTGAACGTTTCAGCCTAAGCCCCACTTTGTCCAGACGACGTAGAACCTCTTCCAGGTTGTCCAGGTATTCGGCAGTGTCACGACCTGTGAGCAGAATGTCGTCTTGGAACTAGGGACGGACTTCAGTAAACTCTTCATGTTTCTCTGAAATATGGCTGCAGTCAAGCGAATTCCAAAAGGACACCTATTGTAAATGAACAGCCCTTTCGGTGTATTGATGCACGTAAGTTTCTTCGACGATTTGACATCAGACCCAATCTGGTGAATGACTTTCCCCCGGCTAGCGTTGTAAACAGGTCAGCAGCCTTTTGGTAACGGGTACTGATCCTGTTTTGAAATTCGGTTGATCGTAACCTTGTAGTCTCCACAAATCCTGACACTGCCATCGGTCTTTAGCACAGGAACAATGGGACTAGCCCATTCGTTAAATTCGACCGGTGAAATTACCCCTTCATGTTGGAGTCTGTCCAGTTCGATTTTGACCTTCTCCCTCATCATGTACGGAACCGCCCGAGCTTTGTGATGGACAGGTCTTGCATCTGAGTCCAGGTGGATCTGCACCTTGGCTCCCGTGAAGTTGCCGATGCCCGGTTCAAACAGCGAGGGAAATTTACTCAGCACTTGAGCACACGAAGCGTTATCCACCGATGACAAAGCTTTAATATCGTCCCAGTTCCACTTAATTTTTTCGAGCCAACTCCTGCCATTGGACCATTGCCTGGAATGATCCACAGTGATAGATCATGAACCACCCCATCGTACGACACCTTGACTGCTGCACTGCCAATCACTGGTATGAGCTCTGGTGTAGGTACGCAATTTTGCATTTACTGGACTCAGCTTGGGTTTCATGGCCTTGGTGTCCCACAGCTTTTCGAAAGTTCTCTGGCTCATAATTGACTGACTCGCACCCGTGTCTAATTCCATAGATACCGGCACGGTGTTTAATTTTACTTCAATCATTATCGGTTGGCTCTTTGACAGGAACGACTGTACACTATACACTTCCTCCTTGGGTATCTCGGGTTGCATTGCTCCGGATCGGTCATCATCATGGTGTGTCGCAGCATGCTTGCTGAGCTGCGGACATATCCACCGAAGGTGCCCCATTTTCGCATAGCCTCTACAAATATGCTGCCTGAAACTGTGCCGATGATTGCCCCATAACGCCAACAGGGTGAAATTGGATTTGTGCCCACTGGCGGACTTCGAGTAGCTACAGGTTTTGCAAACACAGTCGGGTAGGCCCTGCCAGGTGCAGCTCTGCCAACCGACGACACAATCTGGTGCACAGTACTTACCGTGGAGTTCCGACTCTGCAAGGATATCTGCTTTGTACTATCGACCGTGGTCAGGCAAGCCTGGGCGATCGTGATGGCCCTGCTCAGATCCAGCGTCTCTGCAGCCAGCAGCTTCCGCAGGATCACCTCATGGTTTATGCCTATTACAAAGACGTCGCACAGCATGTCTTCTAACGTTCCAAACTTACACGGCCCAGCGAGACGTCTTAGGTCGGCAACGAATTCCGCCAGGTCCTGGTCCTCAGAACGAACATGCTTGTAAAAGCGATATCTTGAGATAATGATGCCTTCTTTAGGTTTGAGATGGTCCCGAATCAGAGCACACAATTCCTCATATGTCTTTTCCATTGGACATGCAGGCGAGAGCAGTTAATTTGAGGCCATAGATTTTTGAACCGCAAACCGTGAGGAAAACCGCCCTGTGCCTAACTGCGTCAGCGTCTTCATCCATCTTGTTGGCCACGAAGTACTGGTCAAGGTGATCTGTAAAATCCTCCAAGTCTTTTCCCTCCATGAATAGCTCCAGGATTCCAACGGTGCTCTTTTTTTTTTGTGCGTGAAAGTTCGTATTGTGCCTCGTCGCCAAATGTTGTGTATGCAATAACTCAATAGGCTCAGTACGTGAACTCAATCAGGTGCGACCTAACTCTACTTTATTAGCTCCCAAAGTGAGGATTAAACATGGAGGCTTTCTTTATATACAAGGGCTGCACATGTGTGTCTGTAGCCCAAAGACCTCCGACGGTTGCTCCCCCTGGTGGTAGGCATACATACATTACAGCAACAAAATGGCCTTTCTTGCGAAGAGGATGGAATATAAAAGCAGCGAAGTTTTGCTACAGTTATATAAGGTATTGGTGAAGCCAACCTGGAATACTGCGTGCAGTTTTGGTTTCCAAATTTACGAAAGGATATACTTGCTTTGGAGGCAGTTCAGAGAAGGTTCACTAGGTTGATTCCGAGGATGAGGAGGTTGACTTGTAAGGAAAGGTTGAGTAGGTTGGGCCTCTACTCATTGGAATTCAGAAGAATGAGAGGTGATCTTATTGAAAGATATAAGATTATGAGGGGGCTTGACAAGGTGGATGCAGAGAGGATGTTTCCACTGATGGGGGAGACTAGAACTAGAGGGCATGATGTTAGAATAAGGGGCCGCCCATTTAAAACCGAGATGAGGAGAAATTTCTTCAGAGGATTGTAAATCTGTGGAATTCGCTGCCTCGGAGAGCTGTGGAAGCTGGGATATTGAATAAATTTAAGACAGAAATAGACAGTTTCTTAAACGATAAGGGTTTATGAGGAGCGGGCAGGGAACTGGAGCTGAGTCCATGATCAGATCAGCCATGATCTTATTGAATGGCGGAGCAGGCTCGAGGGGCCATATGGCCCACTCCTGTTCCTAGTTCTTATGTTCTTATGGAACATGCAATTCCCAAAACACCAGTAGAAATTCCCGGAATGCTACATAATAAAAATGGAATTTAACTCCCTCAGATATCATCTAGCAGTGATCCTGTTTACAGGGAGCAGCAACCTCCTTTGCATTCTTGGTGGACAAGGCTTCTGCTTTCTGTTGTCACAGAGAAAGGGATGGAATCTCAGAATGTGATTCTCAAAGCACCAGTAACGATCTTGAAATCCCATGAAATAGAAATGGATTTGTTCAGTCAGTGTAAAGCAGTGACCTTGATTATAAATCTCAAGCCCATCCCCTTCCCCCAATTCCTGAATTGATACAGCATCACCCTGTTTAGCCGGGATTGCACTCCACATATCCACCACTCCATGTGGGAGCAATACACTCCTTTTATTTGGACTTGAACATTTATCTCGTTCTTTACCTTCCCTCTTTTCTCTGCCAACTTCCTCCCCCGCTCCCTTTCCTCTCCGCTCTGCTCCTGAACTCGTTGACTCTGCGCTGAGGTGCCATTCCACAGACACCAGCCCATCCCAAATCCGTTCCTAGTGGCCATTGTCTATTGTGTGATCCTTGACGCTGGCTGCCTGCGGGATGCTCTACCTGTCCGAACACATGGAGGAAGACTGCAGGGGAGAAGGCAGGCACTCGAGGAGGTGCACCTACCCACAGAGCCAGCGAGCACCTTCTTTTAATATTTGTGCAGCCATAAATCTAAGAGGCCCTTCCACGTCAAGTCTAATTGTAGCTTTTGAAATCTACCCAGAAACATTTGGATGCAATCCAAAAAATGCGTTGTTTTATTTAAATCAGTGACTTTAACTCTGGGCTCGTAGATCAGGGGACCCAGAATACATCTAGATTTTTCACAGGGGAAAACACATGCTTGTTTATGTGTTTTTAATTTGTCATTTTTTTTCCCCATCTGATCTGATGCCTTAAGTGTCATCCAAGTTGTCAGTACAAAGACTTTGGACTCCTCACTGAGCAGCAGTTAGCAGTTCCTGTGGGGCTCGAACTTTGAATGTTCTTTGCCTGTCGAGCAGTTTTGGAGCTATGTCCTGCCTGGACCAGGTTTTTAAATAAACTGTGACTAAAATTGGCCTTGTGCAAACATTTGTTGACTTAAACTCCCTTTGCAATGCAGTATTGAGAAAAAAAATCTACAGAAACGTTGAACCGATTTTGCTCAATGAATCCCAATGCTCCAACCTCTTACAAGACATTGCTGGGTTTAGTGACGCGACACAACTGACGAGCGCCCCTGGTGTCTCAGTGAGTAACTGCACCCTGTGCTGTGGTTATGACCCTCGTTGACTAGTTAAGCCCCTCATTTCATCTCTAGTTCATGTTGTGCTGCACATCTCACCCAGAGGAGCAATGAGTTACTGTACTTGGCCTCACTGGCTGTGCCCCAGGGAAGGAGAAAAATGTCAGCTAGCATTCCAGCACTCCTGCTAGGAAGTATGATTGTGCGGAGAACCTAGAACCTGAAAACAATGCACACACAAGTACACACACACATACAGACATCCACACACAGGTATACACACACGCAGACAGACGCACGCACACACAGATGCACACACAGATACACATGCACACAGATACAGAGTTTAGAAGAATGAGAGGTGATCTTATTGAAATGTACAAGATTCTGAGGGGGCTTGACAGGGTGGATGCAGAGGGGATGCTTCCCCTCGTGGGGGAATCTAGAACTAGGGGGTATAGTTTCAGAATAAGGGGTTGCCCATTTAAAACAGAGATGAGGAAGAATTTCTTCTCCGAGGATTGTAAATCGGTAGAATTCTCTGCCCCAGAGAGCTGTGGAGGCTGGGTCATTGAATATATTTAAGGTGGAGAGAGACAGATTTTTGAATGATAAGGGAGTCAAGGGTTACGGGGAGAGGGCGGGAAGTGGAGTTGAGGCCAAGATCAGATCAGCCATAATCTTATTGAATGGCGGAGCAGGCTCGAGGGGCCAAATGGCCTACTCCTGTTCCTATTTCTTATAAAATAAATGTTGACAGTTTGCAAGTGCCAGATTTCGGCGCGTGTGCATCGCGGGCTGAAAACCAACACATGTCGGGGTCTCTACGGATGCGTGGGCACATCGTACACAATTTTTGCCCCAATATGTTTTGTTTCTCATTTTCTTGGAATGCTTTTGTTTATTAGTTAAAAGTACAGAGTTACTCCTGACAACGCCCAGAAGCTGCCGGAAGCTGGGCAAATTAAAAAGATAGCTGGCAAATTTAAAAACGAACGTTCACAACGGCTTGTGTAGCTCTGTGGCAATGAAGTCACATCAACTCTCGGTTAAAACACATTTTGCTCCGGAGTTGAAAGGGGACGTGACAATTTTAGAATTGTAAAAATCTAAATGTTCATTTAAAGAGACGTGCGGGGATACACCTGTTTACACTGTTGCCATCACGCTAGGCTGAAGTCAATTGATGGAATCCGTTGATTTACAGGAATCATGAGGGTTAATTTTGAATCAGTGCCCCCTCCACGTGTCAAATGCAGCTTAAATGTTTTCAACACGACGTGAGCGGGGACTGAGATCTATATCACTTGTCAGGGCTGTCAACATGGGAGCTGTGAGGAGAAATGTCTAATCAGAAACACTGAGGCAGATCACAATCCCCTTTCAAACGGCTCATACCTGACTAAACAATTCTACAATTCAAATCATTAATAAATTAAACTACAACTGAACAAAATATATTTTTTTTATCCGCTACTTAATTCATCATTTTGGGAAGTCCGGCAACAACAAACAAAAGAAACCCACTGGGACTGCGCATGTGTAACTACTTCCGGCTCGTTGGCAGCAGTCGTGTCTATAAATGTATTGGAGGTATGAACAAAGGTTGTTGGAGGCGGAAGGTCATGTGATGAAAGCTCCAGGACTACGAGCAGCCAGGGATACATAGAAACATAGAAAATAGGTGCAGGAGTAGGCCATTCGATCCTTCGAGCCTGCACCGCCATTCAATGAGTTCATGGCTGAACAAGCAACTTCAGTACCTCATTCCTGCTTTCTTGCCATACCCCTTGATCCCCCGAGTAGTAAGGACTACATCTAACTCCTTTTTGAATATATTTAGTGAATTGGCCTCAACAGGTTTCTGTGGTAGAGAATTCCACAGGTTCACCACTCTCTGGGTGAAGACGTTTCTCCTCATCTCGGTCCTAAATGGCTTACCCCTTATCCTTAGACTGTGGCCCCTGGTTCTGGACTTCCCCAACATTGGGAACATTTTTCCTGCATCTAACCTGTCTTAAACCCGTCAGAATTTTAAATGTTTCTATGAGATCCCCTCTCATTCTTCAATGAAAGAGCTACAGAAATCCCAGAAACAGAGTGTAAGCACCACAGACTGTTTGTCAGGGATTCCGCAGCTCTTCTGCTGAACTTGCACAAATTTGTAAATTCAACCCATTACAATTACATTTAAAATCGGCTTAATTTTATGTATTACCAAACACAAACTTCTTTTATTTGTACTAGATGGCTTTAATAGAGCTCCACCTGGTGGACTACTAGGGCAATGCAACTATTGATGTAAATAATAAAAGGGTCATGTGGCAAAGTCACATGATAGGTTTTCTGTCGGAGCCATCTTGTGTGTAGTGTGTTTTTTGGTGATGTCATAAGAATATATCGCAATGACCATCACCCTACACAGCACCAAGAGAACTGCCATCGCCTGCTGGGAAACCATCGGCCAGCATCCCATACTCTTGGAATGTGAGCACTGTGAGTGTTTACCCCTCTGCACCTGATCTGGTTGTACCTCTTTACAGCCACAAGTAATGAAAGTGCGTTGTATGTTTTCAGATCTTCAGACCCAAACGTGTCCTGAAGCAGAGCGGTTGGTGAGTCTGCCGACCACTGATGAACTAGATGGATATTCCAAAGGCAGAGATGACCCTCATCACCAACAGCATCCAGGCCTACATGCACATCAAATGTAAGTATCTGGCTCCTGCATCTGCTCTCTGCATCCCAGAGACTGCACCTGAATGTCCCAAGGCACTGTTGGCCAAATCGCAAGTCCATAGGTTGAATCTGTGGGCAAACGGGCACTTGGGGAAATGATGAGGACACAAGAAAGTGAAGGCAAAACATGTCACACACACAGACAAACACACACACTCTCTCACAGACAGACACACACAAACACATCCCCCCACACACACACATCGACACACACTCTCACGCACATCCACAGGCACACACACATCGACACACACACTCACACCTTATGTACTTTCACTGGGCTGGGTTACAGAACTTTAACTGCTGCTCATTTCCTTAAAGCTGGTAAACTAATCTCTCTCGGTGGGTCAATGGGAAATCAATGTGCCTGGTGTGTTTTGACACTGTTATGCTGATCAGGCAGACCCTGTGACGTGCTGAGTCAGCTACAATAGGTCCGGGCATCATGGTCACCACGATGATTGACCTGAGTGTACCTGGGCTCGGACCGATAGTAGCTGACTGGGTTTCCTGTTCCACACCTCTGTATGGTGACCTGGTAAGTGCGCGAGTGTGTGGCGATGTTGGATAAGGCAACATCAAAAAAAGAAAGACTTACATTTCTGTAGCGCCTTTCACAATCTCAAGATGTTCCAAAAAGCTTTACAGCCAATGAAGTACTTTTGGAGTGTAGTCACTGTTGTAATGTGGGAAACGTGGCAGCCAATTTGCGCACAGCATGCTCCCACAAGCAGCAACATGATAATGACCAAATAATCTATTTTAGTGATGTTGGTTAAAGGATAAATATTGGCCAGGACACCGAGGGGATTTCCCCCTGCTCTTCTTCAAAATAGTACCATGTGATCTTTTATATCCACCTGAGAGGGCCGACATTTAACGTCTCATCCAAAACAAAGCACCTCCGACAGTGTAGCCCTCCTTCAGTACTGCACTGTGGTGTCAGCCTGGATTATGTGCTCAAGTCTCTGGAGTGGGGCTTGAACCCATGACCTTCTGACTCTGAGGCGAGTTTGCTACCACCTGAGCCACAGCTGACAACAGATCAGGAATGCCCACATAGCCTCCTCTACAACATGATGTCCGAAAATCAGTAGGCTGTCTCCCCAGTGTAGGGGCTGTGATGAGCCTGCCGAGAATCCCCCCTCCCCCCTCACCACGGCCATGTATCTGGGCTCGGGGGAAGGAGGGGGCTGCCGGAAAAGTGGGACTGGGCAGCCTGCCAACACTAATGTAAGGGGGACCACGTGAGGGGGGACAATTTGCCCACCGAAATGGCAGTTGTTGGGGTAAAAAGAAGACTTCTCTTCCTCGAGGTGGGCTCCCTGACGTAAGGAATCGCCGCCCGCCCGTATTGTATAGCGATCACGGAATCACGCAGACAAAACCTTGGTTAACCGGTTTTTATTCGAACATGCTCGGGAAGATTCCGATGAGCACTTCCCAGAACAACAGTTTGTAATGACAGTTGTACATATTCTAAGGTGTGTGACCCTCCTACAAACCTATCGATTGGCCGGCTGCTATCAGTGAAGTTACATTAATTTATTGAATCTTATCAGACTGGCTCTGAGTGATTCTTTCCCACCTGTCCATCTCCCATCATATGTCACCCTTCTGGAATGTGGTCAACTTTGCCTCAGTTCCTCATGGCGTGTGAAGTAACCTTGCTTCCCAGGTTTTGCTATCTTGTTCCCAAACACCTGCTTTCTTATCCTGTTCCCAAGAGAACTTCAGTCATATAATGTCCTAGTTTCTCCTGAGATTCAGATGCTCTTACAATCTGTGTTCCCGAACCTTTGTGTCCTTGTTCTGTGAATATGTACGCTTCCATGAGTCTGTACTAAGGTTAATCCAACGGATGGTTCATTAACCATCAGGCATTGTTGCTTCCCTCTTCTTAACCCAATATAAGCGAGTGTATGAGCGTGCTTTACATACATAAGCGAGTTTTACATATAATCGGTAAATATTACAATCCCTACCAAAAGACAGAGGAACTCCTGATTCCTCAGAACGTCCTAATACTGATAAACCCTTTTAATCAGGGCCACTTTACGTGTCCGATCAATTCACTACCTTCAGTATCCCCATTCGTGACCCTTGGTCTGTCTCCATTCTGGTGACCGTTTTTTATCCCCTTACAGCAGCTTATTTTTTGGAGGGTCCCACATCCACTGCTGAGCTGGTCGATATACCTCCCCAATGTACTGGCCACTCAGTAAACCCAGGCCCAAGGTAAGGGAGCTCTCGGCCTTGGGTTACCCCCCCCCTCCCCCCCCCTCCCTCCCACACCAACATAAGGAGGTGGCATGCTTTGGATGGACAGAGGGACCCCCTGGGAATTCAGCCATAAAGGCTGAGTCCTGGCCTCTTTCCTGGGCCTCTCGAGACCCCCAGGTGCTCGCCGGAAAGGCCTGCTCAGCTTCCGGGGGCCTCCATTTGCTGGCACTCGCACCATTGAATGGCGTTTGCTCCCATTTCTCCGGTTTTTTTTCCTCCACGGATCTTCCGACCAAGTCACCGTGGACAATCGGGAGAACACCCCCTCCTCTCACCTGCGCAGAAATCCAAGCCCTTACGCACGGGGAACTGAGCAAAATGTAATGGAGAACAGCTGGCTCTCTCGGTGGCCAATCCCTAACTCGCAGAGGGGAGTGCAGGAGAGGGTGGAAATGGAAACGGGGTTTGAATCGGAACAGTTGCAATTTGGAATGAGACACGTTTCAGTCGATAACGCTGCCAAGTTTCGAATGAGCTTCAGTCCAAACCATACGAAAGTCCCATAATTCAGCAGTAAATTGGCCCTCCCACCCGTAAAGGCCACGAAAGGGGAATGGAAATATCATTGTTGCAGTTTGAGGAATTCTGGTCAAACTGCCAAAAGAATTTACTGCCCATTTGATCCTGAAATGCTGCTGTACTGAGGAGTGTGTCCTGCTGTATCAGTAACTCCCTTTAGTACCGAGAAACTTAATGAACTCTTAAGTTACAAGGAGTCTGAAAGGGTATTTTACCCTGCATCGCATGCACATCAAATCTGGTGGCACTTCCTGATGCAGAGACTAGCTGCAAAGTCATTGGCATGTAAAGTCTGCCATTCCCCAGCACTGCTAACCATTGGCGGCGAGAGATCGTGGCAGATGAGCGGCGAGAGATCGTGGCGGAGGTGCGACGAGTGTTTGTGGCGGAGGAGCAGCGAGAGATCATGGTGGAGGTACGGGGCCCAGAAGAGCCGAGGGCCCAAGGGTCAGCCCACACTGCAATATATGTGTGCGCACTAGGTCTGTGCAGCAGAGCAGGTCTCCAGTCGTTCTGGTTAATCCTTGCCACTGGATAAAGGCCTAGCTCTGTCAAGCCCTTGTGGTGGTTGATATGCAACGGTCACCACACGTTTTATAAAAAAAAAAAAAAAAAAATGCACGCACAGGCATCTTCCACCCCCTCAATTGGAGTTCAGGACTGGAACATCGGGTCCTTCATTGAAACATCTGTGAACCCATGTGGAAGCAAGTTATCCTGGTTCGAGGAACTGCCTGCGATGATAACTATTGGGAATGTACGGAGTGACACAGTATACAAACAGGCCCAGTTCTCAACTTGTTTCCAAAAGATGAAAGGCTAGTGTTCTAACTTACTGAGGCATTGAGTCCCTCATTGTAGCAGTACGGTAGTGACCTGACCCAGCCTCACACTCCAGGTCCCTTCGGCCAGCCGGCCGGCCCGACCCAACGACGGGCTGTACCTGCCCTAGGTCATTAGGGGTGAACACTGACTGGGCTGTAGACTACTGACTTGCATTTTAGAATCTTAATCACATTTTAATTAACTGTTAATCTACTTTTAAACTTTTAATCAACTTGAGAAACTTTTTAAATCATTTTGAAAATTTTTTTAAACTTTTAAGCAACTTGGAGAATTTTTCTTTTGAAACCTCCGGAGAAACTTTTAAATAACTTTGGAAAACTTTGGAAGAAACTTTTAAAACATCCGTCGGATCTCCAGCGGATAACTGACCTTCCTAATTCCTTCCCCTCAACCAAGCCTCGGACCACCTACCATCAAGGGCGCTACTCGGCGCCGAGCTCGCGGCCAACATCTCACCGTAGGCTCATTGAGCAGTGCCAGGTCTCCAGTCATCTTGGACCCCCTTGTCACTGGACCAAGACCTAGCTCTGTCAAGCCTGTGTGGTTGCAGTTGTGCAGCGGCCACCCCACATTAAAAGAACTCACACACAGGCATCTTCCACTTCATTAACATGAATTTCGGGACCTGGAACGTCAGGACCCTCATGGACAACTCCAACAGCGACAGGCCGGAATGCTACACTGCCATAGTTGCCCGGGAACTTAGATGCTTTGACATCGACATTGCCGCCCCAAGCGAGATCCAGCGGGCAGGGGAAGGCCAGCTCAAGGAACAAGGTGGAGGTTACACCTTTTTCTGGAAAGGAAAACCAGAGGAAGAATGTCACTGCCATCAAAAATGAGCTGGTTGACCGCCTCAAAGACTCCCCCTGCGGGGTTAACGAACGCCTCGTGACTCTCCGACTCACCCTATCCCGGAACCAATGCGCCACAGGCATCAGTGCGTACGCCCCAACACTCGATGCAACGGATAAGACCAAGGAGGGTTTTTATTCCAACCTCGAAACATCCCTGTCCCATGGGCGACAAATTGATCCTCCTCGGTGACTTCAACGCCAGGGTCGGCAAAGTCACAGCCCTCTGGGGAGGCATGATTGGCACAGAGAGGGGGGTAGGGAAAGCCAACTCCAGCAGTACCCTACTCCTGACAAAATGTCTAGAACATGAACTCCTCATCCTGTTCCACCAGAGGGACAAATACAAGGCATCGTGCCAACACCCTCGCTCCAAACACTGGCACCTGCTCGACTATGTCATCGTCCGAGCCAGGAATCGCAAGGATGTGCGCATCACCCGTGCCATGATAGGAGCTGACGACTGCTGGATGGACCACCGCCTAATCCGATCCATCATCGACATCAACATAGTCCCAAAGCGGAGAGGACAGCAGAAGCAGTGCTGCAAAAAAGTTAATACCGGGGCACTTAAAGACCCAGCTAAGAGAACCCTATACAGCCAGCGCCTCACAGCTAGCCTGGCGTGCCTTGATGACCCTGAGATGCTGAATGCCCACAGTGCTTGGTCTGCCCTCCAGGCCTCCATAACCAATGCCTGCAAAGAGACAATTGGTCACTCATCCAGAAAACACCAGGACTGGTTTGATGAAAATGATCAGGTGATCCAAGAACTAATAGATCGCAAGCGCAGAGCATTTCTGAGCCTCAAGCAACAACCCAAATCTGGAGCAGCAAAGCAGCTTACAGACGGCTCAAGGCTGAGATCCAACAAAAAACCCGATGGTGGTGGATGGAGAAAGCACAAGAGATACAACAACTGGCCGACAGCCACGATATGCGAGGATTCTTCATCGCAGTCAAGGCTATCTACGGTCCAAACACCCAAGGCCCCATCCCACTGCTGGCCAAGAACGGAAAAACATTCATCAAGGACACAAAGACTGTCAGAGCCCACTGGAAGGAGCACTTCGAAGATCTCCTCAATCGAGACTCTGCCTTTGAATCGAGTGTTCTCGACTCCATCCCGCAGCATGAGACCCGCCACCATCTCAGTGAAACCCCAATGTTGCACGAGGTAGGAAAAGCCATAAAACAGCTCAAGAACAACGAGGCTACGGGAGCGGATAGAATCCCTGCTGAGGTGCTAAAGTGCTAAAGTATGGTGGAGAGGTACTGTTGGCACGGATACATGACCTCATCTCTCTCATCTGGAGGGAGGCGAGCATGCCGGGAGATCTCAGAGGCAGTGATCGTGACCATCTTTAAAAAAGGGGACAAGTCCGACTGCGGCAACTACAGGGAAATCTCCCTGTTATCAACCACTGGGAAAGTTGTCGCTAGAGTTCTCCTCCATCGTCTTCTCCCTGTGACCTAGGAGCTCCTCCCGGAATCACAGTGCGGATTTCGTCCCCTATGGGGCACAACGGACATGATCTTTGCAGCGTGACAGCTGTAGGAAAAATGCAGGGAGCAGCGCCAGCCCTTATACATGGCGGCCTTTGACCTTATAAAGGCCTTTGACACCGTCAACCGTGAGGGTCTATGGAGCATCGTTTTCGATGCCCCCAAAAATTAGTCAATATCGTTCACCTGCTCCACGACGAAATGCAGGCTATGATCCTTACCAACGGATCCATCACAGACCCAGTCCACGTCTGGACGGGGTCAAACAGGGCTGCGTCATCGCTCCAACCCTCTTCTCAATCTTCCTTGCTGCCATGCTCCACCTCACAGTCAACAAGCTTCCCGCTGGAGTGGAATTAAACTAGAGAACCAGTGGAAAGCTGTTTAACCTACGCAGCCTCCAGGCCAGTTCCAAGATCACTCCAACCTCTGTCGTTGAGCTACAGCACGCGGACGACGCCTGTGTCTGCGCACATTCTGAGGCTGAACTCCAGGATATAGTCGATGTATTTACTGAGGCATATGAAAACGTGGGCCTTATGCTAAACATCCGTAAGACAAAGGTCCTCCACCAGCCTGTCCTCGCCGCACAGCACTGCCTCCCAGTCATCAAGATCCACGGAGCGTCCCTCGACAACGTGGACCATTTCCCATACCTCAGGAGCCTCTTGTCAACAAAGGCAGACATTGATGCGGAGATTCAACACCGCCTCCAGTGCGCCAGTGCAGAGCTAACAACTCTGAGTGAAGAAGTTTCTCCTCATCTCAGTCCTAAATGGCTTACCCCTTATTCTTACACTGTGACCCCTGGTTCTGGACTCCCCCAACATCGGCAACATTCTTCCTGCATCTAACCTGTCTACTCCCGTCAAAATTTTATATGTTTCTATGAGATCCCCTCTCATTCTTCTAAACTCCAGTGAATACAGGCCCAGTTAATCCAGTCTCTTCTCATATGTCAGTCCTGCCATACCGGGAATCAGTCTGGTGAACCTTCGCTGCACTCCCTCAATAACAAGAACGTCCTTCCTCAGATTAGGAGACCAAAACCAACACAATATTCCAGGTGAGGCCTCACCAAGGCCCTGTACAGCTGCAGCAAGACCTCCCTGCTCCTATACTCAAATCCTCTAGCTATGAAGGCCATAGAAACATAGAAAATAGGTGCAGGAGTTGGCCATTTGGCCCTTCGAGCCTGCACCACCATTCAATAAGATCATGGCTGATCTTTCACTTCAGTATCTCTTTCCTACTTTCTCTCCATACCCCTTGATCCCTTTAGCCATAAGGGCCACATCTAACTCCCTCTTGAATATATCCAACGAACTGGCATCAACAACTCTCTGCAGTAGGGAATTCCACAGGTTAACAACTCTCTGAGTGAAGAAGTTTCTCCTCATCTCAGTCCTAAATGGCTTACCTCTTATCCTTAGACTGTGACCCCTGGTCCTGGACTTCCCCAACATTGGGAACATTCTTCCTACATCTAACCTGTCCCGTCCTGTCAGAATTGTATATGTTTCTATGAGATCCCCTCTCATCCTTCTAAACTCCAGTGAATACAGGCCCAGTTGATCCAATCTCTCCTCATATGTCAGACCGGCCATCCCAGGAATCAGTCTGGTGAACCTTCGCTGCACTCCTTCAATAGCAAGAATGTCCTTCCTCAGACTAGGAGACCAAAACTGAACACAATATTCCAGGTGAGGTCTCACCAAGGCCCTGTACAACTGCAGTAAGACCTCCTTGCTCCTATACTCAAAACCGCTTGCTATGAAGGCCAACATACCATTTGCCGCCTTCACCGCCTGCTGTACCTGCATGCCAAATTTCAATGACTGATGTACCATAACACCCAGGTCTCATTGCACCTCCCCTTTTCCTAATCTGCCGCAATTCAGATAATATTCTGCCTTCGTGTTGTTGCCCCCAAAGTGGATAACCTCACATTTATCCACATTATACTGCATCTGCCATGTATTTGCCCACTCGCCTAACCT
Organism: Pristiophorus japonicus; assembly: GCF_044704955.1. Lineage (NCBI taxonomy): Eukaryota > Metazoa > Chordata > Chondrichthyes > Pristiophoridae > Pristiophorus > Pristiophorus japonicus. Next base: position 56,645,130 of record NC_091990.1, read on the forward strand.
GTCCAAATCACCCTGCAGCCTCTTAGCATCCTCCTCGCAGCTCACAACACCACCCAGTTTAGTGTCATCTGCAAACTTGAAGATATTACACTCCATTCCTTCATCGAAATCATGAATGTATATTGTAAATAGCTGGGGTCCCAGCACTGAGCCCTGCGGCACCCCACTAGTCACTGTCTGCCATTCTGAAAAGGACCCATTTATCCCGACTCACTGCTTCCTGTCTGCCAACCAGTTCTCTATCCACGTTAATATATTATCCCCAATACCATGTGCTTTAATTTTGCACATATATCTCTTGTGTGGGGCCTTGTCAAAGGCCTTTTGAAAGTCCAAATACATCACATCCACTGGTTCTCCCTTGTCTACTCTACTAGTTACATCCTCAAAAAATTCCAGAAGATTTGTCAAGCATGATTTTTCTTTCAAAAATCCATGTTGACTTGGACCGATCCTGTCACTGCTTTCCAAATGCGCTGTTATTTCATCTTTAATAATTGATTCCAACATTTTCCCCACTACTGATGTCAGGCTAACCGGTCTATAATTACCCGTTTTCTCTCTCCCTCTTTTTTTAAAAAGTGGTATTACATTAGCTACCCTCCAGTCTATAGAAACTGATACAGAGTCTATAGACTGTTGGAAAATGGTCACCAATGCATCCACTATTTCTAGGGCCACTTCCATTAGTACATTGGGATGCAGCCTATCAGGCCCTGGCGATTTATTGGCCTTCAATCCCATCAATTTCCCTAACACAATTTCCCACCTAATAAAGATTTCCTTCAGTTCCTCCTTCTCACTAAACCCTCGGTCCCCTAGTACCTCCGGAAGGTTATTTGTGTCTTCCTTCGTGAAGACAGAATCAAAGTATTTGTTCAACTGGTCTGCCATTTCTTTGTTCCCCATTATAAATTCACCTGAATCTGACTGCAAGGGACCCACGTTTGTCTTTACTAATCTTTTTCTCTTCACATATTTATAGAAGCTTTTGCAGTCAATTTTTACGTTCCCGGCAAGTTTCCTCTCATACTCTATTTTCCCCTCCTAATTAAACACTTTGTCCTCCTCTGCTGAATTCTAAATTTCTCCCAGTACTCAGGTTTGCTGCTTTTTCTGGCCAATTTACATGCCTCTTCCTTGGATTTAACACTATCCTTAGTTTCCCTTGTTAGCCACGGTTGAGCCACCTTCCCCGACAGAGATGTACAATTGTTGAAATTCATCCATGTGATCTTTAAATGTTTGCCATTGCTTATCCACTGTCAACCCTCTAAGTATCACTTGCCAGTCTATTCTAGCCAATTCACGTCTCATACCATCGAAGTTACCTTTCCTTAAGTTCAGGACCCTAATCAGACTCGGGTGAATTTATAATGGGGAACAAAGAAATGGCAGACCAATTGAACAAGTACTTTGGTTCTGTCTTCACAAAGGAAGACACAAATAACCTTCCCGATGTACTAGGGTTCCAAAGGTCTAGTGGGAAGGAGGAACTGAAGGATATCCTTATTAGGCGGGAAATTGTGTTGGGGAAATTGACAGGATTGAAGGCCAATAAATCCCCAGGGCCTGATAGTCTACATCCCAGAATACTTAAGGAAGTGGCCCTAGAAATAGTGGATGCATTGGTGATAATTTTTCAACAGTCTATCGACTCTGGATCAGTTCCTATGGACTGGAGGGTTGCTAATGTAACACCACTTTTTGAAAAAGGAGGGAGAGAGAAAACGGGTAATTATAGACCAGTTAGCCTGACATCAGTAGTGGGGAAAATGTTGGAATCAATCATTAAGGATGAAATAGCAGCACATTTGGAAAGTAGTGATAGAATTGGTGCAAGTCAGCATGGTTTTATGAAGGGGAAATCATGCTTGACAAATCTTCTGGAATTGTTTGATGGTGTAACTGGTAGAGTGGACAGGAGAACCAGTGGATGTGATGTATTTGGACTTTCAAAAGGCTTTTGACAAGGTCCCGCATAAGAGATTGGTGTGCAAAGTCAAAGCGCATGGTATTATGGGTAATGTACTAATGTGAATAGAGAACTGGTTGGCAGACAGGAAGCAGAGAGTCAGGATTGACGGGTCCTTTTCAGAATGGCAGACAGTGATTAGTGGGGTGCCGCAGGGCTCAGTGCTGGGACCCCAGCTCTTTACAATATATATTAATGATTTGGATGATGGAATTGAGTGCAATATCTCCAAGTTTGCAGATGACACTAAACTGGGTTGCGATGTGAGCTGTGAGGAGGACGCTAAGAGGCTGCATGGTGATTTGGACAGGTTAGGCGAGTGGGCAAATACATGGCAGATGCAGTATAATGTGGATAAATGTGAGGTTATCCACTTTGGGGGCAACAACACGAAGGCAGAATATTATCTGAATGGCGGCAGATTAGGAAAAGGGGAGGTGCAACGAGACCTGGGTGTCATGATTCATCAGTCATTGAAGGTTGGCATGCAGGTACAGCAGGCGGTGAAGAAGGCAAATGGTATGTTGGCCTTCATAGCTAGGAGATTTGAGTATAGGAGCAGGGAAGTCTTGCTGCAGTTGTACAGGACCTTGGTGAGGTCCCACCTGGAATATTGTATTCAGTTTTGGTGTCCTAATATGAGGAAGGACGTTCTTGCTATTGAGGGAGTGCAGCGAAGGTTCACCAGACTGATTCCTGGGATAGCAGGACTGACATATGAGGAGAGACTGGATCGACTGGGCCTGTATTCACTGGAGTTTAGAAGGATGAGAGGGGATCTCATAGAAGCATATAAAATTCTGACTGGACGGGACAAGGAAGAATGTTCCCGATGTTGGGGAAGTCCAGGAACAGGGGACATAGTCTTAGGATAAGGGGTAAGCCATTTAGGACTGAGATGTGGAGAAACTTCTTCACTCAGAGAGTTGTTAACCTATGGAATTCCCTACCGCAGAGAGTTGTTGATGCCATTCATTGGATATATTCAAGAGGGAGTTAGATATGGCCCTTGCGGCTAAAGGGATCAAGGGATATGGAGAGAAATCAGGAAAGGGGTACTGAAGGAATGATCAGCCATGATCTTATTGAATGGTGGTGCAGGCTCGAAGGGTCGGATGGCCTATTCCTGCACCTATTTTCTATGTTTCTATATTTCTATGTTTCGATGTCTCTGAATTAACTGTGTCACTCTCCTTAATAAGGAATTCTACCATGTTATGATCACTCTTCCCCAAGGGGCCTCACACAACAAGATTGCTAATTAGTCCTTTCTCATTACACATCACCCAGTCTAGGCTGGCCAGCCCTCTAGTTGGTTCCTCAACATATTGGTCCAGAAGACCATCTCTAATACACTCAAGTAAATCTTCCTCCATCATATTGCTACCAGTTTGGTTAGCCCAATCTATATGTCGATTAAAGTCGCCCATGATAACTGCTGTACCTTTATTGCACGCATCCCTAATTTCTTGTTTGATGCTGTCCACAACCTCACTACTACTGTTTGGTGGTCTGTACACACCTCCCTAATGTTTTCTGCCCTTTGGTATTCCATTTGTCGTCTTCATCACCTGCTGCACCTGCATGCCAACCTTCAATGACTGATGGACCAGCGGAAGGCGTGTGCGGCAAACCAGTCCCACCCACTCCTTCCCTCAATGACTGTCTGTCCCACCTGTGACAGAGTCTGTGGCTCCCATATTGGACTGTTCAGCCACCAAAGAACTCACTTCAGGATTGGAAGCAATTGTTCCTCGATTCCGGGGGACTGTATGATGTTGATAACGGTAGTGTAGTGGTTCTGTTACTGGACTAATACCCTCGAGGTCTGAACTAACAATCCAGAACATGGAAGTTTGAATCCAACCATGGAAGTTTGAAAATTCAAATTCATTTTTATTTATATATATATTATTTTTATCTATCTATCTATCTATCTATCTATCTATCTATCTATCTATCTATCTATCTATCTAGATATCTATCTATCTATCTAGATATCTATCTATCTATCTAGATATCTATCTATCTAGATATCAGTAAAGCTGTCGGATTACTGCAGAAACCCAATTGGTTCACTGATGTCCCTTAGGGAAGGAAACCTGCCTTTTTAAAAATGTCATTCTCTGGCTGTGGGCATTGCTGGCGAGACCTGCATTTATTGCTTGTCCCTAAGTCGCCCTTGAGAAGGTGGTGGTGAGCCGCTGTCTTGAACCGCCTCAGTCGGTGTGGTGAAAGGACTCCCACAGTGCTCTTGGGTCGGGAGTTGCAAAATCTTGTCCCAGCGACAATGAAGGGACGGCGATATATGTCCCAAGTCAAGGTGGTGTATGGCTTGGAGGAGAACTTGGATATATGTGTCGGGCCTCTATGTGACTCCCATCCCACATCAATGTGGTTGACTTTTAACTGACCTCTGAAGTGGCTGAGCCAGCCCCTCTGTGGTATCGAACCACTACAGAGAAGTCCCACCACCACCACCAAGGGGCGACTAGAAATGTGCAATAAGTGCTGGCCTTCCTAGCAACGCCCAAGAACAATCTTTTTTTAAACTCAGTGCATGTACAAAGGCCTTGTGGGCGAGAGTTGGCAGCACAATTCTATAAATATAAGTTGTTATTGTAACTTAGCATTCACGTGGGACTGGCTTTCAGAGAGGCGATAGAGATGGTTGTGAGATGGAGACGTCACTCTGGTTCAGTGAGCCCTGGGCGGGTGTAGGTTGGGGGGCCGGAGTGAAAGGGGCTCCATTCTGGACCCAGCTGTGTTACATCTGATCTGGGAATGAGCAGTACTGCTACTCAGACCATTAGCTAGAAGCACAAAAATTGGCCTGAAATTCAGCAAGGGGTTTTACCAGTCTCCTGCCGTAACTCCAACGCTTGCTTGGGAGTTCCACCAGAGTTCTGATGGGAGACTGACAGCCCATGCAAACTGCAATGTAATACAGCTCAGAATTCACTTGTCCCCCGATGGGAGGTTGCCAGTGAAGATCAAGCCTAACTTTGTGCATTGCTTCCTTCCTGCAGTGAACCCAGAAAAGGCTGCCTTGTACTTCATCACGGGGGTGTGCTTTGGCCTCATCCTGACGCTCTGCCTGCTGGTCATCCGAATATCCTGCCACGCTCGCACCAAAGCCCCCGCTCCCGCCAAACGGAAGGTGGAAGAAGGCAGCGAGGAGGAGGACGAGGACGAGGACGAGGACGAGGAGGTGGACAGCGGGGTGCCCACCACCACGGACCTGACCCTGGCCAACCACACCCAGGCCCACACCAGCTCCAGCGTGAACGTCTTCACATCGGCCGAGGAGCTGGAGCGCGCCCAGCTGCTGGAGGAGCGGGAGCGCATCATCCGTGAGATCTGGCGGAGCGGGCAGCCGGACATTCTGGGCAGTGGGTGCCACCAGTTCGAAATGGAGATGTTGCCCAACGGAGGTCAGCGGGAACATCGTACCTGGAGCCCGAACTCCGAGGGCAAGTATTAAGGAGGGGGGGGGGAAGATGATTATTAGCGTTTTTTTTTTAAAACAAACTTTTTTTAATTAGCTGTGGACATATGAAAACACTTAACCAAAGATGAGTAGATAAGAAGTTGCACCAGGTGTATGGAATTACCTAAATCAAAAAGCACAAAAAAACCAAAATGGAACCAAGGCATTGCAAGAGAGCTCCTCGTTGGGAACAGATTCGTGCGTCCAGCTGAGCTGTGTTGGAAACCGCTCTTTGTGTTCCGTTATTGTGTTAAAATCACCGCCAGCTGGTGTTGTATGAGGGCCAGACAACTGAGAATCATTCCACTGAGGGAGAGATGGGGAAGAAGCAATGCATTCACCAAGGGAAACCCAATCTGTTTGGAAGCTGTCCCTTCAGACATTGGATAATCCAAACTTTTTTCAGAGCGGAAATGATCCAATTACTAACTGGGGCCCCTCAATCCCGTTGGGTTTATTTGTCGCTAGGAGCAGTCATAAATTGTTGCTCGCCTTCCTTGAACCTCTCCAATCCCATCTAGACTGAGACCAAATCAAACTACTTGTATCCAATATTTTTGTATATTCAAAAACATTATTTTCTGATGAGCTCTTGACAGCTGGATAATTTAGAACACGTAGCTAGTGCAATAGTCTGGATCTGTTTCCAGAGCCTCATTGTATATGGTGCTTGGACTCTTTAAGAAATGTACTTGTGGAAAATGGTACTGGCTTGTTAGCTTTACCCACAGTGGGACCAATGTGTTACATGTTGCTTACCTGTATAGTCCAATGCGTTACATGGTGACTTATCTATGTGTGTCTTGCCTGTATGGTCAGTACTTTATATGTGACTTAACTATATGGACCAATGTGTTACATGTGACATACCTGTATGGACCAGTGACATACCTGTATGGACCAATGTGTTACATGTATCTTACCTGCAAGGATGACATTGCTCCATGTGACTATTAGAAGTGCCTTATTATTGGTGTTTTAGTAACACACAGACCTATAATTCCAAAAATGCTTCACTTGACCCCTTGCTTTTCTAGGTCAATGGTATAACAAAATTGGAAAATGGACCAAATTCACATTCCTCCCTTTACAATGAGCCTTTGCCAGTTGTGCGTGATCGAGAATGCTGCAGGACCGGGGGCCCAAGTCCTACCCCCAGACTCGGCTGATCTCACTTGGGGGCAGCACCACAGCTGGCCTCAGAGTTAGGCTAGGGAAAACCAACCAATACCTCCACTCACGCTAGCCATCCAGTGGACTCGTGTTTGGATTGTTGCGAAGGATAGCTGCTGCCCGCACTAGAGATAAGCATGTGAGGATACTTGAGTAGGGCAATGAAGGGCTGCCCTCACCCATTGACCACACCTTAGCTTACGTCACTATCTGCAAGTAAAGTTCTAAGAAAATAGCTATAGCCATCATATAATCTTCGAAAGTACCTCCCAAACCCGCGACCTCTACCGCCTAGAAGGACAAGGGCAGCAGTTGCATGGGAACACCACCACCTCCAAGTTCCCCCCCAAGTCACACACCATATCGCCTTTCCTTCATCGTCGCTGGGTCAAAATCCTGGAATTCCCTCCCTGACAGCACTGTGGGAGTACCTTCACCACACGGACTGCAGCGGTTCAAGAAGGCGGCTCACCACCACCTGCCCAAGGGCTGTTAGGGATGGGCACTAAATGCTGGCCTTGCCAGCGACGCCCACATCCTGTGAACGAATAAAAAACAATCACCGAAGCACACGAGCAGCCATTTTGTGAGTCCTTCACCAAACCCAATGATACTACTTGTGAAACCATCTACTGATTACAGGTGTCTTGTGATCTGGGTGTGACAATTCATTTTCACCTCTGGAACTGGGCTCAAATCCAGCTTGGACTGAAAGTCTCCTCTATCTGTTGGCTGTAAGGGTTAAGGGTTCTACATGAGACTTGTCTTTATGATCAATGCACTACATGTGTCTTAACTGTGGTTGTACATGAGAAGTGTGAAGTGATGCATTTTGGTAGGGAAAAGTGAAGAGAGGCAATATAAACTAAATGGTACAATTTTAATGGAGATACAGGAACAGAGAGACCAAGGGGTGTATGTACCGAAATCTTTGACGGTGGAAGGATAAGTCGAGAATGCTGTTAAAAAAGCATACAGGATGCTTGGCTTTGTGAACAGAGCCATAGCCTACAAGTGCAAGGAAGTTATTCTAAACCTTTATAAAACACTGGTTAGGCATCGGCAGGAGTATTGTGTCCAATTCTGGGATGTCAAACCCTTAGCGAGGGCACAAAGGAGATTTATTAGAATGGTACTAGAGATAAGGGACTTCAGTTACGCGGATAGACGGGAGAAACTGGGATTGTTCTTCTTGGAGCAGAGAAGGTTAAGGGGAGATTTAAAAGAGGTTCTGGAGAGTTTTGATGGAGTAAATAAGGAGGGTCGGTAGCCAGAGGACACAGATTTAAGATAATTGGCAAAAGAACCAAAGACAATATGAAGAGAATCTTTTTTCCGCAGGGGCTTATGATCCGTAATGCACTGCCTGAAAGGGTGGTGGAAGCAGATTCAATAGTAAATTTTCAAAAGGGATTTGCAGGGCTATGGGGAAAGGGCAGGGGAGTGGGACTAATTGGATAGTCCTACCAAAGAGGTGACATGGGCACGATGGGCCGAATGGCCTCCTTCGGTGCAGCATCATTCTATGATTCTATGAAGTTAATTTTGAACAATCTCAATCCAGTCCACACAAAACTGTATTAATTTGGCACTAAATTGGCCATTGCACCGAGAAGTGACTCTCTGAGGTGGTAAAGTAGCACATTGGTGGGCAGCGTAGAGGGAGCTTTGTTCCATTTTGTACCTCACCTCCTTGACACTGTAGCTTCCAAAATGGAAACTGTCTAATTCCCCAGCATTGACCACTAGCCTTGATGGGCACAAAGTGTCTCTATCCCCAGTTATGTTCTCCTTGTACACACACATTAAAGCTCGTGGGTGACAATCAGGAACCTTCTGAGGAACAAGAAGATAAATGCGATTCCCTTAATATTTCAACAGCCCTCACCTGAGGGGCCCGTCAATGAGATGTCATGTTGAGTTGGTTGACTGACCACGAGTGTAATCCCCCTTTTTAATGTGACACTGGGACGTGGCCCTGGCTCAATGGTAGCAGAGTCTTACTTAGCGAAACAACCGACTGTGACGGACAGCAGATCAAAACCTTGGCACCCCTTGAAACAACATTTTCAATTTGTACTTTGAAATAGACTCACGTGCAAGATATCTCAATGGAAGTGGAGTGTCATTATGTCATCGTTTGACCAGGCATTTGATCAGAGGACAATACCTCTTTGAATTAGGAATTGTTCCAATTATGACTTAGATTGAAGTTGCACTGCTTCATATTAGTATGAAATTGGTCTGTCCATTACTTTGTCTAGGGTGTTAGACCATTGAATCCTGTTAATGACTGAAGGACTTTGCTAAAATAGAGGACAAATGATTTTCATAGGAACATGTCAATAAGTTTAGCCCTCTTGCTGCTCAGCACGATTTTTACTCGTGTCTCGGGTCAGAAAGGAAAATGATCCATGGATTCACAGGGTGTGGGCTCCAAGTTGCAATCGAATAACATTCTCATTTCAAATGTTACCATTGCTTCAGGTTATATTTTATTTTGCTTAATAAAAAATAATAGTTGAATGAGCACTCGTAATGACTCTGTGTATGCGTAGAGCTGTCGGATGTGGTCCTGAGCCAATCGGGTGGTGAGCTGGGCAGAATTCCCGGGTCAGCCTGAGAAGTTACAATTGATAGGGAGCCGGGAAATGGGCAAGGGTTTGGTTCAACTTCAGCGACACCTCCTGAAAACTGTACGTGCGAGGGCGACATTTCCTGCGACAAACAGCCTGCCGAAACTCCGAAACTCCGTCGGCTCCTGTCCAGATGTACAGATGGATAAAGTAATGGCGGCTGACTGGTGATCTGTGGAACTATACCCAGTAAGAAGAGAGGAGGAAGGGAAGTTGATGATAAAAAAAAAAAATGATGGCTTCTGTGTGAGAAACCATAAACAATTAGAAGTTTAGAAAATGTCATTAGGCCCAAGCAACCCTGTCCCATTTTGACAACAACCGCACCTACCTGCTTTCTTACTCCAGCCCTCAAACCCTTCTCTCCAAAAATGCCTCCAGTTGGGTCTTGAACTCATATGCTGCAATGGCCTCCTTATTTGAAAGGTCTATTACCCTTTCTGTAAACCACCTCCCCAGTCTTTTGATTTCTCATTTGTAACGTGTGTCCATTGCTTTTTTAACCCTTGGACACAGTGAATAATTTATTCATAATTTCAAAAAATAAATCACAATTTTCCCAAACAGCCCAATCTCCCAAACCTTTCACTTCTGTTTGGGACTGTACCCTCACAACAGCAATAATCTCCTTCCTATGGTTTAGTGACCATACTCCAGATGGAATGTGACCATCAACTTGCACAGCAACAGTACAATGTCGTTCGTACACAACCTTGCAGCTTCTGATCTGGGCTTTCGTATCTCATCTGTGATGCTAAAGTAGTCAAACTCCACCTGCAGAAAAATCAGTGGACACAGATTTAAGATAATTGGCAAAAGAAGCAGAGGAGAGATGAAGGGTTGAATTTTGCATGGTGTTAGCAGGAGAGGTCGGTGGCAGGTCGGGTGGGGAAAGTTGTTTTTTTGACGGTGGGTCGGGAACCCGCTGTCAACTCGCTCCCACACGCCTTTCCCCCAGGCGCATCTGTCATCGCAGAGCCGACATGACCTGCAGCTGCGGGCGAGCCAATTGAAATCATTATCCGGTACTTTAAAGGTATTTAAAAGCCTTTTTACTTCTATTTTTAAAATTTCCCTGCAAGGCCATGGGATTCACACAGCTCGGGAACCACGTCTGTTGATCTAAGGCGTGAGTTCCGTGGCCATTGCTCCAGCTGATTACTTGACAGCATTGATAACAAACCAAAATTAAAACATGTTGATTACATCAACTAACAGCTTGATGGAGATTCTGTTCTACTTGAAAAGCTACTGGTAAAATTAATTTTTTCACTGGCCATTCTTGGCTGCTGCCTTCCAACTGAACAGCAATTGCAGTGAATTGATCTGCACTATAAAATTTACATATATCGATTTAAATTATTTTTTGTGTTGTTTCTGGTCAGGTTTCTCTCGCAGTTTGCTGTGATTGTTCAGTTACACATTAAATCAAGTCATCAACCATAACAATTTAATTCTCATCACTCATTCCACTGTTTCAATTTGCTTTCAGTCCCTGAATATGACTAATTTAATTTTTCAGCCTCAGACTTTAGGGCGAATTTCTCACTTGTCCATTGTTAACTTCAATGGAAGAGCTACAGAAATCCCAGAAACACATTGTATGCACCGCTTACACTGTTTGTCAGGAATTCCGCAGCTCTTCTGCTAAACTGGCACAAGATTGTAAATCCACCCCTTTACAATTACATTTAAAATCTGCTTATCTTTATGTATTACATATATAGACACATCTTTTATTTCTACCAGTTACTGATACAAATGGCTATAGATTTGTGATTAAAGCACCAATAACTTCACAATTAATGTACTTTTAAAATTGCTATTGATTATATTTATAGATGGAGTCATATTACTTAATGATTTTATTTAAATATTTCTTTGACACTCATATATAACTTATTATGATTGTACAGTAAAGATTCAACATCCACAACGTTGGATTAAATTAAAAATTTCATGTGGCCAGGATCACTTTCAAGATCCCAGCTGAAAATGTGTCATGAATGATGTCACCAGACTCGTTCCATCTCATTGGACCAAGTAATGCACGGGCTGGGCTTAATAGGTCCCCTTACGGTAAGTTCATTTTGTACAGCGGGATGGAGCCAGCAGCAGGGTCACGACCCGCTACAGACACTGGCCGCACCGGACCCGCCAAGGTAAGGAAAATTCCGTCCGGAGATTTTTATTTACGCAACAGTTTATTATGAACCGGAATGCATTGTCTGAAAGGAAGGTGGAAACAGATTCATTTGTGACTTTGAGAAGAATTGCATATGTACTTGAAAATGAAATTTTTGCAGGGCTATGGAGAAAGAGCAGGGGAGGGAAAAGAAGTCAAGACAATCTTCCCTTGCTATATTGGGGGTTAGATTGAGTAAAAACCCAGATTGTGCCTGGACTAAAATTGAAGACAGTCCAAATGCAGGAACAATTCCACACAACACACACAGACTCACACACACACATACACACACACACAGCCAGAGAGACACGCGCACGCACACACAGTGGGAACATTCCTCTGTGTGTCAATTCAGATTCAAAAGGCTACATCCACATCATAAAGCTAGAACTATCCATAAACTCTGAGGCATTCACTTTTAAATCGGAGACGGGATTTGTGCCAAATGCCGCCTCATGCCATTGGAAAAGAAAATGCTTTATACCATTAACACTTGCCGTGCTGGCTACCACAATTGTGAGAGTTTGCAATTGTCGGATTTGACAACATGCTTGCATTACCAGTCACAGCTCCATATCTGGAGACCCTGGAGTGCAATGTCTCTCAGCCCACCAATACCCAACTCCCAGAGATTTGATACCGATGTCAGTCTCGTGTCCCAGGCTGCTTCACCTCAAGGGGAATGGTAGCATAGTGGTTGTGTTACAGGCGTAGTAACCCAGAGGCCTGGACTAATGATCCAGAGACACGAGTTCAAATCCCACCATGGCAGCTGGGGAATTTAAATTCAGTTAATTAAATAAATTTGGAATTAAAAAGCTACTCTCAGTAATGGTGACCATGTAACTACCGGATTGTCATAAAAACCCATCCGGTTCACTGATGCCCTTTAGGGAAAGAAACCTGCCATCCTTACCTGGTTTGGCCCACATATCACTCCAGAGCCACATATGTGGTTGACTCTTAACTGCCCTCTGAAATGGACCAGTGAGCCAATCAATTAGGGATGGGCAATAAATGCTGGCCCTGCCAGCGATGCCCACATCCTGTGAATGAATTAAAAAAAACCCTCACTGGTACTTCACATCTCAGCCATTTATTTTTTGAGGGGGGGGGGGGGGGAATTCAGGCTTTTAAATTAAATTTTTTTTATTAGCCAGTTTCGCCCTCTCTTTCCCCCCTCCCCCCCCCAAAAAAAATGCCTTGCCCTTACTGAAGTCCAGTTCCAGCACTTCACTCTAGACCGTCACTGTTGGCAGATTTCTCACATGCAGGGACCAGCCCAGCGCCATTCTATCCTCACCCGATGTCTGCACTCACCAGCCCGAATCACTGGGTAGTGATCATTTCACTCTTTATTACAAGGTTGTGGGTTCACATTCCATTCCAGAAAATTGAGCACAAAATCCAGACTGACATTCCAGTGCATGCTGAGGGAGAGCTGCACTGTCCGAGGTGCCATCTTTTGGATGAGACATTAAACTGAGACCCTGTCTGCCCTCTCAGGTGAACATAAGCGATACTATCTCCGGTGACCTGGCCAATATTTATCCCTCAACCAACATCACTGACAACAGATTATCGGGTCATCTTAGGCAATCCCTCGGAATCGAGGAAGACTTGCTTCCACTCTTAACATGAGTTCTTAGGTGGCTGAACAGTCCAATATGAGAACCACAGTCTCTGTCACAGGTGGGACAGACAGTGGTTGAGGGAAAGGGTGGGTGGGGAATCTGGTTTTCCGCACGGTCCTTCCGCTGCCTGCGCTTGATTTCTGTACACTCTCGGCGATGAGACTCGAGGAGCTCAGCGCCCTCCCAGATGCACCTCCTCCACTTAGGGCGGTCTCTGGCCAGGGACTCCCAGGTGTCGGTGAGGATGTTGCACTTTATCAGGGGGGCTTTGAGGGTGTCCTTGTAACATTTTCTCTGCCCACCTTTGGCTTGTTTATCGTGAAGGAGTTCCGAGAAGATTATCATGTTGAGGTCATTATCACTTTCTGTTTGTGGGGCCTTGCTGCATGCAAATTCGCTACCGTGTTTCCGACACCACTATACTTCAAAAGTATTTCAGTCCTGAGGTCATGAAAGGCTCTGTATGAATCCACGTTCTTGGGCTTTTCTATCTTTCCAGCAGGAATCACTGAATAGCGATTGTCTCCCTTGTCTGTATCAAGGGTGCTGAGGCCAACCGTTGATAGTCCAACTGCTGTCCCCCATTCCCTGCCCTCTCCTGGGATAGGCTCAGTGCTGGGAATGACCCTGGGAGGTGTTGTGCTCTATGGTTCTCCCTGGTATCACTTTTCCCCACTCAGCATCAGAGGAAACCAAAACCTTGATATTTCTAATAATAGAATGGGCAGCTTTTTATTTCACTCTTTCTCGGGATGTGGGCATCGCTGGCAAGGCCGATCTGTCCCAAGTTGCCTGGAGAATATGGTGATACAACTGTGTGGCTAGCCAGGGCAGGTAAGAGCAAAGCTTACTGTTGTGGGACTGAAGTCACATAGAGGCCCAGCAGGTGAAAGGACATTAGTGAACCAGTTGGGTTAGTACGACTGGTTCAGTAATGACTGACAGATTCATGGTCACTCTTACTGCAATTGGCTTTTCATAGAATCGTAGAATCTTACAGCACAGAAGGAGGCCATTTGGCCCATCGTGCCTGTGTTGGCTCTTTGAAAGAGCTATCCAATTAGTCCCACTCCCACACTCATTTCCCATAGCCCTGCAAATTTTTCCAATTGAAGTATATATCCAGTTCCCTTTTTATTTCAAGATTTTTTTTAACTGAATTCAAATCCTTTAGTTGCCATGGTTGGATTCGAACTCACAATCTCTGGATTACTAGACCCATAACGTGACGATTACTCTACCTTTAGAAAGTTCTGATGTTGTGGAGATCAGTGACCCAAACAGCAGGTAAGTGACAGTCTACACCCTGAGTCAGGAGTGTTGCGATCACTCAGCATCACTGAAGTTGCCTTCTCACAATGATGTGCCTGATAGTGGGCCAACTGGGCCTCAATAACAACAGGCCATCTGGGCTGCTTTACCTCACAAACTCCCCCCAAAAACCTCCCACATCAACACCAAATCTCCATTGGCCCTCACCTTGGCCTGATTGGGAGCGTCTTCCCTCTGGGCCAGGTAGCTATGTCTACAGTACCCATCTCAGCACTTCAAGTTAATTCAAATAATGACAGGAATAGATCAGTCGGTCTATTGAGCCTTCTGTGGCCACCACCTAACCCCACCTCACTCCTGCCATAGCCACGCCATCTGCAGGACTAGCCTGAAACAAACAGAAACAAAGCCTCTGGACAATTTACAAACATACGAAAATGGCGGTCAGGAAAAGACCAACTGGTCCTTCGAGCCTGACCCACACTCATGATGCCTGGAGCATCGAGACTAGATGCTTTCTACCCCCTCCCCACAGCCATGTAATCTTTTGGTATCTCCAGAGATACAAGTGCCAGAATAGAGTCATACAGCACAGAAGGAAACCATTCAGCCCATCATGCCTCTACTGGCTCTTTAGAAGAGCTATAACAATTAGTCCCACTTTTCCCTGCTCTTTCCTCATCATCATAGGCGGTCCCTCGAACGAGGATGATTTGCTTCCACATGAGTTCACAGATGTTTAAATGAAGGACCCGGTGTTCCAGTCCTAAACTCCAATTGAGGGGGGTGGAAGATGCCTGTGCGTGGATTTTTTAACGTGGTGACCGTTGCACACCAGCCACCACACGGGCTTGACAGAGCTAGGCCTTTATCCAGTGGCAAGGGTTAACCAGGACGACTGGAGACCTGCTCTGCTGCACGGACCCCCTCCAAATGTTTCCTTTTCCAAATGCCCTGGAAAGTTACTATTGAATCTGCATCCAGTACCCTTTCAGGCAGTGCATTCCATATCGTAACAATATGCTGCAAGTTTCTTGTTCAATTTGTGATTCTCTCAGTAAGAATTCCCGAGGCTGAACTTTGATCAGCATTCCCCAGAAACTATGTTTGGGACAGGCCGACCTCAGAACCAGTGCTCACATTCCAGTGTGGTTGATCATAATCTCGCCACCTACCATTTAAAGAGCTGGTGTTACTTCATCGGAAGAGCCTCCTTGCAGGATCAGTTCCTGAAATACATCACTCCAAAGGCCCAGGTCCAACAGTGCCTCCATATTCCTGTGGTCTGGTTGAGGTTAAGCAGGAAGCGTTAACAGTGACAGTAAGAGTGTCTGTGGCAGGGAGTTTATGTACTGCATTGTGTAACGATGTATATCATACAGCTGCATTTACCGAGCTGCTAGCCTGGATTTTCCAATCAGCCATAAGCCCACGCAGTTTGTTATATATGAAAACTTGTATTTGCTCTGTACAGCCACAGAGGGCTCATTCCCCTAGAGTCCCAAGCGATCCCATAATCCCTTGGGAGCACAAGTATTTAAGGAGGCCTCACAGGTTGGAGAGGCACTCTGGAAACCTGCAATAAAAGACTAAGGTAACACTTTACTTTGAGCTCACAGTGTTCAGTCTGACTCTTTCTCCATACATAACAACTGGCGACGAGATACAGATAGCGAACCCAAAGATGCAGAGAACAGTGGGCATCTTGGAGAAATTCTCGGGGGGAGATGATTGGAAAACTTTTGTGGAGCGACTCAACCAATACTTCGTGGCCAATGAGCTAGATGGGGAAGAGAATGCTGCCAAACGAAGGGCGACCCTCCTCACCGTCTGTGGGGCACCAACTTATGGCCTCATGAAGAATCTGCTCACTCCAATGAAAGCCATGGAGAAATCATACGATAATTTGTGCACACTGGTCCAAGAGCATTTGAACCCGAAGGAAAGCGTTCTGATGGCGAGGTACCAGTTCTACACCTACAAAAGCGTTCTGAAGGCGAGTTATGTCGCCGAGCTAAGACCCCTTGCAGGACATTGCAAATTTGAAGGACATAGAAACATAGAAAATAGGTGCAGGAGTAGGCCATTCGGCCCTACGAGCCTGCACCACCATTCAATAAGATCGTGGCTGATCATTCACCTCAGTACCCCTTTCCTGATTTCTCTCCATATCCCTTGATCCCTTTCGTCGCAAGGGCCATATCTAACTCCCCCTTGAACTGGCATCAACAATTCTCTGCGGCAGGAAATTCCACAGGTTATCAACTCTCTGAGTGAAGAAGTTTCTCCTCATCTCAACCCTTATCCTGAGACTATGTCCCCCTGGTTCTGGACTTCCCCAACATCGGGAACATTCTTCCTGCAACTAGCCTGTCCAGTCCCGACAGAATTTTATATGTTTCTATGAGATCCTCTCTCATCCTTCTAAACTCCAGTGAATACAGGCCCAGTCGATCCAGTCTCTCCTCATATGTTAGTCCTGTCATGCCGGGAATCAGTCTGGTGAACCTTCGCTGCACTCCCTCAATAGCAAGAACGTCCTTCCTCAGATTAGCAGACCAAAACTGAACACAATATTCCAGGTGAGGCCTCACCAAGGCCCTGTACAACCTCCCTGCTACGACCTCCCTGCTCCTATACTCAAATCCCCTAGCTATGAAGGCCAACATACCATTTGCCTTCTTCACTGCCTGCTGAACCTGCATGCCAACTTTCAATGTCTGATGTATCATGACACCCAGGTCTCGTTGCACCTCCCCTTTTCCTAATCTGCCGCCATTCAGATAATATTCTGCCTTTGTGTTTTTACCACCAAAGTGGATAACCTCACATTATCCACATTATACCGCATCTGCCACGCATTTGCCCACTCACCTAACCTGTCCAAATCACCCTGCAGCCTTTTAGCATCCTCCTCACAGCTCACACTGCCACTCAACTTAGTGTCATCTGCAAACTTGGAGATATTACACTCACTTCCCTCATCCAAATCATTAATGTGTATTGTAAATAGCTGGGGTCCCAGCACTGAGCCCTGCAGTACCCCACTAGTCACTGTCTGCCATTCTGAAAAGGACCCGTTTATTCGACTCTCTGCTTCCTGTCTGCCAACTAGTTCTCTATCCACGTCAGTACATTACCCCCAATACCATGTGCTTTAATTTTGCACACCAATCTCTTGTGTGGGACCTTGTCAAAAGCCTTTTGAAAGTCCAAATACACCACATCCACTGGTTCTACCTTGTCCACTCTACCAATTACATGCTCAAAAAGTTCTAGAAGGTTTGTCAAGCAGCATTTCCCTTTCATAAATCCATGCTGACTTGGGCCGATCCCGTCACTGCTTTCCAAATGTGCTACTATTTCATCTTTAATAATTGATTCCAACATTTTTCCCACTACTGATGTCTGGCTAACCGGTCTATAATTACCCACTTTCTCTCTCCCTCCTTTCTTAAAAAGTGGTGTTACATTACCTATCCTCCAGTCCATAGGAACCGATCCAGAATTAATAGACTGTTGGAAAATGATCACCAATGCATCCACTATTTCTAGGGCTACTTCCTTAAGTACTCTGGGATGCAGACTAACAGGCCCTGGTGATTTATCGGCCTTCAATCCCATCAATTTCCCTAACACAATTTCCCGCCTAATAAGGATTTCCTTCAGTTCCTCCTTCTCACTAGACCCTCGGTCACTTAGTATTTCCGGAAGGTTATTTGTGTCGTCCTTTGTGAAGACAGAACCAAAGTATTTGTTTAACTGGTCCGCCATTTCTTTGTTCCCCCTTATAAATTCACCTGAATCCGACTGCAAGGGACCTACGTTTGTCTTCACAAATCTTTTTCTTTTCACATATCTGTAGAAGCTTTTGCAGTCAGTTTTTATGTTCCCAGCAAGCTTCCTCTCGTACTCTATTTCCCCCCTCCTAATTAAACCCTTTGTCCATCTCTGCTGTATTACAAAATTCTCCCAGTCCTCAGGTTTGCTGCTTTTTCTGGCCAATTTATCTTCCTTGGATTATCTTCCTTGGATTTAACACTATCCTTAATTTCCCTTGTTAGCCACAGTTGAGCCACCTTCCCCATTTTATTTTTACTCCAGCCAAGGATGTACAATTGTTGAAGTTCATCCATGTGATCTTTAAATGTTTGCCATTGCCTCTTCACCGTCAACCCTTTAATATCACTCGCCAGTCTATTCTAGCCAATTTACGTCTCATACCATCGAAGTTACCTTTCCTTAAGTTCAGGACCCTGAATTAATTGTGTCACTCTCCATCTTAATAAAGAATTTTACCATATTATGGTCACTCTTCCCCCAAGGGGCCTCGCACATCAAGATTGCTAATTAGTCCTTTCTCATTACACTTCACCCAGTCTAGGATGGCCAGCCCTCTAGTTGGTTCCTCGACATATTCGTCTAGAAAATCATCCCTAATACACTCCAGGAAATCCTCCTCCACCATATTGCTACCAGTTTGGTTAACCCAATCAATATGTAGATTAAAGTCGCCCATGATAACTGCTGTACCTTTTATTGCACGCATCCCTAATTTCTTGTTTGATGCTGTCCCCAACCTCACTACTACTGTTTGGTGGTCTGTACACAACTCCCACGAGCGTTTTCTGCCCTTTCGTATTCCGTAGCTCCACCCATACCGATTCCACATCATCCAGGCTAATGTCCTTTCTTACTATTGCATTAATTTCCTCTTTAACTAGTAATGCCACCCCACCTCCTTTTCCTTTCTGTCTATCCTTCCTAAATGTTGAATACCCCTGGACATTTGGAGCACATGCTCAGAGATTTTTTCGTACTTGGCATTGGCCACAAAACCATACTTCGCAAAATTTTGACTGTAGAGACCCCAACCTTGAGCAAGGCCATAGCGATAGCCCAGGCGTACATTGCCACCAGTGACAATACAAAGCAAATCTCTCAGCACACAAGTGCTGCTACAAGTAATGTGAACAAAGTGATGTTGTTTTCGAATCGTAGCGTACACGGCAGGTCACACATACCTGCAGCAGCACATCCGCAAATATCTCAGAGTCTACCATCAAGGGTGATGAATGCAAGGCCACTAACATCTTGTTGGCGCTCATCGTTTCCATTCATGCCGCTTCAAAAGGTACGTTTGCAAGGGCTGTGGAATAATGGGATACCTCCAACGAATGTACAGGCGAGCTGAGAACCCTGTTAAACCTGAAAACCACCATGTTGCAGAGGAGGACAGATCCTCAGAGGATCACGACAAACCAGAGCCTCCATCCGAGGAGGCAGAGGTACATGGGGTGCACACATTCACCACGAATTGTCCCCCGATAATGCTGAATGTTGAACTAACTGGACTCCCGGTGTCAATGGAGCTGGACACGGGCGCAAGCCAGTCCATCATGGGCAAAAAGACTTTCGAAAGATTGTGGTGCAACAAGACCTCAAATCCAGACTTAACTCCAGTTCGCACGAAACTAAGAACTTACACAAAAGAACTGATTCCTGTGATCGGCAGTGCTACCATAAAGGTCTCCTACGATAGAGCGGTGCACAAGCTACCACTCTAGGTGGTACTGGCCGATGGTCCCACGCTGCTCGGCAGGAGCTGGCTGGGAAAGATATGCTGGAACTGGGAAGACGTCCGAGCGCTATCGCCTGCTGATGACATTTCGTATGGCCAGGTCTTAAACAAATTTCCTTCGCTGTTCAAACCAGGCATCAGGAAATTCCAAGGAGCAAAAGTGCAGATCCACCTAATTCTGGGGGCATGACCCATCCTTGACAAGACGAGAGCAATACCGTACATGATGATAGAAAGGGTAGAGATGGAGCTAGACTGGCTGCAACGAGAGGGCATCATTTCACCGATTGAGTTCAATGAGTGGGCCAGTCCTTTCGTCCCAAGGGAGACAGCACCACCAGAATCTGTGGCGATTACAAAGTAACTATCAATCCTTTCTCCCTGCAGGACTAATACCCACTACCAAAGGCCGACGATCTCTTTGCAACGCTGGCGGGAGGAAAAACGTTCACGAAGCTGGATCTGACTTCAGTCTACATGATACAGGAACTGGAGGAATCATCGAAGGCCCTCACCTGCATCAACATGCACAAAGGTCTTTTTGTTTATAACAGATACCTGTTTGGAATCCGATCAGTGGTGACGATATTCCAGCAAACATGGAAAGCTTACTTATGTTGGTTCCCCACACTGTCTTCCAGGACGACATCTTGGTCACAGGTCAGAACACAGTCGAGCATCTGCAGAACTTGGAGGAGGCTCTTAGTCAACTCAAATTCGTGGAGCTCAGGTTAAAACGCTTGAAGTGCATTTTCCTGGTGCTTGAAGTGGAGTTCCTGGGAAGGAGGATTGCAGCGGACGGCATCAGGCCTACCAACCCGAAGACAGAGGAAATTGAGAATGCACCAAGGCCACAGAACATGACGGAGCTGCGGTTGTTTCTGGGACTCCTGAACTACTTTGGTAACTTTTTATCGGGTCTCAGCACACTGTTAGAACTACTGCATGTCTTACTACGAAAAGGGGACAAATGGGTTTGGGGCAAAAGCCAAGAAAATGCCTTTGTAAAAGCGAGAAAATTGTTATGCTCAAACAAATTGCTTGTGTTGTATGATCCATGTAAGCGTTTGATACTAGCATGTGATGCGTCATCATATATGGCGTCGGGTGTGTATTGCAACAAGCTAATGATTTTGGGAAACTGCAACCGGTTGCTTATGCATCCATGAGTCTGTCTAAGGCTGAGAGAGCCTACAGCATGATTGAGAAAGAAGCATTAGCATGTGTCTATGGGGTAAAGAAAATGCATCAATACCTGTTTGGGCTAAAATTCGAATTGGAAACTGACCATAAACCATTTATATACCTGATTTCTGAGAGTAAAGAGATAAATACCAACGTATCGGCCCGCATCCAGAGATGGGCGCATACAACTACGCCATCCGCCACAGACCAGGCACAGAAAACTGCAACGATGCTCTCAGTAGGCTGCCATTGCCCACCACAGGGGTGGAAATGGCGCAGCCCGCAGATCTAGGCATGGTTATGGAAGCATTTGAGAGTGAGCAATCACCCGTCACTGCCCGGCAGATCAAAACCTGGAAAAACCAGGACCCCTTATTATCTCTAGTCAAAAGCTGTGTGCTTCACGGGAGCTGGTCCAGTGTCCCAGTGGAAATGCAGGAAGAGATAAAGCGGCGCAAAGGTAAAATGTCTATACAAGCAGACTGTCTTCTGTGGGGCAATCGAGTAGTGGTCCCCAAGAAGGGCAGAGACACCTTCATCAGTGACCTCCACAATACCCACCCAGGCATCGTAATGATGAAAGCGAAAGCCAGATACCACGTGTGGTGGCCCGGTATCAATGCGGACTTAGAGTCCTGCGTTCACAGATGTAATACATGCTCGCAGTTAAGCAATGTACCCAGGGAGGCGCCGCTAAGTTTATGGTCTTGGCCCTCCAAACTGTGGTCTAGGGTACACGTCGACTATGCAGGCCCATTCTTGGGTAAAATGTTCCTTGTGGTTGTCGACGCGTATTCCAAGTGGATTGAATGTGAGATAATGTCAGCTAGCACGTCCGCTGCCACTACTGAAAGCCTGTGGGCCATGTTTGCCACTCACGGCTTACCCGATGTCCTGGTGAGTGACAATAGACCATGTTTTATCAGTGCTGAGTTCAAAGAATTCATGACCCGTAACGGGATCAAACATGTCACATCTGCCCCGTTTAAACCAGCGTTCAATGGTCAGGCAGAGAGAGCAGTGCAAACTATCAAGCAAGGCTTGAAGAGGATAACTGAAGGCTCACTGCAGACTCGCCCGAGTCCTGCTTAGCTACTGCACAAGACCCCATTCGCTCACTGGAATCCCACCTGCTGAACTGCTGAGGAAAAGAGCACTTAAGACAAGGCTCTCGTTAGTTCACCCTGATTTACATGAACAGGTAGAGAGCAGGCGGCTTCAACAAAGTGCACACCATGATAATGCAAATGTGTCACGTGAGCTTGAAATCAATGATCCTGTATTTGCATTGAATTATGGACAAGGTCCCAAGTGGCTTCCCAGCACCGTTGTGGCCAAAGAGGGGAGCAGGATGTTTCGGGTCAATCTTTCAAATGGACTCATTCACCGGAAACACTTGGACCAAATCAAACTCAGATTCAAGGGCTATCCTGAGCAATCCACCTTGGACCCTACCTTTTTTGATCCCCCAACATACACACCAGTGGCAACTGGCACCACGGTTGACCACGAAGCAGAACCCATCATCCACAGCAGCCCTGCAGGGCCCAACACACCAGGCAGCCCAGCAAGACCAGCTGCACAACAGCCCAGCGAGGGCCCAACAAATGATTCAACAACACCAGCTTTCACACCGAGACGATCAACCAGGGCAAGAAGGGCCCCCAGATCGACTCACATTGTAAATAGTTACACTACTGACTTTGAGGGGAGTGTTGTTATATATGTAAACTTTTATTTATTCTGTACAGCCACCAGAGGGCTCATCCCCTGGAATCCCAAGGAATCCCATAATCCCTTGGGAGCACAGGTATTTAAGATGGCTTCACAGGTTGGAGAGGTACTCTGGAGACCTGCAATAAAAGACTAAGGTCACACTTTACTTTGAGCTCAGTGTTCAGTGTGACTCTTTCTCCATTCATTACACAGATGTTGGCCAATGCATTTTCATTTCCACCCAACCGTGCTCGAATTACTGGGACCATCCTGCATTTAATATGGTGGTTGATATAGGCTGAACCTCCAGTGCAGTGCTGAGGGAGCGCTGCACTGTCAGAGGTGCCGTCTTTCGGGTGAGATATTAAACTGAGGCCTCGCCTACCCTCTCAGATGGATGTAAAAGATCCCACGGCACTATTTCGAAGAAGATTTCTCCTCGGTTTTCTGGATATTATTTATCCCTCAACCAACATCACTGATTGGCAATTCATTACTTTAAAGGCGTAAGTTCTAAATTATAATTTTAAAAATAGCACCAATCTTGGAGAAATTGATTCCTTTTTTAAAATGCCCATTCTTGGGGTGTGAGTGTCACTGGCAAGGCTGGCATATATTGTCCATCCCCTGTTGCCCCGAATAGGGGCGATAACGGAGTGGCTTTCTAGGCCACTTCAGAGTCAACCACGTTGGTGTAGGACTGGAGTCACGTATAGGTCAGACTGGGTAAGAACCGCAATTGATGGTTTTACCACAATCCAACAGTTTCATGCTCAGTTTTACTGATACCAGCTTTTCATTTCCAGATTTTTTTTAAACATGATTCAAATTTTCAATCTGGTACAGTGAGATTTGAACGTCAGCGCTCTGGGTTATTAGTCCAGTAACATAACCACTACATGCCCGAATCCACAACCCCGAGCTGGGGGTAGACCCTCAAACACCTCACGCAAGCGGCCGCTCTGCAGGAATGAGCCTCGGCAATGAGTGTTGGTAGGCTCTTCAACCGTGCGTCTGATTCTGTCCTGATCCAACGTCCACAGGCACGCACTGTCTCGCACGAGTGATTGGACAGCGATCCAGAGCGGGAACCAATGTTCCCCTTGATCTATTTTTGGGTGGGTAAGGGGCTGCACAGCCCATTCAAAATACACATTTTTCCCTATTTAAGAGCTGGTGAGCCAGCTGCACGGGAACTGTGGTGGGGTTAAGGGGAGATTTAATAGAGGTGTTCAAACCTTGATGGGTTTTGGTAGAATAAATGAAAAACTATTTCCCCTTTGGGTAGTCAACCCTCCAGGATTGCCCTGGAGTGTCCTGGAACTGAGGATTAATCTCCTGGACACTGCTGTGAGCAGCCCCGGAGAAAGATTGCGGGGCTGAAATTGTCCCTTCCCTTAAGGCCTGTCACTTTCCGACGGCCACACTGTGGAATGCAATGGCCGCCGACATTTCGTGTAATGGCTGCCATTATCAAACTTCCGCTCCTGCGGTATCCCGCCGGTGACCCACTGCCCCCTCCACCAACCCCCCCCCCACAGCTCCGCTGCTGCCGATCCGTGCTAAGTGCGTCATCAAAGTGCACACCGCCCGTGTTTTCCCCCCCCCAACGGCAAAATTTCGCCGAAAAAAAATCTTTCTCCCGCCGGGTGGTGCCAAAACCTGCTTTTTCCCGATGGTGCCGTGATCTTGGAGTCCTTCTGCACTGGCAGTGTGGCTCCCATTAAAGGGGAGGGCGCACTGCTGCTGCCGCCATGTTTTTCTTTGTTGGTCGACTGCCATGTCGAGCCGAAAGCTATGCCCCCCGGGTTCGGCCGGGCCGCTAACGGGTAGCCTCACATCCCCTCTTGGCTGCCAGGCCGCTGGCCCGGCCGAAACCCTCCCTGGTGGCCCAGTGGGCTGAAGTTTAAAAAGCGCGGAGGCTCTCCTCTTTAAGTGAAGAGGAGAGCCGTGGTGATGCGGTGCGGTGCCATGATGACGTCATCAGCGCTTCGCTGATGACTGGAAGTGGCAGACATGACACCCGCCCCCAACTTCCGCCCCTCTCGTGTGCTCACTGCCGAATATCCACCCCCATTATGAGCGACTTCCGGTCCCCTTGAAAAAAAAAGAGCGTAATTTCACTCAAGAGGCCACCTCTACCATTGCGGCGGTAAAACGAGGTGCGTGTGTGCACCCCATTTCTGGCAGGGGGACAATTTCGGCCCAATGTGTTTTCCTCATTTTCTTTGAACACTTCTGTTTATTACTTATAAAAATATTGGACTTTGGGAAAAAAGTCTGTTTGACGGGCGTGCCGAGCGACCAATCGCGAGAGTGTGGAGGCGGGGCAGTTGGAGGCAGGAGGTCACGTGATGAAACCTCGAGATTACATTTGGCTACCCAATTTCCAGTGGCAGGAGGGCCAGGAGAGCACATAGATTGAGGATCATTGGTAAAAGAACCAGAGGGAACGCAAAGAGAAATGTTTTTACACATCAACATAATTACGTGGGGAGATTAGGAGAGATTGGATAAATCCTTGAAAAGGAAAGGTTTGCAGAGCTATGGGGAAAGAGTGGGGGAGTGGGACTAATTGGATCGCTCTTTCAAAGTGCCGGCACGGGCACGATGGGCTGAATGACCTCCTTCCGTCCTGTGTGATTCTATGAATGAACACTCTGAGGTTGTGTGATTCAGTTACTCTCTCAAAGCTGAGCCATTACAGTGGGCCAGTACGTGTAAAAATCTGGCTATATTTAAGTAAACCCTACACACCAAGGGTGTAGGGCTTATCAATAGCATTAGCTTCTGCACAGTGACAGAGATAGAGCCAGGTAGGAGTCAGACATCAAACAAGAAAATTAATAGTAGGTACCAGGAAGTGAGAACTATCCACTGACAGACTTTCAACGTGAGTAGAGGGAAGCGGTTTGGGACGGGCCAGGTGTCATTCACACGGTTCACCACCTCAGCTTGTTTTGTTTCTGCCGTCGTGGTGACCTGCTCTTTGGGCCTGGGTGCTTTCACTTCTCAATAATAAAGAGATGTGGCATGATCCTGAGCCACAGGCAAACCTGGCCCAGCCCCGGCAACGGTGCGAGTGCCACGATCGGCTTCGGTGTCAGCAGCTTATGGAAGGAAGAAATAAATCAGTTCCCGTTCCTGATCGTTATCCAGCAGCCCCCGATGGATGGAGCCTCCCTGATAAAGTGCAACATCCCCACCGACTCCTGGGAGTCCCTGGCCAAAGACCGCCCGAGGTGGAGGAGATGCATCCGGGAGGGCGCTGAGCACCTCGAGTCGTGTTGCCGAGAGCATGCAGAAATCAAGCACAGGCAGCGGAAGGAGCGCGCGGCAAACCAGTCCCACCCACCCCTTCCTTCAACGACTGTCTGCCCCACCTGTGACAGGGACTGTGGTTCTCGTATTGGACTGTTCAGCCACCTAAGGACTTATCTTTAGAGTGGAAGCAAGTCTTCCTCGATTCCGAGGGACTGCCTATGCTGATGGTGGGATGGATGGTGATGCCCCCATGTTTGAACAGCCGGCCCACACCCACTGTCTAGGATCATGTATGACGAATGGTGACCTGAGTGAGATCCCCGAGCCGGAGTCGGGCAACTTTAGGAGAGTTGAAGAGAGGAAATTGAGGGGGCGTGGGGGGGTAAGGAAATGTTAGAAGGTTCTTAGTTTACTTGTGTTACATTCTGTGTTTCTGCTCAGATATTTACCTCATGCTCAAAGACCACCTCTGTTAGCACGCCCGTGGAGTGTACATCAAAATCCCTCAAATCTGATAACGTAGCAAGTCCAGGGTCCTTGAACACCTCGTACCCTTTAAAGGTTGATCAGGAACAAAGGAAATTCAAAATGAGCCTCTCAACACCAAATAAAGTTGCCAAACCAACCTGTACTTAAGGGCATAGAGGATGTCTACATAGTCGATCTAATAGGCATCAGACCAAGATCATTTGCTGCTAGACTGAAAGATCCTTTAGTCTTCATGGACCAGTGTATAAGAGAGCAAGCTGTTGATCAAATGGTTCTCAGGTGTCAGGTACTAGGTTGCACGGCTCAGTGGTTGCACCCCCTCCTCTGAGTCAGAAGGTTGTCCAGAGAGTTAGGCACAAAATCCAGACAAAGACTCCCAGGGCAGTACTGAGGGAATTCTGCACCCTCATTGGAGCTGCCTCTCCGATGAGAAGTTAAACCGAGCCTATCCTCTCGGGTGAACCTAAGAGCATAAGAAATAGGAGGAGGAGTAGGCCATTCGCCCTCTCGAGCCTGCTCCGCCATTCAGTAAGATCACGGCTGATCTTCAACCTCAACTCCACTTTCCTGCACTATCCCCATATCCCTTGATTCCCTTAATATCCAAGGGTGGAAGTAAAAGAGATCACAGCACCGTTCTGAAGAGGAGCAGAAGAGTTCATCTAATGCTCTAGCCAAACAACACCACCAAAAAGAACAATTAATTGTCCATTCATCACACGTGTTATTTGCGGCAGGTCGGGGCCATAAAAGGAGTGGCAAGCGGTGGCCATGGGCAGCGTGGCGGCGTACCACAGCAAGGTACAGCGCGAGCTGGTGCAGGAGGGCAACGGCAGCGAAGAGTGACGTCATCAAGGTCCAGGTCGGTGATTGGAGCGTGGGCAGATACAGCAGGAGCGGCGAGGTCGGGGCGAAGGAGCGGCGAGAGATTGTCGAGGGATGTGATCGGGGCCCAGGGGAGGCGTGAGTTCAGGGCCAGCGCCCAGGGCAGCACGGGCCAGCCCGCACTACGATATGTGCGCGCACTAGTCCCATGCAGCAGAGCTGGTCTCCAGTCGTCCTGGGTAATCCTTGTCACTGGACCAAGACCTAGCTCTGTCAAGCCCGTGTGGTGGCTGGTGTGCAATGGCCACCACACATTAAAAAAATCCACGCACAGGCATCTTGAGGATGTAGTTCCAGGTCCTTCTTTCGAAACACCTGTGAACTCATCCTTTTTTGGCGTGGAAGCAAGTCATCCTCGTTTCGAGGGACCGCCTATGATGACGATGATATTTGCTGTGAGCGAATTGACTGCTGCACTTGCCTACACAACGAGAATGACTACACAGCTTCCAGCGTTTTCCCTTCCCGTTTTAGATTTCCGGCATCCGCAGTATTTTGCTTTTTGTACTGTTGTACTGCACACGTGCGCAGACAGGAATTTTGGGATTCCCCAAAAGAGCACCTTACAGAGGGGGGTGCAGGTGTGAAAATAAAATCCCGGGGATCAGTGCTAGCACGTCAGGTCAGCCGAAACCTGCCCTTACTGGAACACCGACAAAATGCTGTGCTGGGTTCGAATACAGCTGGGACCGTTTGCCTTCAGTGATTCTTACTCAGTCCCAACTAGTTTGATCCCAATTTTTCAGCGTCAGCCAGAAATTCTGTACATGACATGTTTTTGAGACAACACAAGACAGAATATTTATTCTATTTATTGGGAGGAGGGAGGGAGGGAGCGTGGGGAATTTCTTGTTTGTGTAAAGCTATTTGATTTTTTTTTAAAAGCTGCGGTCAACTATTCTTGGAATGAAAAATTCCCAGCTTCCTCGTTCCTATAATTGGAAGCAGCCGAGTGGGAATCGGGTCTGCTCCCAGCCATATTCCGAGCATGTCGTTGCCCCTGACGACCCCGAGGTGGCTGCCCTCCAGCCTCGGTTCACGTCAGCAGCTCTGCCAGGATCCTCAGCGAAGAAACCTCTGAACCCCACATCCTATTTCACAGGGGCCCTGCTTCCTCCAGCTGTTTCAAACGTGGTTTTAAAATCCATCCACCACAATTACCTTCTTACAAGGGCTGTATATTGTGGCTTAGGCCTTTTTTTTTAAACTGTAGGAATTGCCAAAATGTTGCTGCTCAGGATTTTTTTAGTATTAGGGCTCTTCTCCCAACCAGTTTTCTCACAAGGGTAGAGATTTGCAGGTCTGTGGGGAAAGAGCAGGAGAATGGGAATAATTGGATCGATCTTTGAAAGAGGCGTGATGGGCTGAATGGACTCTTTCTGTCTGTTAAATTCTATAATTTATGAATCTATATTTAACAAAAATATATTTTACGACAGTGTTCATTATCATATACTAAATTGCTTGGGGTCCTCATTTTAAAGTAACAGGCCTGACAATGTTTGGGAGGCAAAAGGCTAATAATTTGTTTTTTATTATTTCAAATGCTTTGCACACGTCAGGACCTAGACATCATTCAATTAATTTTCAACAAATTAAAAGTTATGTCACATTCAGGGGAGATGTCCCATCTCCCTTGAGCTGCTTCTTGGTCATGTGATGCTCCAGCTCCCAGCCGCATCACCATGCTCTCAGTAGTGCCATCTCTTACATGCGCACCCTTTCAGCTCAGACCCCTGCTGGGGCCATGGAATTACCTCTTGTACATTAGAAAATCGTAAAGCTTTGATTTTTGTTACACATGGCGCAGAGAGGCAATATTTTTCCCAGGGTTCCTTTAAAAAGTAGTCATTTTTAGCTCTTCCTCCGTGGCTGATTAAAAACTGATGGTTGGGTGAAGTGCAGGAGAGCTGCTGACACTGGAGGAACCAGAGACCTTCCTGTTCTGACACCTCACCCAAGGGCCCATGCTTCAAGACAAAGGGGCTAAGCAATTAAACCAGCTGATAGAGTGTTGGGATAGAAGATTGGAACAGTCTGTGCAAGAAAGGAAGACTTGCATTTGTATAGCGCCTTTCTCAACCTCAGGCCATCCCATAGTGCTGGAATCACTCATAGATCTCAGAAATAACCCTGGTAGTTTGGATCTCTGACTAAGAGATGAAGTTTGACATGGAATAAACTCGCTTGGTGTCCTTCATTAATCTAGACATCCAGAAATCGGCACGGTCCCGGCCTGCAAGGCCATCAGCAGGCCAGGGCCATTAGATGAAGCAGCGTGTAGTGGCATGCCACTTCAAGGAGCAGCGTGTGCTGCTGCAGGAGGGCGACAGCTTATTTGCAGTGCAGGCAGGTACAGCAGGAGCTGCAAGGGTTCATAGAGGGATGCGATCGAGGCCCAGGAGAGGCGTACAGTCGGGGCCAGGGGCCCAGGGGCAGCACGGGCCAGCCCACACTGCGATATGTGTGCGCACTAGGTCCGTGCAGCAGAGCTGGTCTCCAGTCGTCCTGGTTAACCCTTGCCACTGGACCAAGATCTGGCTCTGTCAAGCCCGTGTGGTGGCTGGTGTGCAACGGCCACCACACGTTAAAAAAATCCACGCACAGGCATCTTCCACCCTTCAGGATGTAGTTCGGGATCTGGAATATCATTGAAACACCTGTGAACTCATCCATTTTAGGCGTGGAAGCAAGTCATCCTCGTTTCGAGGGACCGCCTATGATGATGATGACCTTTGAACTGTAGTCACTGCTCTAATGTAGGGAATGCGGCAGCCAATTTTCGCACAGCAAGCTCCCACAAACAGCAATGAGGTAATCACCAGATAATCAGTTTTAGTGCCACGTCCGACTCTGGGGGCTTGAGCGCGTATCCAGGACAGGGAAAATGGTGGCTGGGGAGGCACAAACCTTTTTATGGGCACCTGGCAACTAAAAGAACACACCTGTTGGGGCCTCTTCTGGCCCATTATAGTCCTCCTCCTGGGAGGAAAGTCACAACAGCTTCCCCGTTCAGGCCACACTTAAAATTGACGTTATCGGTCCTCGATCTGCAGATTTAAAGAAGGGCCCCGCCATCTTCAGGTGGGTGTTTTTGCCCCCAGCTCAATATAGACTGCTTGGCTATGGCATGCATCATAACTGAGCACAAGCCTGGCCTCGCCCAGCAATTGCAGCCAGGGCCATTGGACAGCAATCAGAAGCAGGAATCCCGCATCATTTTCCGCATCCGGAACCGAGGGTTGCTGAAGCCAATTGCAGCAGCCCAATTACTGCCACAACCAGGATCAACTACTCCAGCTAGACTAGGATCAAACCTGGGGCCTTCCTGGTCCTGACATGCGACCTCTTCCAACAGTGGGGCCTACCCAGAAACCAAGGAAAGTTGCCGTCACCCATCTCAATGAGAGTCCGGCAGGGGAATTAATCACTGATCAGTCTGCAATGAGTATCAATGTATCTATGGGCGGGGGGGGGGGGGGGGGGGGGGGGGGGGGGAAATTGCCCTTCATAAACAGGCCTGTTAGCGCCTCTGAAAGGCAGTAATGGGGCAGTAAGGCCTTTCCGACTGGGGCCAGCCTGTCCACAATTGCCCCTGCGCCGGGGGGGACGGAAAGGGGTTTCCGCCGTGCCCCGTGTTTCTGCCCCGCCCGTCGCTCCGATTCGTTGTTGGCCACATGCTGACCCCTTATCCGCCCCGCGGGGGAAATTGTCCTGTTGGAGCGGGGCTGGCGCCAGTCTCTGCCCCCGACAGGTTCGCCAGGCGGGAAGCTGCCAATGGCTGGGCGGTGCTGCTGCCCATAAAGGGGAGGGCGTTCCACTGCGGCCGCTCCACGTGGCCTCCACGGAGGCCTCGCTGCGTCTCTCCCCTTTAAATGAAAGGGAGGGACGTTGCGAGGCTTCAGCGTCCCATTCCCGACGCGACCCCTCCCCGATCCTGCCTCCAACAACGCCCCAAATTGCTGGGAGGCGGTGTCAGAGTTAAAGAGCCGAACTTTCCGACTCTTCCCTCCGACTCCCACCGGATATTAAATTTCCAGCCAATTCAAAGTTCCTTCCCCAATTTCTTGCTGAGGGCAATTTCAGCCCCACGGTCTCTAAATTGTCAGACTGCTTGTCCCACATTCAGTACTGGATGAGCAGAAACTTTCTCCAATTGAATATTGGGAAGACTGAAGCCATTGTTTTCGGTCCCCGCCACAAACTCCGTTCCCTAGCCACTGACTCCAGCCCTCTCCCCAACCTCTGTCTGAGGCTGAACCACACTGTTCTCATCCTTGGTGACGTATTTGACCCTGAAATGAGCTTTCGACCACATATCCGCAGCATAACTAAGACCGCTTATTTCCACCTCCGTAACATCGCCTGTGTCCGACCTTGCCTCAGCTCATCCGCTGCTGAAGCCCTCATCCGTGCCTTTGTTACCTGTAGACTTGATTACTCCAACTAACTCCTGGCCGGCCTCCCACATTCTACCTGTAAAGTCCTTACACAATACCACAAATCCACACGAGGCACATTCTATGCACAAGGCCACTCCATGACCTGAACCTTTATTCACAGGACCAAGAAGTGATGACCCTGCGTGGGACCTCCCTTTATATACCTGGATGACCAGGTGAGGAGTGTCTCCCACAAGTACACCTCCTGTGGTCACGGTGTGCATTTCTTACATATATACAGTATTGCAGTGTTGTTACATAAAGGTTACATACATGACACTACCCTACGTAAACTAGAGGTGATTCAAAACTGCCCATGTCCTAACTCGCACCAAATCCCGCTCACCTATCACTCCCTGTGCTCGCTGACCTACATTGACACTTGGTTAAGTAATGCCTCGATTTCAAAATTCTCATCCTTGTTTTCAAATCCCTCCATGACCTCGCCCCTCCCTATCTCTGTAATCTCCTCCAGCCCCACAAGCCCCGAGACGTCTGCGCTCCTCTAATTCTGCCCTCTTGAGCATTCCTGATTATAATCGCTCAACCATCGGTGGCCGTACCTTCTGCTGCCTGGGCCCCAAGCTCTGGAACTCCCTCCCTAAACCTCTCCAACTCTCGACCTCTCTTTCCTCCTTCAAGACGCTCCTTAAAACATACCTCTTTGACCAAGCTGCGCTTATTTCTACTTATGTGGCTCGGTGTCAAATTTTTTATCTCATAATACTCCTGCCACGCGCCTTGGGACGTTTCACTTCGTTAAAGGCACTATATAAATATAAGTTGTTGTTGTTTTGTGTATAATCTCAGTCTCTCTTCTGGTTTTCTTGCAAGAATGATTTATTGCAAGTTTTTTGTGTGTCCTTCTGAGCTCCCAATCTCGGCGGCAAATGCGATCCTCGCCAAAGTGCCACCGAGGACTGAGTTGGGCCCAGGGAGGGGGGAGCACTAAAAAAATTCAAATCTTCACAAAAAAGCCCACCGGAACACCTTCAGGGAATGCCATACAGGTAAAATGCTGAAAGAAAAACAATTAAAATATGTTCACTAATCTTTTTTGCAGGTCTTCATACTTACTGTCAGGGTTAGACCTGCTTCCACACAGCGGTCCTTCCCCTTGCTGCCGCCGACTCCCGCCAGCACCAAGTTGGCAGCTCGGCGGGCGGGAGGCCACTTATGTGACTTGGCTGCCAGTGGCCCTCAGCGGGCAGCTCCCAGCGGTCCTCTCCTCCCGCCGGCATCAGACCAAGAGAAGTCTGTCACCAAGGGGAGAGCGTCAGTCAGCGGCAGTGGGCGGTAAGGCCACCAATTTCAGGGCCTTAGACTTTTGCCTAAAATATCGCTGTGATTATCTACATGAACATTTTCACGGCCTTCTGTCGGAGAGAAAACATCGGAGGTAATGGGAGAGAGAGAGATTGGGGGGAGAGAGTGACTGGTGGGAGAGAGAGAGAGAGACTGGGGAGAGAGAGAGACTGGGGGGAGAGAGAGACTGGGGGGAGAGAGAGAGAGAGAGAGATTGGGGAGGAGAGAGGGAGAGAGACTGGGGGGGAGGGAGAGAGAGACTGGGGGGAGAGAGAGAGACTGGGGAGAGAGGGAGAGAGACTGGGGAGAGAGGGAGAGAGAGACTGGGGAGAGAGAGAGAGACTGGAGATAGAGGGAGAGAGAGACTGGGGAGAGAGAGAGAGACTGGAGAGAGAGGGAGAGAGAGACTGGGGAGAGAGAGAGAGAGACTGGGGAGAGAGAGAGAGAGAGACTGGGGAGAGAGAGAGAGACTGGGGAGAGAGAGAGACTGGAAATAGAGGGGAGAATGGTGGAGGTGGGGGGCGGAGAAACCCAGGGCGGGGGACAGGAGGGGCCACATTGCAGCGGAGGTGGGGAGGGGGCGAAGTGTGTTGGAGGGGCGGGCCTGGGGGCTCTGTGCCTCGGTGCGGGGCGTGTTCGGAGTGGGGTGGACGGGTTGACTGCGCAGATAGCGGTTGGTGGATATGGTGTGGTTGGCATCGCGGGAGCGTGGCTCCGGGGTGGCCGGGGCTGGGGCTTGACACCGGGGGTGTTCGGCATTTGCAAAGGATTCTGACGGGACGGGGCGGGTTGGGTGCGGGGGGAGTGTTTCCGGTGTTGGGTGGGGTCCGGAGCCGGGGGGGGGGGGGCACGGTCTTGGGATGGGGGGGTGGGCTGTTTGGGGCTGGAATTGGGAGAGACTTCTTCACTCGGGGAGTTGTTGGCCTGTGGGGTTCCCTGCCGCGGAGAGTTGTTGATGTCAGTTCATTGGATGTGTTTGGGAGGGAGTTGGGTGTGGTCCTTGCGGCTGGGGGGGTCGGGGGGTGTGGAGGAGGCGTGGGGGGGGGAGGTGCTGGGGTGGGTGATCAGCCATGATCTTGTTGAATGGCGGTGCAGGCTCGAAGGGCCGAATGGCCTACTCCTGCACCTATTTTCTATGTTTCTATGAGAGAGAGACTGGAGAGAGAGAGATACTGGGGGGAGAGAGAGAGAGAGACTTGGAGGAGAGAGAGAGAGATTGGGTGAGAGAGAGAGATTGGGGGAGAGAGAGAGAGAGACTGGGGGGAGAGAGAGAGATTGGGGTAGAGAGAGAGAGAGAGACTCGGGAGGGAGAATGAGAGACCGGGGAGGGAGAGTGAGAGAGACTGGGAAAGGAGAGTGAGACACTGGGGAGGGAGGGAGGGAGACTAGGGAGGGGGAAAGAAAGAGACGGGGGGAAAGAGAGAGGCCGGAGAGTGAGGGAGAGTCTGGGGAGGGCGAGAGAGCGATGAGGGAGAGAGAGAGAAAGAGAGAGAGAGACTGGGGAGGGAGAGAGAGAGAGATGGGGGAGAAAGAGGGGTTGGTGGAGAGAGAGAGAGGGAGACTGGGGAGGGTGAGGGGATCGGATGGAAGAGAGAGGGAAATCAGGGAAGACGGATCACATTCTTCCAACCCCACCCGCCTTACACCCACACCCGATTTCTCGGAAAGCTCGGTGCATGTATGACAAGGGACATCATTGGAGTGGATGAAATCTGGACGTCACAACACTGTTACTATTCACTTCATACCCAATAAACTTGTTAAGAATTCGTGACCCCACACAATGCCCCATCTATGGTGCGGTGGGAAGGGGGCAAGGTCAGGAACTTGGGCTGGGATGATGAAGGAACTTGGGCTAGGATAGGGCAGGAACTTGGGTGGGGGGGCGATGTCTTAACCTGTGAGAGTGAGCTCTCTCCTGTCTGGAGTCAGCAGTCATATTAGCTTGAATTACACTTTGTAAAGTCACTGATTACGTAGGCAGGGCGGTTCTAATTACACATTCCAGAGAAACTGCTGGGTGTGTCTTATCCTCCAAGGGGACAAATCAGCAATCAGGATCAACGGGGATCCAATCAGAGCATTTTTCTGTTGCAACTAAACGTGTCCTTTTCTTGCTCTGTCTCTGTCTTAGTGTCCCACTGTCTCTATTATTCTCTATCTCTCGTCCAATCTTTCTTTCTCTCTGTGTTTCTTTTCTTTGTCTCAAAATCTCTTTGATCCCTCTCTGTCTGCCATGGATACAGGTGTGTATATCTCTCACAGTTTCCCTGAGTATGTGTGTGTGTATCTCTCACTGTTTCACTCTCTCTATAGGAAATGTTAACCCCCCACGACAGGCGGGGGAGAGTCGGTGGGTGGTGAGTTGATTAAAACTTTAAATATCTCAAACCCGAACCCAATGCACCTTGGACACGGCCACTTCTGGTTTTAACGGAGGCGGGTTGCAGGGGTGGGGCGCGGAGGGGGGTGCGCGTGGGTGGTGTGGCGCGGCGACTAACCTGCTCTTGAGAGGCAGGTCTGTTATTTAAATATGCTAATAATGCTGCTACCACAAATTCTGCCTGATGTTTACAGATAAGGCCTCCAGCATCGGTTTTCTGGGGCTCGGGAAACCTGGCAGCTAAAAGGAAGGAAGCACGGCTGGATCCAGCAGGAGTGCACCACCCACCGGCCCCCAAACACACCTGCCTCCCTCCCCCTCCCGATCCAATCACCCCACCTGACCTCCACCGCCTCCCCCGAACCATGATAACCCTCCTGACCCATGACCTCCCCCGACCCACGCTCCTTAAACATACCTCTTTGGCCAAGCTTTTGGTCACCTGCGCTAATTTCTATTTCTGCGGTTCAGTGTCAAATTTTTATCTCATAATATTCCTGTGCAGTGCCTTAGGACCTTTCACTACGTTAAAGGCGCTATATAAATATAAGTTGTTGTTGTTGTATCCCTCTGTCTCTGTGTCTGTGTGTCTGTGTGTGTGTATCTTTCACTGTTTCCCTCTCTGTCTGTCTGTGGTATTTCTCACATAGAAACATAGAAAATAGGAGCAGTAGTAGGCCATTCGGCCCTTTGAGTCTGCACCGCCATTCAATATGATCATGGGCTGATCCTCTATCTCAACACCATATTCCCGTTTTTTCCCCATACCCCTTGATGCCTTTTGTGTCTAGAAATCTATCTCCCTCTTAAATATATTCAGTGACTTAGCAATTCTTAAATATATTCAGTGACACAGCCTTCTGTGGTAGAGAATTCCACAGGTTCACCACCCTCTGAGTGAAAACATTTCTCCTCAGCTCGGTCCTAAATTTCCTACCCTGTATCCTGAGACTGTGACCCCTTGTTCTAGACTTCCCAACCCGGGGGAAACATCCTCCCAGCATCCAGTCTGTCCAACCCCGTCAGAATTTTATACGTTTCAATGAGATCCCCTCTCATTCTTCTAAACTCTAGTGAATACAGGCCTAGTCGACCCAATCTCTCCTCATATGACAGTCCTGCCATCCCAGGAATCAGTCTGGTGAACCTTCGCTGCACTCCCTCTATGGCAAGTGTCATGTATTTCACCATCTTGCAATGACTATAAATAAGTATGTAACTGTAACTCATGCATACTGTACTTGTAGCCTTGTAATGCACACCCTGACCACAGGGAGTGAGCTCCTCACCTGGGTTTCCAGGTAGAAAAGGGGAGGTCCCACTCAGGATCAGCACTCTTTAGTCCGAGGAATAAAGTGAAGGTCACAGAGTGACCGTGTCTGATATATCCATGCCTCGTGTGAGTTTGTAACAAGATGCAGAGACACTACAGCAAATATATCCTTTCTTAGGTATGGAGACCAAAACTGCACATACCATTCCAGGTGCGGTCTCACCAAGACCCTGTATAACTATAGTAAGACATCCTTGCTCCTGTATTCAAATCCTCTTGCAAAGAAGGCCAACATACCATTTGCCTTCCTAACTGCTTGCTGCACTTGCATGTTTGCTTTCAATCACGCTTTGTGTAATGAGATTTCAAACGATCTATTAACTACCATCGTTGATAGTGAGCACAGCATTCATTAATTTGTACATGAAATAAAAGGAAAAATGAATCAAGTTAGTAGCCCACACAACATAACCATACACACAGAGCAGAAACCCAGCACTTCAGTTGCAGGATTAAATAAAGCTGGTGTACATTTAAAAGGACCTAAATCATCAACTGGTTGCTGGAAACCTGGCACTAGTCCGCACTCGACAAATGTCTGTCCCAAATGTAACAGGGTCTGTGGCTCTCGTGTCGGACTGTTCAGCCATCAAAGAACTCACTTTGGGAGTGGAAGCAAGTCTTCCTCGATTCCGAGGGACTGCCTATGATGAGTTTGAAGGATGGGCATGGTAGGTCGGTATGAGCTCTGCCTCCTGGAGCATCCCAACCATTGCCATGACAGTGGTTGGGAATGCTTGGAGTTGCTCCCGCACTAATAACAGAACGCAAGCGATTAAAACACTTACTGAAAGACGGAAGAAATTACACAGCCAGTTAGTGGCAGACCCAGACACTCACCTGATCCAGACTCTCACCCGATCCAGACTCTCACCCGACCCAGACACTCACCCGACCCAGACACTCACCCGACCCAGACACTCACCCGACCCAGACACTCACCCGATCCAGACACTCACCCGACCCAGACACTCACCCGACCCAGACTCTCACCCGATCCAGACACTCACCCGACCCAGACACTCACCCGACCCAGACACTCACCCGACCCAGACACTCACCCGACCCAGACACTCACCCGACCCAGACACTCACCCGACCCAGACTCTCACCCGACCCAGACACTCACCCGACCCAGACTCTCACCCGACCCAGACTCTCACCCGACCCAGACACTCACCCGACCCAGACACTCACCCGACCCAGACACTCACCCGACCCAGACACTCACCCGACCCAGACACTCACCCGACCCAGACACTCACCCGACCCAGACTCTCACCCGATCCAGACTCTCACCCGAACCAGACACTCACCCGAACCAGACTCTCACCCGACCCAGACTCTCACCCGACCCAGACTCTCACCCGACCCAGACTCTCACCCGACCCAGACACTCACCCGACCCAGACACTCACCCGACCCAGACACTCACCCGACCCAGACACTCACCCGAACCAGACTCTCACCCGACCCAGACTCTCACCCGACCCAGACACTCACCCGACCCAGACACTCACCCGACCCACACCCGACCCAGACACTCACCCGACCCAGACACTCACCCGACCGAGACACTCACCCGACCCAGACACTCACCCGACCCAGACACTCACCCGACCCAGACACTCACCCGATCCAGACACTCACCCGACCCAGACTCTCACCCGAACCAGACACTCACCCGAACCAGACACTCACCTGACCCAGACACTCACCCGACCCAGACACTCACCTGACCCAGACACTCACCTGACCCAGACACTCACCCGACCCAGACTCTCACCTGACCCAGACACTCACCCCCAGACACTCACCCGACCCAGTCAGAACCTCACCTGTTGCAGATTATCCCACCCACATTGGTCCACTCCTCAAACCAAGAGACCAAGTGGGCCACGGCCAGCTTGGAACATGTCGGTATTTTTCAACCAACTGTGAGTTGGCCCACCAATGTTCCCTTTAATCTTTCTTGGGTGTGGGGCCCCTTTAAGGGGCTGAGCGGCCCATTCGAAATCCCGCGTGCGTGAGGGTTCCCAATTGGAAAGCCGCTGAACCGGCTGCGTGGGAGTTGCAGAGCGCTGGGCGGCCACGCAGCTTAAAGGGAAACGTTAAGGCTCAGCTGTACCCACCCAGCACAGCTCACCACCTGCTTTTTCCAAGTTTAATTGTGTGGAGATGCCAAGGCACCTTCTCCAACCAGGCCTCAGTGCCCCAGGGCACCGACCCACGTTGCCCCGTGTGGTGGTCGATCCTGGCGGATGACTGGAATTCGAGGAATTTTGAGCGCTAACAGAGAGTGTTGTGATTGGCCGCCTGGGGGCCAAGGTGGTGTCTACCACCCTCACCGTGGATGGACCCCAGCTGCCCTCTTGGATTTACATCACAACAGTGACTACACTTCAAAAAGTACTTTATTGGCTGTAAAGCGCTGTGGGACGTCCCGAGGTTGTGAGAGGCGTTACAGAAATGCAAGTCTTTTCAAGTCCTTCTTGTTTCAAAGCTGAAGGATCCCTGGATCCGTGTCTCGACCTCTGACCCAGGATCCCCATGGATTCTTAGACCTCCACCGTCAACCTGTCCGACACACACTGAACAAAACCCCGTAACAACCCCGCCTCCTCAGCTTTCAGTTCTTCAAATTCCCAAACACTAAAACTGCTCGAGACCAAGACATTGTCTGTTTGAATTTTCTCTTCACAGAGGATGGGCCTCAGGCTGTGGCCAGGAGCTAGAGGGTAGGGGGAGAAGATTCAAGCCCACTGCTTTCATGGCGACGATACGAATTTTCTCAGTTTTTCAACCTCCGCCTGCAACAGAAATAATATATTGTCAAATTATATATTTTTAAAAACTTTTAATGTAATTTTTTTTGTTGGAATTTGCTGATCCCTGTTACTCACAGGCTCTGCTCCCCACAGTAGCCTATCAAAAGGCACCAGCCTTCAGTGAGTGACTCCTTCCCCATCCACATTCGCCCTCCCCCCCCATTAGTGACAATGAACTTCCTCTTTAACAGGCACCTCACACACTCCCACAAAGAGGCTGCTGATGGTCTTGTCCAGTCTGCAGCAGACTCTGCTCAGCAGTGCCACCAGCAGGCTCTCCAATGACACTGCAGGGGTTACCAGAACCAGATGGGGCGTTAATCTGTTTTAAATGAGTTAGCAGAGAACCAGCACCTCAACACTTTAACTGTTCAGGTCTGGCTCAGTTGATAGCACTAAATCTGAACATTTTGAGTTATTTTTTTACTCATTCTCAGGATGTGGACATCGCTGACAAGGCCAGAATTTATTGCCCAGTGGTTTGATAGAACGGAGTTTGCTTGGCCTCTTCAGAGGGCTGTTAAGCATCAGCCATGTTGGTGTGGGACTGGATTCACATATAGATTAGACCGGGTAAGGACGGGGAGTCCCTTCCCTAGAGGACATTAGTGAACCAGTTGGGTTTTTAACAAATATCTGACAGCTTCATGTACATGTCAGCTGTGGCTCAGTGGGCAGCACTGTCTCTGTGGGAGGGGCTAGGAGTGAGCAGGTGCTGCTGATTACTGCAGGAGTTGGAGTGAGTTTGTAAAAAGTTGGTGGTGGGTTTTTGGGTTTTATTTCAAATTTTAGGGCAATTTTGGCCCATAAACATCAGTCAGATGGCTGCTGAGGGGCCTGGAGTGCCGGGCCCCTCAGAGGACAATGCTCCCAGTGTGAATTTAACCAGGGGAGAGAATGTCTTGAGAAGGGAGAATAAAAGGCCCAAAGATTTGGGCCGGGACCCCAGGAGGTTTGGGAAAGAAAACACGGTGGTGGTTCACTGCCAGGATAAGGAGATACGAGCTTGGGATATCATTCAGGCGGTACATGAGGACTGCGGTGAGGGAAGTTGCTTTGCTTGCTGACCAAAGCCGAATGTTGGATTTGAAGTGAGGGTCAGTGGCCGAGAGGAGGTGGAAAGACCTTTACTGAGCCTGAACGTTGGTGAGAAGTACTTGGATGTATCTTTGCTGTATTCTGAAGAGGTGATGGTCTCATTCTTAAACCTGCCAGTTTATGTTGAGGACAATGTGCTGATAAAAAAGTTGGAGTCGTGGACATTAAACTTTGCTCTGTAATAAAGAGGAGATACTATCCTGGAATGCGGGTAGCCGATGGAACCTTTTATGTAAAAGTGCGGTTCCCAGAGGGGGTGAAGTCATTACCCTACAGCATGAACTTTGAGACAATGGAAGGAGTGCAGTACTTTCAGGTTCTGCATGATAACCAGGTGAAGGTTTGCTATTACTGTCTTGGACATGATTATTTAGTAAGAAGCTGTCCAGATCTGTACTGTTATAACTGTGGCAAGTCTGGACACATCGATCGCAACTGCAAGGCAGACAGCTGTGCGGTTTGTTGCAAAGGCCACACCCGCTGTGAGTGTGAGGCAGAAGGAAGCTCCTTGAGCGACGAGGAGATGGGAGAAGGAGCAGGAGGTGTGAGTGGAGTGGCCAGAAGAGCGGAGCAGGCGGAGGACACAGCCGCCAAACGGAATGAGGAAAGAGCGCAAGAAGAGGCCGAAAATTGAGGAGCAGAAAACAGGATGGAGATGGTGGAAAGCACACCAAGTATGGTGGAAAAGGACAAAGTCAGCAGAGGACATCAAGGATCAGGGTCAGAGTTGAACCATAATATGGCTCATCTTCAGGTGCCTGTGGGGGGATCAGAGGCGGGTGCGGGGTAAGTGTAAGTACTTCAAAGAGAGACGGGGAGTTGTACATCTTGGGGAGCAGGAGGGAGCAAGACAAGGAGAGGGTGCAAGAGGCAGGAGCCTTAAAGGGCCAGCAGACAAAGACGCCAAAAGGGAGCAAGGTGGGTGGAGGTGCGCCATTGTCCCAGAGAGAGAAGAAACAGGGAGCAAGGGTCAGCGGTGGAGGTGAGACCAAAGGGAGTGGCACTGGTGGAGAAACCATGTTAGCAGGAGGACTCGCTAAGGGAGATTCTGTATCTGACGGGAACAGGGACAGGCTCGAGAGTGAGGAGTCAGAGGGGGATGGAGACGTGGAAGTGGGGAGTGGGGGGGGGGCATCATGGGGAAAGGGAAAGGTTAGTGAGGGGCAGAAGAAAGGAGAAGGGCCTAAATTTAATGTGAGGAAGAGGCTGAAACTGTATGGGAAGTTCAAACAGGAGGTGAACAAGAGCCGGAGGCTGCAGGAGAAAGCAACAGC
Source organism: Pristiophorus japonicus (assembly GCF_044704955.1). Taxonomy (NCBI): domain Eukaryota; kingdom Metazoa; phylum Chordata; class Chondrichthyes; family Pristiophoridae; genus Pristiophorus; species Pristiophorus japonicus. Next base: position 56,687,281 of record NC_091990.1, read on the forward strand.
TGCCCAAAAGGTTGGGAAGGAGCATGAGAGGAGGGCAGGGCCAGAGATTAAATGATGATGGGGGGATTATCAGGCACACTTCTTTTATTAGGAGCAATGATTACATTGGTCTCAGTTAATGTGAACGGACTGAGGGGGGAGAAGAAATTGCAGCAGTTGTTGCAGTGTTTTAAAGGCACGGACCTGTTGTGTCTGCAAGAAACCTTTTGGGATGAGGATATCCTAGAAAGAGTTCGGAAGGTTTGGAAGGGAGAAGTGTTTGCAAGTTGTGCAAATAATGACCATAGAGCGGTGGCTATTTTAGTGAATTCGTCCATAAAAGGGGTTATGAGGAGAGGGCAGGGAAGTGGACCTGAGTCCATGATCAGATCAGCCAAGATCGTATTAAATGGCGGAGCAGGCTCGAAGGGCCGTATGGCCTACTCCTGCTCCTATTTCTTATGTTCGTAAGACAACGTTGCATTGGTGGACAAGGTCACTGAGGGGAGTTTTTACAGGTGAAGGTACAAATGGATGAATTGAATTGTGATCTCTTTAATATCTATGCGCCGAATGACCATTGCAAGCGGCGTGAGTTTTTTCGGTGGTTATTCACAGAAGTGGCAGAGGTGGAAAACCCTTGTATAGTGAGGGATTTTCATGTATTTTTAGCTCGGATGGACATTTCAGCCTCGATAACCTTTAAGGATGATAACTCCAGAGAGATGATTGTGAAAATGATGGCAAATTTAAATTTGAGAGACTTATGGAGGGATTGGAACCCCATAAAAAGGGAGTTCTCCAGAAGAGGGTGTGTGAGTGATGTTTTAAAACAGAGCCGAATAGATTTTGTGTTAATGTGGGAAGGGTTAAGTTCTGAGGTGATGGAGATTTATCATAAAAAAGTCTTTTTTAGTGACCACTCGACTTTGGTTCTTAAAATTAGGAACAGCAGAGTTAAGACCGATCCAGGGGTATGGATTTTAAACAATCAGTACCTGAAAGAAATTGCTTTTAAAGAAGGGATTTAAAATATAATAAAGAATGATCGGAAGGAAAAAAGAGTTTGGGTGAGACAATTTCAAATATGAGGTAAAAGTTTTTTCGGTACGTTATGGGAAAGAAAGAGCAACAGCTAACCGGCATCAAGAAGAGAATATAAACAGAAGGTTTACAGAGATCTGTAAAGCAGTTGACGGAGGGGATAAGGGAGCAGAGACTAAGGCCCCAAGTTTCCACACGCGCTGAAAAAGGCGCACCTCAGAGCTGGGCGCCTGTTTTTCGCGCCGAAAATGGCGCCGGAAAAAAAACGCGGTATTCTCGAGCTCCTTTGAGCTCGATGTCTGCTTGGTGTGGCGCACAGGGGGCGGAGCCTACCACTCGCGCCGATTTTGTAAGTAGGAGGGGCGGGTACAATTTAAATGAGGCTTTTTGGTGCCGGCAACCCTGCGCGTGCACGTTGGAGCGTTCGCGCACGCGCAGTCTGAAGTAAACATTGGCACGCGGGCATTTTTAAAAGTGCTGCAGAAAAAGTGAAGATTTGTTTCTTGGACCCCTGCAAAGGCTTGTATTTTAATTTTCTTGATATTTCTGTGTGTGAGGGAGTGCTTTTAGCAGCACTGCTGAATAAATCACCTGCTGAAATCAGTGAGTTCAGCTTTTCACTGCTAAACTTGCAGAACCGGTGCCTGCAAATTAAGGACTGTGTGTTTGGAGAAATAAAAGTGCCAATTCAACTTTGCAATGGATCAACGTCCACCAAGAACAAAGAATTTCCTGCATGAGGAAGCAAACCATTGCATAATATGTGGTGCACCCATTCTGCAAATTTAAATATAAAGATGTCGATGTGGCTGCCTCTCCCTGTCCAAATCCCTCAGTCAGTCCCCCTCACAGCTCGAAGGCTGCTGCTGCTCCCGGCCAGCCACTGACGCCGCTACAATCCCATGGCCGAATGGCCTCAAGTCTGTCCGGGTGCTGCATCTTCGCGGGGAATGAAGGCCTGCCTCAAGCACCGCAGCTCAGCTCGAAGGCTGCCTGCCCCTGCCGCCAAGACACTGACGCCACACCGCTGCCTGAAAGCACTTACACACAGGTAGGAACATGGTTTATTTAATCTTTTCTTTGCTTATAAATTTTTATTCAGGTTGGATTTATTTGTATAATATTTGTATAAGTATAACTAAGGATTGATTGTAGAATTTAATGACTTCCCTTCCCCCACCTCGTTCCCGACACCTAATTTGTAACCTGTGCCTGATTTTTTACAGTGTAGACAAGGTTTTTCAAGCGTACAAAAATCTTCACTTGCTCCATTCTAAGTTAGTTTGGAGTACGTTTTCACTGTGGAAACTTTCAAATCAGGCGTCAGTGGCCGGACACGCCCCCTTTTGGAAAAAAAATTCAGTTCCAAAGTGAAACTGTTCTACCTGACTAGAACTGCAGAAAACTAAATGTGGAGAATTCCGATTTCTAAGATACTCCGTTCTACACCAGTTGCTCCTAAAAATCAGGAGCAAATCATGTGGAAACTTGGGGCCAATGAGTGGGAATTAAAGGAAGAGTGGGAATTATTGCAAGCTGATAAATGCAAGGGGGCCATTCTCCATGCAAAGGCTAAAGATGCACTCGATATTTTCCAGAGCAATGGAAGTTGCAACAAAGGTTATCATTAATTGGAGAGTTGAAGGTTGGGAAAAGATCATTAATGAAATTGGGGAGATTATGGAGGCAGCTAGTAGCTTTTATCAAGAGTTATATACAAAAGAAGACATTTCCAAATTGGCGATGGAGAAGATTAGTGCTTTTATTGAAGAGGTTTAAAGGAGGACGAGAGAAGTATGAGTGACAAAGAAGTAGGATTAGCGGAAATAAAAGTAGCAATAAGTGGAATGAAGGGGTGGGGCGGGGGAGGGGGGCGGGGAGCCCAAGGTCCAATGGCTTAAGCGCAGAATTTTATAAAGAATTTTTAGAGATTTTATGTCCATTGGTCTTAGAGGTTTTTAAGGAGATTAACACTGAGGGAAGCCTGGCCCCATCTATGAAGAGCGGTATCATAAGCTTAGCATAAATGGTCTCAATCCGAGATGCAATAGAACTCATAGAAGAGAGTGGGAGGGAAGCTTATGTGCTAAAGATGGATCAAGAGAAAGCCTTTGATAGAGTCTCTCATGAGTTTTTATTGCTGGTTTTGGAAGCATTTGGTTTTGGGAAAAATGTCATTGAGTGGATAAAGATTTTTTATTCAAACACATTTAGCTTTGTTAAATGTAATGGTTGTTTATCCAAGTATTTTCCAATACAGAGATCAGTGAGACAGGGTTGTTCCCTGTCACCATTGTTGTACTCATTGGTAGCAGAACCATTAGGTTACATGATGCGAAAGGAACAAGGTATAGTCGGGATTGCAGTTCCCAGTTCTGGGCAGGTGTCGGTGATAAACCAATATACAGATGACATGACCTTAACGTTGAGAGATGGGGAGTCAGTGAAGAAAGCTGTGGGAGTAGTGGAGGAGTATTGTAGAGCTTCAGGAGCCAGAGTAAATTATAGTAAGTCCCAATGCCTGGGTGTGGGAAGGAGGTGGAGGGAGGGGTTGGAGGAAAGCCCTTTTAAGGGGATTCAGGGCTTACATTTCTTCACCATCTGGAGCGGGGTTCCCCGCGTGGCTACGCGTCCGTCGATTCTCTAGGAACGCCCGAAGTGAGTGCCTCGCCGTACCGCCTGAGAGTAACTCTCTAGGCCTCATCGTATGTCTCTGTTAGGCACGCTTTTGTCTTTAGATTGAGACCATTTATGCTAAGCTTATGATACCTCTCTTTATTGTCCTTTGTCTTTGGACCCGGGGCAGCGTGAATCAACGACAAAGGCTGGTAATTATATCCAGCATACACCTCTGGAAATCCCCAAGACCGCCAGCGTGTTTAGCTGCTGAGGAACTGCAATGTCCAAGATGCAGGCTAAGACATGTGTGTGTGAGGAGGCTTCCAAGTGTGGGTTCTGACCAAACCGGGAGAGGGGTTTAGTTAGAAGGGTTTCCATTATCTCGGCTTCAATTCTGGGAAGGGGATTGGTTCGGCGTAACCGACAGGGTGGGTATTTAGTCTAAGGTTTTAAATTAGTGTCCACAGTAACTGAGTCTTTAAGCTGTAAGCGAGGGGAGTAGGGGTTGTCGTTTTGTGAGTGTAATAAAAGGAATCGATCTTTTACCAACCTGAACTGTTTCGTTTTGTCTGAGTCAATTATAATCTATCCACAGTAACTCCTTGTGTCCGAACTTGGGGGTTGTGGGGCTTGTAGTTCGCGGTATAATTCGGAAGACCAACCGGGTGGCATCCGCTCACGGACGGGTTACACAGTAATCCCGCTGGGTACACTGCGCATCGGGCATAGGAGAAGACCTATCTGACCCTGGTGTCTCTGTGTGGGATTACCCTCTAATCGACGGGTTAGGCAGGAACTATTAGCAAAAGCTCCTGCCGTCTAAAGGGAAACAACCCGAACCGGGGAGTTTTAAAGCACGGGTCAACTCAAGTGAGAATCATAGAGACACGGGGCACACAAAACACCTGACAGTGCTGAGGAATTTTTAGAACAGCCCTTATTTTTGAACAGGTGGATCAACATTGAAGGAGAGGTATTATTTAATCAAGCTTTTATAAAAGCTGGTATATATGTGAAAGATGTATTATACGAGGTAATTCCAGGTTGGTTGCTAGAAGCGGTGGTAAGGGACATAGTTTGGGAGGAGGATCAGAAGCTAGAGGAAAAAGTAATTAAGATCATGTATGATAAGATTGTGAGGACAATGCCACAGGATTGGATGGAAGATATAAATACACAAATCTCCAAAGGAGGTATAATCCGTCCCGCTTTTCCAAGCTTTCTGCTGGAGAAAGGGGAAGAGTTGGTCCAAGTTGACAACTGTAATACTCGCGATTTCAATGGGGTATTTAGAGAATGGAGATTTAATACACCTGCTGATCAGGAGTTTTGGCAAAATATATACCTACAGCTGGATTTCAACAGGATTTGGAAGGGAGTGTAAGTGAACGTTAAATGTCCAGAGTGGATTGAACTGGATTTCAAATTGGCTCATAACCATGGGACTCAATTTTAAGATGGGGATTGCAGGAGAGTCTGCCCGAGTCTAGCGCAGCGGCAATTCATTTAACGTTCAGTTTGGCTAGATTTGTGATTGTGCAAAGAAGGAATGCTCTGTTTTTTAAGGGGAGAAGAATAAACCTAAAGGAGTATTTTAAATATAAACTAAAAGATCATTATAAAGCTTTGTGAATGTTTTATTCAGAAAATAATTTAAAGATAGTATTTTAGGATCAATTTGTAAAATACAATAGATTATTATATAATACAGGAGACAAATTAAACTTCAGGTTTTGATGTTAATATGTGTTGGAGGAATGGCTGTGCAGAGGGGCGGAATAGATTTGTATGATACAATGGAATGATCACGATGTTGTCAATGTTCTTCATGTTCAATAAATATTAATATATTTTTTTTTTAAGTGGGTAGCACTCTTGCCTCTGAGTCAGAAGGTTGTGAGTTCAAGTCCCAGTCCAGGGACTTGAGCACATAAATCTAGGCTGACAGTGCAGCACTCCCTCAGCACTGCACTTGACTGTCAGAGGTGCCGTCTTTTGGATGAGACGTTAAACCGAGGTCCCATCTGCCCTCTCAAGTGGACATAAAAGATCTCATGGCACTTTTTTGAAGAAGAGCAAGGGAGTTATCCCCGGTATCCTGTCCAATATTTATCTCTCAATCAACATAACAAAAAGCAGATTATCTGGTCATTATCACATTGCTGTTTGTGGGAGCTTGCTGTGCACAAAGTGGCTGCCACGTTTCCTACATTACAACAGTGACTACACTCCAAACGTATTTCATTGGAGATGTCCAGTGGTCATGAAAGGTGCTATATGAATCCAGAGTAATTATTTGCACTATTTTATTTGAGCGTCCTTCTGCGTCTGCATTCCTGGGACTCCGCTCCCGACACCTGCGCATGCACAGACCCCTCCATCCCAACACCAGACGTTGTGCCTGTATTGTGAGGAGCTGTGCTGCACGGAGCTGCTTCTAGCTTTTGGATTATCTTCAGGACTTTTGCTCCATATCCCTTAATCCCCTTACCGAACAAAAATTTATCAATTTCAATTTTGAAATTTTCAATTGACCCCCGGCCTCAACAACGTTTTGGGAATCACTGGTTCCAGATGTACACTACCCTTTGGGTGAAGAAGTGCTTCCTAACATCAGCCCTGATCGACCTAGCTCTAATTTTAAGGTTATTGCCCCTTGTTCTGGACTCCCCCCCCCCCACCCCCCAGAAGAAATAGTTTCTCTCGATCTACCCCAGCAAATCCTACTAATAATGACAAGCGTGTCCGGTCCCATGGAGAGACTGACACTTGCAAGGGGTTTACCTGCAGTATGTTCCGTTTGGTACGCTCCTCTGCAATCTCTCCCTTTAAATCGGCTACATCTGTCCTGTTAATAATGAAGAGAACATCACTCGATTAGCTGAAGTTAAGTGTGTCTCACCTTACACAGGAGCTGCAATAAACGTTCAACTTAAAACCACAGATGGTGCCTTCAGTCACATTATCTCATTCCTTTAATTGTGTGAATATTGTCTGTTTCCTACCCTCAAGGTGTTGCTGTGCTGGGCTCGGCCCCAGAGTCACAGGCATCCATCCAGTACTATCCCACACACCATTCTACAGGGGCCCATTGACCTTGGGTGGTATCAGAGCTGAACCCAACCCTGATGTTGTTCAACGCCCACAATCACCAGCAGGGAGCACCGGACAGCAATTGAGAGCAGGAACCCTGGCTGGTCCTTCCTCTCAGGAAACTGAGGCCAAACGCAGCTGTCGTAACTCGGATGAGAAAAGGCAACAGAG